>NC_140962.1:58066183-58171183 GCF_056783735.1 Eptatretus burgeri
TATAAATAAGTTTCGGGTACGCTAATCATTACCTCGACGCGTTTCTATTTATGAGTAACTTACAAGTAACATGTGTCGACATGTGTCAACGATCGCATAACGTGCCTACAACTTATGGCCAGCGTAGCGGAACGTGCGAGTCATACACTGGCATACGTCGTAAAATTTCAAGCATGCTAAAATTTGAGGACAACCGCAAAGTACAACGATGAAAGCCAGCGTACTACGACGTATGGCAGTGTTTTTCAGCGTGCTCTTAACGTATACAAAACTTACCCATAAGGTATTCGACGTGTGCCAGCGTTTTAGACAATTTTTTTTCATAAGTTGGCATACGCTGGCTAAATCGTCAAGGTGTGACAGCGCCTTTACTGAAAGCAGGTGACATGTATACTCATGAGATTAAAAGTTCAAGGAAAGTTGCAATTTTTATCAATGTAATGTGTGTGAAATCATTCATTGTACTTAGATTTAAACAGCCACTTGAAGCTTTACCTACAACGTTACCCCCCCCCCCCCAACCCTCTCTCAATTGTCCAAGCCTTGCTGCTATTTTTTTTATCCCACAGCTTGGAGAATATGCCAGAATGGTACGCCTCACTGTTGGTCTTCGCCATTCTCATCGGTGGAACACCCTTTTACTTACAACGGCTGCAACGTCCACAGTAGAAATAGTTCTCAGAACCAGGAAGGCCTGTTTTGCTATAAATCAGGAAAATTGTATGTATTTTTTATTTATTATTTTGACAGATGAGACGAGCATGCAAATAAAAGGAGCTAGAGCTTATAAAGCATTTTCAGAGGGAGAACTTTAATACCAGATTTAATAACCTGCAATGCAACTAAACCTCCAGTGGATAAAATAAAATAAAAAGTGGAAATGGAAAGAGATAACAACCGCACATTTTCATGATACAACATCGCCAGATGAGTCACAGGTAAATATAATCTCAAGCAAAACAGCACGAGACCAATATTGTGTACAGTATGCAAATGGCGGAATAAATTGGATTGAAGGCTTCATGGCATTTTTAAAGTGTATAATAATGCAATTCAGAGATGGAGCTTGTGGATATTTTATTGTGGAAAAACAAAAAAAATTAATCCTCATCACTTCAACAAAAATAATATATCACAAGTAGACAAAGGATGGAAACGGCATTACCAATGGGAATTTACAGAAGTTCCTCCTCTTCTATTTTAAAGTGAGGGATGGGGTTAGAGCCAGTTAAAAGAAACAGACCATATCATCGGAAACGTCAGACGATCATCTCGAGCTGCCGAGCATACTCTATGACTTGCTGCAGAAGTTCTTTCGAAGGTATCGCTGCCTCCTCCGCTCGCTGCTGTTGTTGGCCAAAGACAATGTAGTTATTGGCACCAAGCTGCCAGCCACGCTGCATGGGAAAGGCAAGACATGCCATTCATATCACGCTGAAACAAGATGTTTTTATCTTGCCAAAACGAAGTTTTTGCAAGATATGTTAGATATGTTAGTCAGCTTGTATGTTTTTTTTTTGTATTTTTTTGTTTGTTTTGTTTTTTTGTTTGTTTGTTTGTTTGTTTGTCTGTAATCACGTATAAAAAATTCTGCAGAGCACAGTTATCATCGGAAATTTTTGTAACTTCGCATATCAGAGGCCTATAGAGGTCCCTTTCAGTGCACAAAATTTTGAAGGTCAAGGTCAAAGGTCAAGGTCACTGGCGCAAATCAGGGGAGTCGACGAAACCCTTATTTTTTGAGTAATTTTGATCGGATAGTCTTCAAACTTCATGGGAATATAGTTCATGGTCTGGCGCTCAGCTGATTAATTTTTGGTGGCGATTGGCCTTGACCTTCATGGTTAGCGCCTGAGGTCAAACATATTTGACCCCAAGGTCAAATTTTCAAGTTTTAGGAACCATACATATCGTGTAGTACCTCAAATTGAACACCTCGGTCAGTGCTTTCTAGATATGTCAAGCTTGAGACATTATGACATCATTTGGTGACGTTATGAGGAAAAAGCATATTTTTCATGGTTACTCTGTAGAACGATTCTCATCGGAATCTCTCGTAGGCAGATATTCCTCAAGGAGTCGCTCCTGGTGGATAGCAGCTCTGTTCACCTCAGTGTGACCTTAAAGAAGTCACACGTGGTCACCTTTTGGCAAGATACGGGTCACCCTGCGGGTGACATTGGTTTATTTTATTTTTTTTTTGTCAGTCTCTTCTGCACAGATTGTCTGTGCTGAGTATTTTCCTCCAATGGAATGCCAATATGAATGGCTTACAATGGACTTTGCTGGCTCTTTATTGGAGAAAAATAGCCAGCATGCTAAAGCAGCCACATTATCCATCGAAATGAACCCTTTGCGTAGCACTACATTTGATAAACAAGACGGTTTATTTAGTCCTACAGCTGTAAAGCCGAAAGCAAAACAAACACGATTGAGCACTTAACGATGCTGAGTATTGCCGTGGTGTGTAGATTACAGTAGATCTGAGCATGATCAATCCATATTAAACGTAGATCTGTATACATGCTCACACAGTCAATAACCCTCCAGTCACTGTGGGAACAGGTGAGGTTCAAAAATATAAATGAGTTATAGGCATCCACAATATCCTTGACCATGTTGTAGAACGTCGGCCGAGGCCCTCACTTTTAAATCAGTTTTCTCTGCAACCACTTGAGCGATTGACACGAAAGTGTCAACATAGGAGCGCCTCCCCATGAAGAATTTGTTTTAACAAAGTTGCATGACGATTTGATGGAAAAATGCGGCCGGCGTTCCAAAAAGCGACTGTTTTCTGTCAGCATGGGTTGCAGGGTGTTTCACGTATCAGGAATAAACGACCACGCTTCGCTCAGCCTCGGCCGTAGAAGGCAGTTTGCGTTCCCCTTCGATAGAGTGTCAGCAAACAAATGGCTCACCCTTTTGAAAAGCTTTTTGACAAATACTTGGATTTCAACTTCTAATCAAGCAAAACTGATGGAGCATCTCGCATGTAGGACAAGCTGATTGATATCGGTGTACTTTGATGTGAATTACAAGGACAATTCGCACAGTCTGTGAGACTGCAACCCAGGATCTCATCCTAATAATACAAAAATTTAGAGAGGAACACCAAACAGACCAACTTAAAAAACCACTATTCAATATACGGTAGTTTGTGAGACTTCAGTGTCCTCCATGATTAAAAGGAAAACAAAGTTTCAACTTCAAAACTGCAACTTGAGTTCACCAGTGGCTTTTAAACATGTCAAAGTCACAACTTGATGTTCAAGTCTACTCAGTTATGGCTACAGAGGGGCACACATGCGATTGCAATCTTTTGAAGTTCATCAAATCTTGAATTCAAAGTTTTCCTTTAAAACTGCATTGTTCACTTGTGAAAGGTAAATCAAGCTCCTGAAAATTTACTATCGTTCCCCTTTATTATTAACATATAGCAACACAACAGCACGTGACCTTGGTCAAAGGCACACACAAACATACGATCTCGCTGTCGTTCCTCAAGTGAATAACCGGGCACGGTACAGTAAACATGGATGAGCAAAACGGCTTACCTTTTGCCGATATTCGGTCATTTGTTTCTGCGTTGTGAAAAACAACATCCGTGCAGCCTCTTTCAGAGATATTCGTTCATACGCCTTTTCAATACAACCAGCGATCTCATCCCTGACAACAGAGGTGCATTTGCAATTCAGTAAGAGTTTCTTTATAGGAATTATTAAACACTAAAATAATCAGTTTCCTTTTGGTCCAGTGACAACAATCAAGGTAGATATGTTGTTGCTTATAACCAATGAGGGGAAAAGCCCATCAAAATGACAGGTGCACAAAACATACAACACAGAGGAACACAAGAAATACAAAGTTATGGATTACGTCCGATGAATTATTTGCAATAAATAATGTAGCCCAAGAAATGAGACATTTCGGTGAGGGGAGCAATTTGTTAACAAATTTGTCAAAACATCACATGTTGGGATGATAGTATTGTAACTTTATTTAGCATGCACTCCCCCACCCACCCAACAGGAGGGTAAGGTGAACTTTAGCACCCCTCCCCCCTCCCACCCCCACCTTCCAACAAGACGATAAAGCCATCTTTAGTATTCCCCGCCCCAAAAGAAAGGTAAAATGATCTTTTGCACCCTCCATCCCTCCCAATAGAAGGCTAAGGCTATCTTTCACATCCAGACACACACATACATACACAGAGGATACTTTGATACCTGGTAGGTCTCCATTCCATCTCCTGAAACCCACTAATGTGTGGAGATAGAAGCCAGACAAACACATTATTATATTTCATATGCAGCCGATGGCTGCTGTTCACACATCAGTGCCACTGATGCAATGTCTCCCGTTTGCACCAAGCTGGTAGCTTGTAATCATTTTGCCAACCTCGGAAGGATGACATGCTGAATCAACCCACCTGATGTTTTTAACAGCACAACTGGGGCTCCAACTCAAGACTCTAAGAACTTAAGCCAGTCACCTGAAACCGTGAAGCCAACACCAGGCTTTCATCATACACATGACGTCGACGGACGTGATCTTCAAAACAACAACTGCAACTGCAATATCAATAGAAATTGGGAAAATTCCTCATCCCTCAATTTGATTTACATGCATGAAGGAACACCCTTCTGTATTTTCATAACTATTCAGCCTTGAAAAGTCAGGCTAATACTGAAATTATGTTAAAAACCAAACAAACAAACAAAACCTTCATTTTTTTAAAATAATTTGCTCATTCCTTTATTTTGGCAGTGTATAAAGCCCCGATCGCTGCCGAGATTGTCCAGAAAATAATAAAAAATAAACCCAGTGTACATACATGAAGCAAAAACATGCATACTGCTTATGTGCATATATAATATATTGTGGTTTTACACCTGGGACAATGCCAATGCACCGAGCCATGGACCGACTACCAAGGCCTAAGGCCTGCAGCCTATGGTGCTTCACAAATGGTGGCACACAATTATGATTGTGGGCGGAGTCGGGCAAGCTGTCCAACCAATGAGGCAAAGGCAGTCGTGACGTCACTTCATGACCTAAAATAAAGACACAGGGCTTTTATATACGAGTGGGATCGTTGGTCTTCACAGCCTTGTAGCATACCTGCCTGTTCTATTGCTTGAGCATGAGCTTGCCTTTCAAACAAGCCCAGATGTGCTTGAGACAGGGTGGGGATTATATATGTTCGATATTATTAGTGCCAAATTGTACGATTATTATTGTTGTTCATATTATTCGTATTAATCAATACAGTGGAAAATCGATATAACGCTCACCGGTGGGGTCCAAAGCGGCTAGGGCGTTATACATGATACAGCGAAAAATATCTTATATTACTGTACATACAAACCAGAGCCAAAACACGTGGACATGTACGTCCGCCATCTTGGATTGTTGGGGTTGATGACGAAGCGGTCAAGTTATTTTCTTTTCTTTTTTTTTTAAACAAGAAATAAACACAGGAATTGAATGCATATAGAATATATTTTTTTATGTACAATCGAACATTACTTACAAAATAAAAAAAATACAAAATGTACATTATCACACAAGTCGGTAAAATATTTTATGCTTCTTTAATCACAAAACGGATACGGAATTTATATCTTGAAGAATTCGGAATTTATTTTTTGAAGAAATCGGTGATTTTGGTTGGTTTCATGGATGCTCTTGAGAGTCTTCGGGTGTCATCCAGAAGGATTTTAACCTGCTGTATCTTCAAACGAAGATTGGGGCATTCCTGCTCATCCAAGGACTCCAACCAACGAAGACCATAAAGGAAAGACTGTTCAGCTTTGGAGTGGAGAGGCTGGGGGAGAGGTTCAACTGGTGCCTCTTCTTCTTCCGACTCCTCTCGGGTTTCCTCTTCCTCTCCGAGCAGTTCTTCAGCCAGGTCTCTTTCTTCTTGATCAACCCAGGCCTGGAGAGCATCAAGAGCTAAAATGTGCCAGGGGCGAGGTTGAGGGCCGTGATGGCGGACCTGCCCACCTCCTCCTTGGAGAACCCATTGAAGACTTGATTCTTCATTATTAGACTTGGGAGGACCTAGGCCTTTCCTCCAGCAGTTAATGATGGTGTCCTTGGTGACCCTCTCCCAGGCTGGCCCTGCAAACTCCATGGTCTTAACATCCATGGCCTTGAGGAAGATGGTCATCTCTTTCTGCTCCCTGGCCATAGCTTCGCATAATTGATCTTTGTAGAATAGCTTGAAACAGTTGATGACCCCCTGGTCCAAAGGCTGGATCTTGCTGGTGGTGTTCTTGGGCATAAAGGAAGCGAAGATCTTCCCATCCTTGGACTTTAAGATGTCTTGTGATGGATGAGATGGGGCATTGTCAATGAGGAGGATAGCTTTCTCTTCTTGCCCAAGCTTTCTCAGGTGCTTCCGCACAGCAGGACAGAACCTCTGGAAGAACCAGTCCTTGAAACAGGCTCCTGTCATCCAAGCCTTCCTGGTGTTGGTGTAAATGCAGGGAAGGAGGGATCTGTTGACATGGTGTAGACACCTGGGGTTTAGTGACTTCCCTATGACCAACGGGGTCATCTTCAGAGACCCTGACCTGTTGGCACAGAGAAGGAGGCTGACTTTGTCCTTTGGCTTCTTGTGTCTAGTCTTTCTTGATGGGTTGTCATCCAGGTCCATAGTTCTGTCTGGAGGGGTCTTGTAGTACAGACCAGTTTCATCTGCATTGAAAACCTGGTCTTCTGTGAAGTTGTTGTCTTCGATTAGTTCATTGAAGACAGAGAGGTAGTTCTTGGCAGATTCAAGGTCTGCAGACTTGGCCTCTCCATGTTGTTGGTTCATGTGGACCCCATGTCGATCCTGCCAGCGTTGCAGCCACCCCCTGGTTAAGCTGTAGTCAGCATCTTCACCTCTCTCTTCCTTGTGAAGATCCTTGTTGATCTTCTTGGCCTGATGAAGGAGGATGGTGCCTGAAATGGGTATGTCAAGCTCTCCAGACTTGCAGAAACAATTGAATAGTTCCTGGTCCAACTCCTGATCCCTCCCAAGCTTGACCCTCTTCCTCTTCATCCCTTCATTGGAGTTGACAGTGACGATGAAGCTCTTGATGTTCTCTTCATCCTTCAACCATCCTCTTAGAGTTGAACCGGCGATGCCTGTATCCTTGCTGATGGTCGCTTGAGTTTCACCATTCCGTTTAATTATGTGTAGCTTCTCCTCTATGGAATAACACTTCCGCTTCGGCATGGTGGCGCTGAACTGAACAGAGCAAACAAAACCAACAAATTTGAAGATTTCTCGGCTGGTAGGTGATGAAGATGTCGAAGAACTGGTACAGGAGATGTAACGGGAGCACAGATTTAAGTTGTTGACAACTCTTCCGAAAGGATGTGGGCGGTAGAGCACGCGAACATTAGTTAATCTTGTACAGTACAGTACTGTACTTACGTTGTGTACTGTGTTGTATGGTGTTAGAAAGGAACATGAACGTGAGTTACAGGAGATACGGATGCTATGATGATTTGAATTGAATTGATTTTGTTCATCTCAGCTTCGCCATTTATACGGGAAAGGTGCGAGAAGATGACAGCTCGTGAGTATTTTCACACCACATGTCAACTCAACAAAGGGCGATGACAGCTTGAATTTTTTTTTCGCCACTTCGCGCTATTTTGGACTACCTTTGTCTCTATTTTCTCACTTTTTTGCCTTTAAACATGAAATAGTAGTATTTCTTGGGGTCCAAGGTGTATGAGCGTTATTTCAGTACAAGCGCGATAACGCTTCGCGTTATATCGATTTTCCACTGTATATGCTTTGTTACAATGTTATCATTCTTTTTGTTATTATCCTCACCAGAGGAGAGGGTATTCCATTTGGGTCCGTTTGTTGCTTGCGAAAAATCAGAATATTTTTCAAGTACAGTACAGTGTATGGTTTGGTGACGTGCACTATTCTGTTTATCTGTTACTTGCAAAATCGAAGATTTTTTCAAATATACTGGTCAGTCGATTTTGTTATTCTGTCTGTCTGTTTGTGACTTGGCAAAAAAAAAATTCCAAGTATGTTCATCGCCTCAATTTGTTTGTTTATTTGTCTGTCTGTCTGCTTGCCTGCAGCCCAAACCGCTCCACCGATCATTCTAAAATTTTCGGAGATTAATGTCACTGACCCTGCGACGGTCCCGCATTGAAGTTTCATAAAATTTGATCGACCAAAAAGGTCGACATCGACCAATCGTGCAATTTGAGCCAAATTTTCTAAAATCCTCAATTTTCATCGGATCGACTTGAAATTTGAAAAGGATTTTCATATCAGGTCAATGAATTCCACCACCTATTATTTTTGAGGTCACCATAGGTCAAAAAGGTCAACAGGCGGAATTTCTAAAATTGTCAATTTTCATCCGATTGATTTGAAATTTAAGGAGCATTTTCATATTAGCTCACTGAATGCAACCACCAATTATTTTTGAATTAAACACATGCCAAAAGGTCAATATTGGCCAAAGCTCAACAACTTTGGATCACTTTCTAAAATCCTCAATTTGCATACGATTGCTCTTCACCACCCTGTATATCATTATATCTCAAAAAGTTGTGGAAGAGTGATGACAAAAGAAGGTGGATGAGTTGGTTGGATGACAAGAACAAGCGGATAAGATTTTGGTTCGCATCCAGCCCATCACTGGGATACAAAATATGAACTGTTCAACCTGGCAGAGGTATGCGGTCTTCCGAGTGCCATTCTACTTTGTGCCGTTTTGCCAAGTGGCACTCTGAGTGATTTTTAGTCTGTCTGCCTGTCTGTACAGAACATGTGTTTTTTTTCTCTCTGCAACCGCTTGTCAGATAGAGATGAAAGTTTCACCATAGGAGTGAACGTTCATGTAGAATGAAATGATGATGTCATCGGTCACATGGTTCGGTAGCCATATCGTTTAGAATAAAAAGAAATAAATAAAACTTTCAAAAATCTTCTTCCCTGAAGTGGCGAAACAGATCGAGGTGAAACTACAAGCATGACCGCCTATCTTTGAGGAACAAAATGTTCACACATTTTGTGTGAACTTAGGCCTAACTAACCCAGCAGAATAAGTACCATCATAGGTCACATTGTTTGGCAGCAATATTGGATTTACCTGAAAACCTATTTATTTTGAAAAATTAAATAAAATAAACCTCAAAAACAGCTAGCGAGATCGAAGGGAAACTTCACACAGTTCCCCAAGCTTTGGGAATACCAGGGTATTTATTCACGAATAATCGATAGGTCACATGGTCTGGCAGCCATATTGGATTGAGTGAAAATCTTTTTTTTTTATTCTTTCTCTTGAACCACTTCATTGATCGATGTGAAACGTCATAATTATGATCTAGTAGCGATAGGGAATGTATGTTTTAATTTTAAACCTGAACGGACACATGGTCTGGCAGCCAGAAAATTTTTTGTTAATTGATTTGGGTTATTTTTTTTTTCTTGAATAAGGCTCACTTTGCTGCACCTGGATGGATTTGAGGGTAGAGTAGTAGCAGCTGAAACTCAAATTATATTCAAGTTCCTCCTGATGACTTCATCTTTGCTTTACACTTGTTCAGGCTCCTTCTGATGACTCCAATGCAGGACTGCACCTCCAGTATTTGGTCTTCCATATGAATTGAATTTATTTTAATCCCATTCTGAATTCAATTGAATGATAAACGTCATGGGTCAGTGTCAAGTGGCCGATCAAAGCGGGATATCTTGGTAACCAGTCATCACTGCCAGCAGTTATAAAGTGGCAGTTCTAATTCTATCTATTATTAATTACATGACACACCAGTCAACAAACACCACACAAAATATACTACAGAAAAACTACACAAACACAACACAAAACAAGTCCTAACGAGGGGCTGCAATCTCTGATTGATCTTTTTTTGTGTTTTTTTTTTCTTCTTGAGATTAGTCTCTTCACTGCTGCTTTGTGGCCATCTGGATCACATCACTCAAGTGTGATTTTCTGACAGCCATCAGAATCCAATCATCAGGCCAGACAGCCTGATCAACTCAAAGGATACAATTATTGCATACCTGGATAAAATTATTTATTGAGGCCTGACCAGAAGATGTAAAGCATACCAATTCAAGAACTGATTCATTGCAGCAGCCATTCTTTTTGTTGAGAGAAAGCACAGAGTGATGGTGGATTGGAACGTTTTCTGAAACGCCAATGCCAAAGGGTCAGTGGACGGCATTGGAGGATCTGTCTCCGCAGAATGATCGGTCATGGAAGACTATCGTGACAGCCTCTTCTGGTGTGCAGAATGTGACCATCAGAGTTGTCCTCATCAGACATCCCACAATGCAACGATATATTGCATCTAGAAGCTATCTTCAATGCAGCTGTGCCAATACGAGTAATTGCCAGTCATCACTTCATAAAATTTATCAATGGAAAAAGTGAGTTTTCATTTTAACAAGGGATGGTACAGCAGAATAAGTACCAAGCAATCACTCTGATGAAACGTCACAAATCAAAGTTGAAGACTGGTATGCAGTGGAGTACGATGGTATCTTGTTTCTAGAGGTAGTAGCTCAAGGTCACTGAAATGAGTACTGAGTCTCAGTAATGAAACCAGAAGGGAGCAATTGGAAATGGCCCATTCTACACGATGATATATTTCACCTGAGAGGGAAAACTATTGTAAAATAGGACAAACCACAGCTGTTAACCATGGCCATTTCAAATTTCCCGAAAAATTGTAGAATGTAGCATACCTGAACTTTATATCAATAAAATTGTTTTTAAAAATTGTTGGATTTAATCTTGACAATTAGCGGACAAACAGTAATGCAAGTTACCGTCACGCAAGTTACCACCATTTTTTGCTATTTGGCCAGAATTATAAATTAGTTCACATTTATTACCTTTAACCAGCACATACTTTTGTGACCAACAAATGTTTGATATTTTAAACATGTGTCTACTTTTGTCAGAGTGCTCTGTATGAAGAGACTTTTGAATCAAAACCTCAAAATAATTCTGCATGTCTGATCCATGTAATGCAAGTTATCAACGTGTAAACAATTGCAATCAACAACACAATGTTTCCAAGTGTTTATACAGACCATGTAACTATGTAACAACTAATACAAAATGGACAGCTGAATAAAAAAGGGGAAAAATATCAGACTTTTCAGATTATGTGAATTTAACTAAATAGTGAAGTAAGGCCGAGGTCACATTTGCCACGGCGGCCGTGGGGTCTCCAAAATATACGGCCACTAGCAATTATATGGCGGCCGCAGTATTTCCACGGTCACACAATGAAGCAGTCACGTGTTTTTATTTTTCGGGGAGCCGCACGGCATATTTATAAATTGTGGAGACCGAAAACATGGGGTTGCCGTATGGTCTTTGATTTGATGTCGCACGGTGACCTTAGGGCGTTCCTGCGGCGGCCATATAATTTAAGTCAGACGCAAGGTGCCCGCAAGGCGACCGCAGGGGGGCCCGAAGGCGAACGTGCGGCCAGACAGACGGTAACAAATGGGTTAATTTTTTTTAACCAGTTTTTTTGTTTCGGCTTGTCGAATTGCTACGGCGAACGTAGAAATGAAAAAAGTTATAACTCCGCGTTACAATTCCACGGCGACCTTACGACCTGTAAAATATAGCCATACGGCGTAGGGCCACCCTGAGGCCACCTCAGAAACTCTGCGGCCGCCGCACGTTTCTGTCAATTCAGAGGGCGTACGGCTGCCGTATCCTCGCCGTAGAGCAAATGTGACTTGGGCCTTAGGTCTTAGAAATTGTGGAGACCGAAAACGTGGGGTTGCTGTACGGTCTTTGATTTGATGTCGCACGGTGACCTTAAGGGGGCCCTGCGGCGGCCATAGAATTTTCAAGGCAGACGCAAGGTCGCCTCAAGGTGCCCGCAAGGGGGCCCTAAGGCGAACGTGCGGCCAGACGGACGGTAACGAATGGGTTAATTTTTTTTTTTTTCCGGCTTGTCGAATTGCTACGGCGAACATAGAAATGAAAAAAAAAGTTTTAACTCCGCGTTATAATTCCACGGCGACCTTACGACCTGTAAAATATAGCCAAATGGCGTAGGGCCACCCTGAGGCCACCGCAGAAACTCTGCGGCGGCCGCATGTTCCTGTCAATTCAGAGGGCGTACGGCCGCCGTATCCTCGCCGTAGAGCAAATGTGACTTAGGCCTAACTAACCCAAGTTACTGTGGAATTGCCCTTTTGTTCTGTTACGTCCTGATTCCTTCTACATCCCAGCTCCTCCACGAGCTTCAACACTGTAAACAAAAATAAAAATAAAAACGTACCTGATAGTATCCAGAAGGATATCAATGAAAAAGGTGTAGCTACTTGCTGGGACATTCCCCTTCGCCAAAAATACTTTGTTGTAACTGCCTTCCATGAGATACTGCCAAAAAAAAAAAAATGAACACATCAAGTGATGGCAATCTCATTTCCAGCAAAGTAAAGACTAAAGTCAATTTTAAAGGATACAAATTGGGTTGTGCCTTAAGTATCCAAATAATTTTTTTGGCAAATGGGTTAAACTTGCAAGATAAATGTTAAACTTGCAAGATAAAAGTTAAACTTGCAAGATAAAAGTTAAACTTATTGCTCGTGCTCGACAACTTCGCAGGTCCTGGTTGATAATCTTACTTTTGCATCTCAATGACTCCATCAATGACGGTGGTGATGCCACTGCACACGGCATTTTTTGCCCGATTGTGAGGCTGTAAAGGTGAATAATGTGCTTCCTTTCATCACAGCATAACCACAACCAATTGAAAACAGAAGTGGCATCGAGTATTCTCACTACTTCCACTTTTGGTGGAATAATTCTGAGAACAGGATATATTTTTTATTTTTAACAAAACCAAGTGTCGAGGCCAGTCGTTCCGAAACTTTTTGAGTGTGTGGACCCATGCCAAATCCCCGAAAACATGATGCCCACAATGTACAACTATCATTGTGACACATCCACTTCATCAAGACATCCCTTGGAGTCAAGATAGGAAAGTCCTCGCATAGTTGTACTCGGAGCCTTTCATTTGTTTTTAATGATACCTTGTACTTCACCTGGATGCTGCATTTTGAATGCGGCAAAACAGTTGCATAGATTTGTGATAGGGATACCCTTCTTGCTCTTGCTCTTCCTCCTCCTCCTCTTCCTCAGACACTGAGGGTCTCACAGATTCCAAGGGGGTCTGCAGACCACTGGTCTTGGCTCATAAAATAAGTGAACAAAAGGATTAAGGAGCAGGTCGACTAATACCTCCAATTTCAGGGTGATTCGTCTGGTTTTCTACACCGATATGTCACATTTAACTTGAACTGATATCCTAATATAATGTCAGCCAGTAGATGTCACCAAATCCAAGCAAGGGATCCTTTGGATGGGAATATAAAAGCAGACTGTCCCATTTGCATCGAGGTTGTGATCCACATGTTTTTTTGAAACAAAAAAAACAAGTCATTTTGTGCTGGTGCCCTGAGACAATCCATCGATTGGGTTAGCTAATTAATTAGCTTTATTTACAGCAAGACAGCATTGCGGTGTGGATTTGGCACAAAAAACATGATCGGGCAAATGGTATCCCACTGAGTCCAAGTTTTCTTCATGAAAGGAGGAATGCACGTTTGGCAGAAGTCCTTGACAATCATCGATGCACATTTAAGAACATTTTGAGCCCCCGTTGGACTTAGACGACAACGGGGGCTGATGGATTTGGTCTCAATTTTTGCATGCGTGCATGCATTCGCAACCATATCTCGGACATGTAGAGACCGATTTTATTCGTACTTGGCAGAAAGACAACACATGATGGGAAACATCAGCACGTCATTTTTTTTCGACATCAGATCCAAGATGGCCGCCTGGCGACCATTTTAGTTGTAAAAGAACAAACGAACAAAAATAACCGTTTCAAACACATCATCAACCATTTATCAGATATCCATTTTCCAATTCTATTCATGCTTGGCACAAAGATAATAAATGATGACTTACATATACACGTCTTTTTTTTCTTTTTCGAAATGACCGACTTGTGGCCATTTTAGATGTAAAAAAAAAAAAACCTGATGTTGAACATGTCCTCAACCATATCTCAGACAAGCATTTACCGATGTTGTTCAAACTTGGCACACAGATAATGAGTGATGGCTTACATATGCACGCCATTTTGATTTGAGATCAGATTCAAGATGGCCAACTTAGTTGTAAAAAACCCGATGCTGAACACGTCCTCAACCATTTCTCAGACTAGCATTTACCGATATTGTTCAAACTTGGCACACAGATAATAATGAATAATGACTTGTATATGCATGCGCTTTTTTTTTTTTTTTAATATCAGATCCAATATGGCTAAATGGTGGCCATTTTGTTACTTAAATGTGTCCCAAACCATTTCACAGACATGCATGGTCCGCTTTTGTTCAAACTTGGTACAAGCACAGTACATGATGGCATACACGTGCTCCTCAATTTATTACAGCGTGTGCGCTGTATACAATTGCACCGAGTTTGAAATGTCCCCGGCGTCATCAACCACGTCTCCGGTGGGTCCGGTGTCCCCCCCCCCCCCCACGTGCCTCAAGACAGCCAATGACGGCCGTCCAGTAGATGCAGTGCGTAACCTCGACGGAAATGGCAACAATTGATGGAAATACCCGAGTATTGCAATGGACATTTGTGAAACTAATGTGTTATATATGTGAAAACCATTTAATTTATTACTTGACGGAAAAAAACGAAGAAACTCTCCCCTCATGCACGAACGAACGAACAAAAGACGTCATTTCCGTCCACCATGGCATTTCGCGCCGAACGCAGAAAGCTAAGTTCTTCTTATGCCATCATTCTCTTTAATATTAGCCATAAACAAGTGTTTCGTCATGCATTAGTAGTTGAAATTTACTTATAATATGAACGAAAAAATAATCTCCTCAGATTCAACAAGAACGAAAAAAAAAAACGAAAACATCACGTGCAGGACAACACCAATCGAGCTGAAGGAAACGATACTGTAACTGCACTGCGCCTGATTGGTCAAAGGACACCACGTGTGTTGTGTGGGCGGTGTTATGCACGAGGATTCCAGCAAACAGGACTGGATCAATCATGTTCGTGATGTCCCTCATGCTGCATCGCCAATCCTCGGCGGCACGTGATACCATTGGACCAATCACGTTCGGCGATGTACCTCGTGCTGCATTCTGACAAGCTCTGGATCAGAGCGAGCTTTGATTGGTCAAAGTAGTGGAGAGGTGGCGATAACCTCTGACGGATGGTAATGACCAAGGAGTAAAGGCGATGAATTGTTTTGATTGGTTGAAACGTGGAGGAACGGAAGGAATTCTTCTCCTTGGATCCACTTGCAACACACAGGTATCCGTTTCATAACCCGAATCACTTCACTGCGTCATTAATAATATTTTTCTCCTTATTTTAATTTGTACGATTTTCTTTTTTTGATCAACGTTAAAAAGTTTCGTGACAGCTTTCGACATTTTCTTCATCTGCGAGTCTTCATCGATAATTGTGAAAATTTGATTTCCGTGGGAATTTGATCTCACTGTGAACGGCTGTCCTGGTTTCATCATTCTTTTGCGGCCCCCCGCCACGCTGTATCGAACGATTTCATTCCTTCTGTTATATATAAAGGTGCTTATCACAATAATAATAATAACAAGATTTTTACATTTCAAATATTAAGTGTGCTTTTTAATTGTTTTTCAACTGAAAAAGCATAAATTGCATATTTTAACATTAGTGTACTCATTTGCTTCACCACATGCGCTGTATTGAAGGATTTCACTTGTTTTGTGATCTGATGAAAGATGGCCGACTGGTGGCCATTTTAGTCATACATAAATATGGGCTAGCTATTCCATTGGGACCATACTCTGTGCAGAGTGTTGGTGCTGCTTCAGCAGTTCCTTGGCTATTGGGCACAATCCTGGACGGGTCCGCCACTCCGCCACTCCGACGCGAATGGCTCATTCTTCCCAGCAAGCTGGTACTCTTTTTGCCGGTAACTGGTACCAGCAACCACTGTGGGCAGCAAGGAGAGGCTTACGTTTCAGGCGTCAACCCTTTGTCAGAGAAATAAATAAATAAATTTTAAAAAAGACGGAACACCCATATCCCCCCGAAAAATTGTGATTAGTTTGGGGAAAATCGGTCTGAAAGACCGTCAATCTTAATGAGACTGCACAGGTAGGAAGACGGTCATTTTGCTTACCTAGTCAGCAAGACTGAAGCAGGTGCCTTACACATTTGAACATTACAAACAGTAAACACAGTTGAGAAATTTTTCTTTTTGCCTGAACCTGCCATAGCCTTCAATGAGCACAAGATAACTTTACCACACTGAATCAAAATTTGATAGAGAATAAAATCAATAAAATATTAAAGAAGTTCATATTGGATACAATTCAATGCGAAAAACAAATAAAATAATTTTTGTCCCTTCCACTACACACATTTGCCCTTTTCTCCCTTTCGCTCTCCTCTTATTAAATGCCAGTTTTATTGTTTTTTTCCTTCTGCTTCCCTCATATAACCTACCTGAACTTTACTCAATAAAATCGTTCGTTTTTCTATTTCTCTCTCGACTAACACCAACACCCTCGAATAAGTCGATGGTATCAAAGTCCCAATATTGACAAGTTAGTGGCACATCATCATTATTAAATGTTGGATTTTCAAAAGTGGTTACAGTAGAAAAGTATGGGCCGTCGGATTATGTAAACTTGTTTTTTTTGTTTAACGAGACGTTATGAATAACAATTCGGGTAGTTTTTAAAAGGCCAATTCTGATTTGCGGCAACAGGACTGATTTCGGCAACAGATTTCTCAGGACTGACTGCTGTAATGATGCTTTCCTCACGTGGAATCAAATGTCGTCGAGTGAACATTTATTTTGGTTGCACCCGCTCCAATGATCGCAATCAGGTGGTTTTGTTCAGTATTATTGTTTCCTCTTTTCTTTTCTTTTTTTCAAAATTATCTCTGCATTGAACCACCGATGTATTTGCCATGTGGACGAATGCTAAAACGTGATGGAAAAACACTCACGATTCTCGTTTGGCCATTCCTTATCCTTGGCCTTTTAAATGACCCACGGTTCCTGAGAGGTTGGCCACTCGCAAGGGTTTAAAGCAAATATAAACAGGCCTCAAGTGTTTGCGTGCCCCACGTCCAGGGATCGATTTCATTCTTAAGTGGCCACATAAATATTTACAAGTTTAAGGATATGAACCAAAACAACCAAAAATGTGTCACTTGCCACTACCCTCCCTTATGCCAAGCACTATCCCATTTTGATACCACTAACCTGCTCCAGGGACACAGGATGTTTGATGTAGACATTGTTTTGAAGATCCTTGGCAGACAGTCGTTCAAGCTCGGTGTGAAACTCAGCCACACGGTTTTGTGACAGCAAGCAGAGCAAGTTCAAGCCCAACAGCTGGTACATGCAAGCAGATTCTGGAATCTCAGTCCTGCAGAGCATTCACACAATAAGTACCTGCAAACACAATTGCATTCACAAGCAATTCCCCAACTCAAAAGCTAGGTTGATGAGAATTTTCAGCTCTTCGGCTATTCAGAAACTCATGCTGTTTGGAATTTTTGTCAAACACTCAAGGGCAATAAATGGTTCGATCATCAGCACTGCACTTCCAGAAATGCCTTTTGGGCCGAAGGACTCTCACAACACCTCCACTCTTCATCAAACGCTTTCCACCATTGACAGCTAGGGTTCATTCTATTCCTGGTTGGACACCATGCATCACGTGTACAAGCAGCGCAGCAGCACTGTGCACCACATTTTAATATTCACCAGTTTCATGTTGGAAGCTGGTGTCCATCAAGGAAGTGTTATTGATCAAAGTCTTTTTTTCCCAATCTGCATGAATGATCTTATCCTCTTAAACAACCCTTTCTACAATGAGCTTTGCCGATGGTTCCATCTGAAGCTGACCATATTAACAAGTTTGTCTCCACATTATTTGTGGGGTGAAAGGACTCATGAACAAGTTTGGATTTTTTTTTTTTTTTCAACCAAAATGCACCTTTTTTTCCTAATTTCAACTAACTAGTAATAACCACTCCCACGGGAAGTGAAATATGGTGCCAATACCCTCTCCCTGCTCGAGGTCCTGCTTCGTCGTCTTCAAATGACAGATGGATGGACGTGTCTCCTTTTCGGAATAGCAACACCTGTTCCCTCCAGGAGTGAAAAAGGTGTCAATATCCACGCGCTCCGGCAGAGGTCAGTGGTTAAACCACCTGTACTATTCTTAGTGTACAGGTGAAAATCGCAAATCATCTCCCCAGTCTCGCAAGGGTGAAGGGGGAGGGAACTGTTTTGTGCTACTGACCTAACCCTGGGTATCCCAAGCACGTATGCAAAATTTGGTGGAGTTTGGCCCAGCTGTTTGATTCTATGATTATCAGATTACAGACAATTGCCTTATTACCCCCACCACCGAAGGTGAAGGAGGTTATGTTTTCACCCCTATCTGTCTGTTTGTGACTTGCAAAATCAAAGATTTTTCAAGTATATTGGTCAGTCGATTTTGTTATTCTGTCTGTTTGTCAGTCTGTCGCCTACAGGTCACAATTCCAAACCGATTGTCATGAAACTTCACCAAGTTGTAGAGGTCGCCTCAACTGAGAAGCCAATTGATTTTGAGGTTAAAGGTCAAAGGTCGTCTTGAGGTCAAATTTCTGAAATCATCATTTTTCATCCGATTGACTTGCAATTTGAACAGGATTTGCATCTATTGGGTCACTGAATTGGGAAAGCAACTATTTTTGAGGGTTAAAGGTCAAAGGTCAACTCAAGGTCAAACTTTGAAAATCATCAATTTCAATCTAAAAAAATAATCAATTTTCATCCGATTGACCTGAACTTTGATTAAGATTGTCAATTTTTATCTTGATGAAATGAACAATTTGATGTATCCATGGCAACCTTTGGAGAGGAGGGTGGATTTTGCAAGTATCGCACTCTGCATGTACCTTTTTCTTGTTTGTGTGCATGATATCTCAAAAAGTTGTGGAAGGATGGATTTGGATGAAATTTCGTGGACATTTGTGACATTTCGTGGACTTCGTGGACATGGGTGTGTGACAAGGAAAAATTGATTAGATGTTGGTGACGATGCGGATCCAGATCCGATGACTAGCATTGTTAAAGTGATTCTTCACCATTGAATGATAGGGTTAAACTGATATATAACACGATATCTCAAAATGTTGTGAACGGATTCAGATCAAACTTGGTGGACAGGTTGGGTGTGTGGCAAAGACGAGTTCATTCAATTTTGGTGAAGATCTGAATCCGAATCTGGATACGAGAATTATTTAATTTTTTAAGTGATTCTTCACCAGAGAGAGATAGGGCCAAAAACGATATTGCACTGTATTGCATGACATTTCAAAAATGTATTGGGAACGATATGTTCTCGTGCATCAGACATTGTGTGGCGGAGGTATGCGCTCTCCCGAGTGCCCTTCTAGTTCCACCGTGAATTTCACAATGATTACAGATGAATATCACCGAAGGTAGACGGAGGATACATTTTAAACCCTCTGTCTGTTTGTCTGTCTGTGAGCACAATATCTCAAGTTTTGCATGGATTCAGATGAAATTTGATGTACAGGTTAAGTGTGTGATACGGACGAATGGAATCAATTTTGGTGAAGATCCGGATCAGAGAATTTTGATGAAGTGATTCTTTACCATTGAGAGATGGGGCCAAAAATACACAGCACGATATCTCAACAAGTCGTACAAGGATCATGACAAAACTTGGTGGATGAGTTGGATAGGTGACAAAAACAAACCAATCATATTTTGGTTAAGGTCCGGATACAGATCTGATGCATCAGTGGATACCACACAAACTGTTCAGCCTGGTGGAGGTATGCGCTCCACCATCAAGTGCCGTTCTAATTCAAGTACGATACAATCTTATCTTATTACCCTTTACTCTCAACCATGGAATCATCAGATTCAGGTCCAGTCCTGTTTCTCCCTCGAATAAACAAAGGAACTCACCATTTATAAACAAAGAATCCTGCTACATTCTTGATTTATTTTATACTTTGCCACAGAGTTCCATAAGATCTGCCCCCTTCAACCTCTGCATCCCCAATAAGTTTGTGTTGAGTCTTTTTGGATCAGCACTTCAATGAAACTACGCCCTTGTACATTGAAGACAATTGGTGCAGATATTATAGCGTTTTCATTATTTAATACACAAATACATATCTTTCCATCTACAATCAGTTTTGTTTTGTTTTTTTACAAATCACAAATTTGCCCAAAGGATCATGGAGGAACTGTCATTCACTTTCTTTGCTGTCCTGACGCTACATTTCTCCAGATTTGGTGCCAGTAAGATTAATTTCCTGTTGTACAAAGGCAATTTAGATCCACGAGTGAGCAGTCACGGTACAATAAGGAGTGCTTTCAAGATGAAATCGTGAAATAGAAAAATTGCAAGCAGAAAGTGTATCAACCGAAACAAGCTTACATGACGCCTTGCTCATCCTGTCCTCTCGTACCACCGCCCTTCCCGAGCCATCCCAGTCACAGTGTTCCTCACAAAAGCTTTAAATTTTAATTTTCTAATTTACTAACCATCTCCATGCTCAAAAGCTCAATGCCCAACTGCATCCATTCGTCCTTTTATTCTCCCAATTGTGAAATAGTCTCCCTTTTTCCGTTATCTTATCTGCCCAACACTACCTCGTGTGCTTATTCATGCACATCCGCAATGTTTTCAACCTGATTTTTGCTTTATTCCTCTTTGTTAATGGAGGAATAATACCGTCTCCCCCTATCATGATCCACATTGGTCGTTTGTAAACCCACTGCCCTTTATTGTTTAACTCCTCCTTGAGCCTAGACCCTTTAACAAAAAAAAAAAAAAACTCGATAAGGAGCTTAAATCCAAAACATGGGAGCAACGGTTTGGCCATAAAAATTAAAACCACCTTTGCAGATTCACCGAACTCTGCAAGGCACACTTGAACCAATGTGTCTCACAAAATCCCACCTGTAATCAAAGTAGTAGCACTTCAACTGTGCAATGTAGCGCTCAAAGCAAGGAATGTCTTTCTTCTGTATGCTCCACTGTGCACCAATCTCAAGTATATCTCCTGCACCCACAGAATGGTTTGTTTGAGAAATTCCAGAATGAAGGTGTTATCACTCACCTATCAGATGACTTTAAAATAAAGAAATATATTTTTAAGCCAACAACACCGAGGACCAAATGCAGAGCTCACGTCAAAATGGGGAGGATATAGATTAAAGTAGATCTGAGAACAAACGATTTACATCATTATAGATGTGTGTGCAGACGTGTGCACACATACTACATCAACATGACAGACGTAAATAGACACCTTAAATTTCTTCATGTCATCTGTATAACAGTTTTACCCAGTGATTTGTACTAATATTCGACTATTTTTTGCAGAAACGAGTTCCTGGGTCTTGCATGACAATTAACTAAGTCTCAAACCCAGGGAGCACACAAACTTTCTGATTTCCAAAGAGGATGAATTGTTGGCCATTTGGAAGGTGGAATCAGCCAGCATCATATAGCTCAGAACCTTGGCATTCCGCTTTCTCTGGTCAACCGGGTGATTGTGCAATTCACCAGTGAAGTCAAGGAATCCACAGCTTACCGTTCTGGAAGATCTTGCTCCTCAGAAAGGTGGCTTTGAGGTGTCAAGTGGTCCATTGAGAAAACTCCCTGTTGCAAGGCAGCAGATGTTGCAGAGGAGGTCCAAGTTAGCTCAAGAACTGCTGTGCGGTACCCTTCATCAACTGGGCTACTCTGGAAGAGCAGCTAGGAGAAAACCTCTTCTTAGACCAGCCAACATTCAAAGGAGAAAGAAGTGGGCTGACGAGATGGCCAACAGACACTTGGAGTTTTGGCAAACTGTAATTTTTTCAGATGAGTCCCAATTTGCTCAATTTTCTGAAAGTGGACACGTATGGGTCTGGAGACTTCCAAGTCAAGAGTTTTTTTTTTTACCGATTGCAGCCAACTCTCAAATACAGTGGTTTTTCAGTGATGGTGTGGGGAGCAATCTGGAGCACTGGTCGGTCAGAGCTTGTGGAGTGTGTTGGCAACATCAACACAACACACATTTCTATCCTTGAGGATGGATGTCTCCCCGTCTTCTCCACTGGTCAGATGGTCAAAAACAACACTGTTCAAGGAAGATGGAGAGCTCTCCATGCCACACCGCAAAAAAGACCAAAGCATGGCAGGACAGAAATGGGATCAAACGACTTCCATGGCCAAGCCAGTCTCCTGACATGAATCCCATTGAACACCTCTGGGCCATACTGGATCGAGCTGTGCGGAAAAAGTCCAGGAAACAAACATCACAGGCAGAATTGCCAATCCGTTTACATGAAGCCTGGGCAGAAATCCCACAAGAGAAAATTTTGGAACTGGTTAGTTCTGTGCCTGAAAGAGTAAAAGTGTTGACATCTGCAAATGGGAAGTCCACAAAATAGAAGTACCATAGTGCCCCCAGCATCCGAACGCCCCATTGTTTGAACAAATTGGAATCCGAACAATTTTTTTGAGAAAATTTTGCCCTAAAAACTGAACACATTTTCGAAAACCGAACACAACGAAGTGTTCATGTTTGTTCACGTGCATCTCCCCCGCCTGTTCGAGCCGCATCTTCGCGCTTTGTTCATTCAGTTCGTCGGTGGAAGTACTTATGAAAGCATCTCTCGTGTGTCGATCGCTACTTTACCTCGTGTTTTCACCTTGATTTGTGCATTTTTTTTCAATTATCACCCTTGTGCATTCACCATGGCACCCAAGAAGAGCAGTGAAGCAAATAGGAACTAGAGGGGGAGCACTCGGTAGAGTGAAAAACCTCCGCCGCCAATACTGCTGGGTCACTTAAGTGAACCTGATATCCTATTCATTGTAGGTCAAAACGGATCAGACTCTACTGAACCACGATTGAATAAACTAAACGAGATTGACGCGCATGTAGAAATGCCCAAAAAAAAAAAAAATCGAAATTTTTTTGAAAAAAAAAAAAAAAGTGCAAATTTTTTTTTTTCTCAAACAAAATTTTTGGGGTTGGAGATCACTTTAAGCATGTAGAAATGCAAAACAAAAAAAATTCAATCATTTTTCAAATAAATCGAAATATTTTTGAAAAAAAGTTGCAAAATTGTTTTTTTTTTCTCGAACAATTTTTTTTTTCGGGTTGGAAATCACTTCAAACATGTAGAAATGCAAAAATAAAAATTCTAATATATTTTTTTAAATGGCCGCCATAGCGGCCATATTGGACTTTGGACCAAGTCCTTGGACCATACTTAATCCCCCACCAAGTTTCGTCGAAATCCGTCCAGGAGTTTTTCTGTAATACTGTTCACAAATAAACAAACAAAGAGAAAGGGGTGAAAACAGTAACCTCCGTCCATCTTCGATGGCGGAGGTAAATAAGAGGAAGTCCGTGAGAACGACAATTGAGTTGAAGAAAGAACTTATCGCTAAGCATGAGAACGGTACGCGTGTGTCTGATCTCGCTGCCGAAATCGACCGTGTGTAGGATTCTGAAAAAATAAAGAAGCGATAAAAGCGCGAAAACCCGTCGTGAAGCGAACTCATTCAATGAACCCTCTGACGAATCGGCTTTAACGAACTCAACGCTTTTTTCGCGAGCATGGTAGTGACGTCATGCTGCGTCACCCAATCGCTTCACCTCTTGATTATCTCCGTGGAACTGTACGGTGAAAACGGCACGTTTGTGTCTCCACAGAGTGGACTGGGATATAAAACACCATTTGGTGCTTCATGGTCAATTACATACCTCCACCAGGCTGAACAGTTTACGTTTTGGATCCCAATGGCCATTGATAGGCCGGAGCTGCATCCAGACCAGATGGAAGAAGCGACAACGCTCCTGCTCATCCCCCAGGCTTGGAAAAAGATTCATGACCCAGAAAAGGTCATTTACTCATCTTATTTTACCTTAAACATGGGTAATTTCAGTTGAAAGTGGGTTTTCTTGGGGTCCAGGAACGGATTAATTCACTTTCCATTATTTTCTAATTGGGAAAATAGTTTTGGAATCCGAACTTTTTGGAATCCGAACAGCCTCTTGGAACGAATTAAATTCGGATTCTGGGGGCACCACTGTATAGTGTATATGTATTAAAAATTGATCAAATGTTCAATAAATATATTCTTTAAAAATCGAGGTGCCTATTTACTTCTGTCATGTTATTTGTGTGTGTATGTATGTATATGTATATGTATATGTATATGTATATGTATATGTATATGTATATGTATATGTATATGTATATGTATATGTATATGTATATGTATATATATATATATATATGTATATGTATATATATATATATATATATACATATATATATATATATATATATATATATATATATATATATATATATATATATATATATATATATATATATATATATATATATATATATATATGTATATGTATATGTATATGTATATGTATATGTATATGTATATGTATATGTATATGTATATGTATATGTATATGTATATATATATATATATATGTATATGTATATATATATATATATATATATATATATATATACACACATACACACATACACACATACACACATACACACATACACAATAAGAATTTGAATCTAAATTTGAATTTAAAGCCTGACGTTTCAAGAACAAACTAGTTTTATTCAGAGGCGTTGAGAGTGGTGTGGTGGTGACACCGTGAAGTTCTGTTGGGGATGGTTCGTGTCATGGATTGGTACAAGTCCTTGCCAATCACAGGGCTTCATTGCAATTGAATGACATCTATTTTTGTTGATGTTATAATTGATTGCAGAGTACCACTCTCAAATACTATAGTTCTCACTGTAGCATTTTGCCTGGGTAAAGAAGGGCTACCATATGTGTTGATGCGGTTTGACTGTTGTTGCTGTGGTCGGGTTTCTGGCAACTGATTTCATGAATAAATTGGGGTAGTGGTTTTATCACAGTAGCTGAGTGATGTGCAGTATCTCCATCTGGTATTGATCATGGTCACTGCAGTGTTTTTGCACTACCAACTCGTGGACAAGGAGGCCTATGTGTAAGGAATCTGTGAGGGGGTAGAGCATCACCCTGCAGCAGGTTTGTGGTTGTTATTAGACGTGTTTGTCCCCATGGGTCTGGAACTGTGAACCAGAATAGCACTAAGTTCCTTCACTTTGCAAGAAGTCATGGACTTAGGGTGGCTGGTTCATTGTTTCAGCACCCACAGACTCATCGCTGGACTAGGTATTCCAACACTGGTGGTGTGGCAAAGGAGATTGACCCTGTGCTCGTTGGTCGCTGGAGGATGATCCAAAACTGCAGGGTCTAACAGAGTGCTCAGTTCCTCAATACCGACCACCAGCTTATTGTAACAACTCTGCAGTTGCATCTTAAATTCGGGAGAATGGTACCATCCCAGCCAAGGCTGGATGTTGGCAAGCTCAAGGATGAGAGGGTAGCTGAGGAGTTTGTGATCAGGCTGAGAAGGGATTTGGAGGGTCTCGGTGTTTTGGGGAATCCTGAAGTTGGGGAGTGCGTTCAAGATCACCATCCTTGATGTTGCCGTGAATGTCTTGGAATAAATTCACCGTAGGGCGAAGAAGAATTTTGTCTCTCAAGGGACACTGGATACCATTGATCATAGTCACAAGGCCAGGCTTAATGGCAGAGCTGAGCTGTTCAGGGAGTTGAGGTGTAAAACTGTGTGTGCACTGATTGTGGACAAGAAGGGCTTTGTGTGAGGATTCTGAGGGGGAAGAGCATCACCTGTGATCAGGTGATTCTCGTCCTGCTTCCAGGGGAATTTGTGCATTGCGTCCTCCAAGCCTGTTCCTCAGTGCACTGCAGTTAGAGCAGAGGAGAGGTGGGCTCTTGACAGAGGAGTTCGAAGTGAAGGCCCACTGGGGTTACGATGAGCGGCTGTACCACGCTGATCCACGAGCTGTTGAGTTGGACGTCGGGGTGTTGCTATCTCTATTGCTGACCCTCCAATCAACTGTGATCCACCTTTGTTTGTGGAAACACAGGATGTGGTGAACCAGTTGAAATGGGGTAAAGCTCCTGGGATCTGTGTCATCCATGCTGAACTTCTCAATGCTGGTGGAAATGCTCCACTCATGTCGGTGCATGCAGTTCTGTGCTCTGCCTGGAATACAGGCATCATCCCAACTGACTGAAAGAGGGGCCTTGTTGTCCTTCTCTGGAAAGGGAAGGGTGATCGTTAGGACTGCAACAACTACCGAGGGGTGACGTTGCTCTCAGTGCTGGGCAAGAATTTTGCTCGGATAATTATTGAGAGGGTTCACCACAATGTCCTTGAGCACCAGTGCCCAGAAGAGTCAGGCTTTACACAAAAGAGGTCAACGATTGACCGTATCCTTTCTCTTCAGGTCCTCACTGAATGCAGACAAGAGTTTTCACAGGGGCTGCTTGCAGCCTATGTTGATCTCTGTAAAGCGTTCAATTCAGTGAATCGGGATGCCCTCTGGAGGATTTTTGGTCTTCGTGGGGTGCCACCAAAACTAATCAATCTGATGTCTGAACAATACTCCAGTACTTAGAGTGCTGTGAGATGTGGTAATACCATCTCTGACTTACTTACAGTTGTTACTGGAGTTCGTTAGGGGTGTGCTCTGGCCCCCACACTTTTCAGCACTTGTATTGACTGGATTCTGGGGAGGATGTTGGAGAGATCAAGCAGCGGTGCATCATTTGGGAATGTCAAGATCTCTGACCTTGATTTCACAGATAATGCAGTCATATTTGTGAAGACTCTGACTATCCTTTTGAGGGCCCTCACAGTGCTGAATGAGGAGTCAGAACCACTGTGATTTTAGGTTTCCAGGGTCAAAACTGAGATCCAGGCTTTCAATGACATCTTGGATGCTGCTATCTTGTCTGTACCCATTTGTGGTGAGGATGTTGAGGTCACAGAGATTCACTTATCTTGGCAATGATATTAATGTCTCTGCTGTCTGTGAGCCAGAGCTCAATAGACATCTGTGTCAGGCTTGGAGAGTCATGGATTGAACAGATCATGGGGTGTGGCATTACTGGTACCTGTGCAGACCGACAAAAATCCGAGTCTTCTGGTCATTGGTGCTTCCAGTCTTGCTCTACGGATGTGAGACGTTGACTTAACCAACTACGTTGGCGGGGGATATAGAAATGGGTTCCGTCCGTCACATTTCATTTCCGGAGCTTAAGGCCCGGTCACACCTTGACGTTTTAGCCAACGAATGCCGATTTTTGAATTTTTTTTCTAAAACGCTGGCACGCGTTGAATATGTTATGGGTAAGTTTTGATAACATTGAGAGCACGCTGAAAAACTGCCATACATCGTTGTACGCTGGCTTTAAACGTTGTACTTTTTGGTTGTCCTCAAATTTTTTCATGCTTGAAATTTCACGACGTATGCCGGCGTATGACTCACACGTTCCGCTACGCTGGCCACAAGTTGTATGCACGGTCTGCGATCGTTGACAGACGTCAACACGTGCTACTTGTAAGTTAATCATAAGTTGAGACACGCCGAGGTAATGTTTAGCGAACCCGAAACTTATTTCTAACCTATGATTAACGTGTTGTTGGCACGTTACGCGATCGTTGCCACACATCTCACACACACACACACACACACACACACACACACACACACACACACACACACACACACACACACACACACACACACACACACGTTACTTTTAAGTTACTCATAGGCTGAAAGACGTCGGTATAATGGATCGTCCTTGCGTCAGCATCCACGGCCATGGCCAGGACACTTATTTGCAGCATTCTTCAAACTTTTCTTCGGCATGATGAGGATGTTCACACTTCGATGTCTAGCTTGGCTATGATTCCAATTGTCCATCGGCAGCGTCTATTTAAAATAGTCGAGTTTGAGCGTTTTAACACGTTCAGAAGAAACGCTTCAAATTTCAAAACCCCAGCGTCAAAAAACAAAGGCGAGTGACAGCAATTTAAATCGTTCATTGTAAACAATGAAAATAGTTGAGTGGTACCATTTAAAAGTCGTTGAGTGTAAAAAAAATCCAATTGTTGAGCGCAAGCGTCTACTTTCAATAGTGGAGATGCAGCCATTTAAATCGTTGAGTGGCAGCCTATGAATAGCAAACCCTACGTCACCGGCAAAGATAAACTGCCGCACGATATGGATAAGTTAGGCTATCGTTGGGCATAGTTTGTGAACGCCGGCTTCACGATAATTATTCGTTGGTATGTCGTATCTATAAGTAATCAAAGCGCTCTATGCACATTATTCGTTCATTGTGCATTTGTCCAACCCGTTATGAATAGACCTAAATCGTAAAAACAAACTATAGCTCATTGTTGAAAAAGCCCCATAAAAATTAGCAGCGAAGAACTTCGAACAATGGTGCAAAGATGTCTCCTACCCGTGGACACGCGGACGCAAGGACGATCCATCATAACCCACACCCTCCCCCTCACACTCACCTACTACTGCCAACATGAACAAACTACTACTAATACTGATACTGTTACTGCTGACATGGACATCGACTCAAAAAGGACTCGAAAACACTGTTGGGTTCCCCTTTTATGAGCAGCATTTTTATATACCAATTCCCAAAACCGCTGGGAACACGTCTTTATATGGCAGTTGTAAGCTAGAAACACGTTCATTTATTTTTTTTGTCGACCGGAAGACGTTATTGGAATACGTCTACATACGTCGATGTGTGTTGGGACTACGTAAAGAATTGGTTGAAAGCACGTCAAACATAAGTTAGAAATAAGTTTCGCGTAAAAAAGACATTACCGCGACGTGTTTCGACTTATGAGTAGCTTATTAGTAGCCTTTGTGTACGTGTGTAAGCGTCCGCATATCGTGTGTACAACTTATCCCCATCGCATGCGGAACGTGTGTCATACGCCGAGTACGTCCAAAAATTTTGAACATGTTTAACATTTATTGACGTACTCTACTTACTACGATGTACGATAGCGTACTTTAGCGTTCTACTCACGTATACCAAACTTACTCGTACCGTATTTGACGTGCCCCAACGTTTTAGACACATTTTTCTTAGGTCGGCATACGCTGGCAAGATCGCCAAGGTGTGACCGCGATGTTGTCACTTCCATTTCTACGGCAGTTATGATTCGAATCGTTGTGCGTCAGCCTTTTAATTGGCTACGTCACGACATCGTCGGCGATGCGTGCAACGTCGGCGATGCGTGCCTAAGTTAGACTATCGTTGGGCATTGGTTGTGTAGGCCGACAACAGGTTCAGCATTCGTTGGTATAAGTTATCTATAACACAACGAAACGTTCTGTGTCAGTTACCAATGTGTTATACATAAGACCAAGTCGCTATGAATACGTCTGAATCTTTAAAAAAAAAACATCAAAAGTTCAACGTAAGCCAGCGTTTTACATACATTTTAATACGTTGCCATCGCTGGCTAAAACGTCAAGGTGTGACCGGGCCTTTAACTCCAAATCCCCTCAAGATATATTTACGAAATTTGGTACACATATCAAGCAAGTGGTGAACTGGTGCCTTTTGATATTTTGAGATTTCCCCCAAAAAAATTCATCACTTTCCATGGAAACAAGTTGGGTATTAAGAAATAATTGAGGTTAACCTTTGTTTCCAGAGCATAGTTGCAAAACTATTAACTATTTCTTTATGAAAGTTAGTACACACATCAAGAATAAATTGAACTGGTGACTTTTGCTACTTGTCCTCATTTAAGGCCCGGTCACACCTTGACGTTTTAGCCAGCGATGGCAACCTATTAAAATGTATGTAAAACGCTGGCTTACGTTGAACTTGTTTTTTTTGTTTTTTTTAAAGATTCGGACGTATTTATAACGACTTGGTCTTGTGTATAACGCATTGGTAACGGACACAGAACGTTTCGTTGCGTTCTAGATAACTTATACCAACGAATGCTGAACCTGTTGTCGGCCTACACAACCGATGCCCAACGATAGTCTAACTTAGGCATAGCGCGTTGCATGCATCGCCGACGATGTCGTGACGTAGCCTATTAAAAGGCTGACGCACAACGATTCGAATCATAACTGCCGTAGAAATGGAAGTATCAACATCGCGGTCACACCTTGGCGATCTTGCCAGCGTATGTCGACCTAAGAAAAATGTGTCTAAAACGTTGGGGCACGTCAAATATGGTATGAGTAAGTTTGGTATACGTGAGTACAACGCTAAAGTACGCTATCATACGTCAAGAAATTTTAAACATGTTCAAAATTTTACGACGTACTCGGCGTATGACACACGTTCCGCATGCGATGGGGATAAGTTTTACACACGATATGTGGACGCTTACACACGTCCACAAAGGCTACTTATAAGCTACTCATAAGTCGAAACACGTCGCGGTAATGTCTTTTTTACGCGAAACTTATTTCTAACTTAGGTTTGACATGCTTTGAACCAATTATTTACGTAGTCCCAACACACATCGACGTATGTAGACGTATTCCAATGACGTCTTCCGGTCGACAAAAAAAAAAAAAAAAATTAACGTGTTTCGAGCTTACAACTGCCATATAAAGACGTGTTCCTAGCGGTTTTGGGAATTGGTATATAAAAATGGTGTTCATAAAAGGGGAACCCAACAGTGTTTTCGAGTCCTTTTTGAGTCGATGTCCATGTCAGCAGTAACAGTATCAGTATTAGTATTAGTATTAGTCGTAGTTTGTTCATGTTTGGCAGTAGTAGGTGAGTGTGAGGGGGAGGGTGTGGGTTATGATGGATCGTCCTTGCGTTTAACGATTTAACGATTTAAATGGCTGCATCTCCACTATTGAAAGTAGACGCTTGCGCTCAACAATTGGATTTTTTTTTTTTTTTACACTCAACGACTTTTAAACGGTACCACTCAGCTATTTTCATTGTTTACAATGAACGATTTAAATTGCTGTCACTCGCCTTTGTTTTTTGACGCTGGGGTATTGAAATTTGAAGCGTTTCTTCTGAACGTGTTAAAACGCTCAAACTCGACTATTTTAAATAGAGGCTGCCGATGGACAATTGGAATCAGAGCCAAGCGAGACATCGAAGTGTGAACATCCTCGTCATGCCGAAGAAAAGTTTGAAGAATGCTGCAAATAAGTGTCCTGGCCGTGGCCGTGGACGCTGATGCAAGGACGATCCATTATACCGACGTCTTTCAGCCTATGAGTAACTTAAAAGTAACGTCTGTCGATGTGTGGCAACGATCGCGTAACGTGCCAACAACACGTTAATCATAGGTTAGAAATAACTTTCGGGTACGCTAAACATTACCTCGGCGTGTCTCAACTTATGATTAACTTACAAGTAGCATGTGTTGACGTCTGTCAACGATCGCAGACCGTGCATACAACTTGTGGCCAGCGTAGCGGAACGTGAGTCATACGCCGGCATACGTCGTGAAATTTCAAGCATGAAAAAATTTGAGGACAACCAAAAAGTACAACGTTTAAAGCCAACGTACAACGACGTCTGGCAGTGTTTTTCAGCATGCACTCAATGTTATCAAACTTACCCATAACGTATTCAACGTGTGCCAGCGTTTTAGAAAAAAAAAATTCAAAAAATCGGCATACGTTGGCTAAAACGTCAAGGTGTGACCGGGCCTTTACTATGGGCCTGTCGCAGATAAGTGGGAGCCACCCTGTTCCAATGCTTGTATTTAAATAACAGTAAATAAACACAAATATGAGTAAACTAGCCTTCTTGAAACCCTCACAGTCAGCTAGAGCATTGAAAAATCGAAACAAAAAAATGTATACTTTAATGACCGTCAGATGTCAGGATCCTAAGATTCATGTACATTAAATGCTATCAGCTGAAAAAGCAGTCATATTTCCAGTTTCATTTTTAGATTTTCAGATGTTGTTTAATTGATCTGATATTCGTCATTGGAACTTGGTTTTGAAAAGTTTATTTCAACAGAAAGAGTGAACTTTCCTTTCCAGAACATGTTACAGTTTGGAAATTGATCAAAAATTGGCTGAGTGGCATGTGATAGAGTGAAATTTATCCTAGTTTCACTTTGAATGCCTATTCAGGGATGAAAAAAATAAAAGTGCCTGTGCTATTCTGTGAAGTGTGCTGAAAGTGGCTGAGATGAGACTCATTTTACCAACAATAATCATATTATCTAATTTTACAAACATTATAAACATATTTTGATTAAATACCGCTCACTGATCACGCGTTTCAAAATTTCAAATTTGTCTGCCATTACGCGACAATCAATATTATACACAATACAATTTTACCTGAATCATTGAATTTGAAATGTCTTACCTCAAATGATACATTTCTGTCATGACCAATTTGCAGGAAAAATACAGGTTTGCCTCAATCTCCCTCAACAGTTAAAGGGAGATTTTTTTCTTGTCCGCCATTACGCGACGATTATGGAATTCTGGAATTATTGCTGAAATATTGAGGTGAGTGAATGTTTTAAGTATTTGGACATTAAAATAGATGAATCAGACCGACTTCACAAGTGTATGAGCAATAATGCTCAAATATTTATCTGACAACCATTTGGAGGGAAGAAAATTTAATTTTTTATTCATGTCTATTGAGAAATATGAAAATTTGCCAAAATTTGATACTATCGTGTCGCAACATCCTGGCCTAACAAGTGGAACGGATCGTCATAGTAAGTGTCCATGATATTTAAATGTTTATCAGTCTGGTTCCTTTCCTGAGTTGTGTTTGTCTGAATTGATAAACTGTTTTTTGCCTTGTGTCCCATATATGCTCCAGTTTATGGAATAGTTAATGATTTGATAATTTCATGAAGTTCATTTTTGATAATTTTTGGTCCGTTTCGGAACAAAGTGGCTCCCACTGAGCTGCGGCAGGCCTATGGTGGGGGATATCGAAGACGTTGTCTTCAACGGATGCTAGTTTCCTTTGGTACCAGGTCTCTTTGGAGAATCCTTCGCTATCGCTGGTCGGACGGACTTTGTGTCCAATGAGCGGTTGTTGAGGGAGACTCAAATGAGATTTCTTACCTGCATAGTCCGTGAGCATCAGCTGTGGCTGTATGGACATGTGGCTCGTTTTCCTGACACTGATCCTGCTCACCAGATTCTCTCAGCGAGGGAGCCTCGTGAGCAGAGGCGGTCAATGGGCCAACCACGTGCCTCGTGGTTGATCAGCATCTCAAAGAGATGGGGATGGGCCAGGCATTTGCCTGGGGGATGGCCAGATGGAGGCCCCTGGAGTACCGGCAGAAAATGGACACAGCAACGCAATGCTCCGACGCATGCTCCCAATCCTGACCTGACCTGAATAAAGCTACGAACACAACTTCTCTTGTGACAGGTGGGATGGCCACTTCGGTTGTCCAAAAATTTGTCCATGTGGCTGGGTTTACGGTAAACCCGTGAGTGGAACTTGCCCTTTCTGTCCCTTGAGAAATGTACGTACAGGAATGGCAGAGATCCAGCTTGTTCTACCTCACACGTGAATCGTGTTGCTGGGCATGTTGAATTGATCTTTACAAGGAAACAGTCAACATCGGCCTTCTCTACGATCAGGAATGCGTCATCAATGTAGCACAGCTACATATTTGGAGAAGGCTCACCATGTAGTGCAAGTTCTTCAAAGTGTTGCACCACCAGTTCGGCGATGAGCCTCGAGATGGGTGAACCCATCGGGGTTCCTTTATGTTGATGGTTATATGGTGCTGTCAAATACAAAGTACGTTGATTTGAGGCAAAGTTGAATGAGTGACATGAGATGACCCGAGTCGAGGTGGTTGTTGCTGATGTACAGCTCCAAGGTCTGCATTGCCAAATTGACAGTGACGGATGTGAAGAATGAAATGATGTTGAATGACACCATAGTTTAATCACTATCGAGGCAGACATTTCCGATGCGGTCGATAACGTCTTTAGCGTTCTTTACATTGTGAACCAAATGGGTTGTTAAGTGTTTAAGTTGGTGAAAAAGAGAGTTAGCGAGGGGGTGCTCCTCAGAGGTCCACAATGGGTCGTTGTGGGACATAAACCTTGTGAATCTTTTTTTATCCTGTAGAAGCGTGGAATGACGGAGTCAATTGGTCTCATCGCATCCCTTTCCTGTTTTATGAGGAGGTTTACATCTCGTAGTTTCTGTAAATTGGAAGTCACTTGTATTGAAGTTCAGGCCGTGTTCAAATAAATGGATGTGTTGTGGTTAGCTGACTGTGAATCTACACATACAAAGTGTGTGTAGACACACACTTTGTATGACTGCCATAAAAGTTGTGCAACCATCGTTTTTCTGTTGTTGATCTTGTGCATAACCGATTTAGTTTTGCCAAGAGTCGAGCCCCCCTTTTTGGGGGGATGCAATATCAAGGCTTGCATGAGCACCAACACACAGAACGTACAACAAGGGCATTAGGAGACAAGAGGGGTGGGAGAGGGAAGGACAAAACCGTGGAGAACCGAGACATTAGATCTGTCGAAGGGTGAGGGATAGGGTGGCGTACACAGGGTAAACAAGATGGGACACCACAGGGACTTTCAGGTAGGAAAGCAGGGGATTTTAAAGAGGTGGGTTTGGGGTGAACAAACAGGGCCAGAAGAGATCATAGATTTGGATGGGAGCAGATAAGAAATGGTGGTGAACAGCTGTATTGAAGACCTGGAGGGAAGAGTGTGATTGAAGAGTGTGTGGGAGTTTGTTCCAAAGGTTGGAAAAAATAGAAGAACGAAAGAGTGAAGGTGAGCAGTGATTCTTGATTTTGGTAGTTTTACCAGAAGGGGGTTTTGCTGGCGGACCTTGAGCGCGCTGTGCAAATACAGGGGGGGGGGGAGGGGGACGTAATTGCAGACAGAGCAGGGAGGGGGGTGAGTCGGAGAGGAGACTGTAGAAGACAAAGACCACCGACCTGGCTGTGGTGAGAGAGAATGAGAGACCCAAAGACTCAGCCTCGTCGTGGGAGATACGTATGATGATAAATACCTTGGTTTCCACAGCGTGAAGCCGAGAAAGGTGAGAGGCAGGAGCACCAGCCAAGAGGGGAGAGCAGTACTCCATCAGGCTGCAGACAAAAGCTTTGTAAGTGGTCAGGAGCTCAGATGTGCCAAGGAAGGACTTTGTACGATGGAGGATGCCCAGTCAGCGACTGGCTTTGGAGGCCAGGTTGGAAATGTGGCTTTTCCCAGGAAAGCAAGCTCTCCAGGAAAGATCATGTCAGATAGTAGGGCCCAGAAGCTTAAATGAAAGAATTTCTTCAAGAGGATTGTTGAGAAAGTAGATGGGGGGGGGGGGGAGGTCCAGACAGTCCTTTTGGAGACGCATCGTGAAAGTGTGACATTTGTCAGGATTGGAACACATGTTCCAAGTGTTGGACCAGCTTGTGATTTTATCCAGATCTGCAGAGAGTGGAGAGGCTAATGCTTGCCAATCAGAGATATGGCAGATCGCATGGCAGAGGATAGAGTCATCAGCAAAGAGATGAAGAAGATTTTCCAGTCAGGGAGATAATTGATGAAAGCCAGAAAAAGCACAGGACCCAGAACACTGCCTTGAGGAACTCCAGCCTGGACGGGAAGAGGGGATGGGAGAACTCCCTTAAGGGCCACACATTGGCTGCGATGAGGAAGTCTGCGAGCCATGAGTGGAGATGACCTTTGATACCATAGGAAGAGAGTTTGGTGAGCAGGGCAGGATGCCAGACTGGATTGAAAGTAAGTGATATGTCGAGGGATATGGCTCTGATTTCATGTCTGGTATTGAGGACCTCCATCCATTGTTGGGAGACCAGAAGCAGCATGTTCAGGGTAGAGTGACCTGGTCTGAAACCAAATTGATGATTGGAAATCAAGCCATTGGAGAAGAGGAAGGATTTAATGTCTGAAGCAATGATGGATTTCATAACCTTGCTGATGATTGGGGAAGGCTGATTGGTCTATAGCTGCAAAGATCTGTTTTTTGCACATAAAAAAAAAAAAAATTATGCAGAGCAGTAATGTTTGTTGATGTCCAAGCAGATGGCAGATGACCTTGAGCAAACGAGAGGGTGAATAAAACAGAAAGAGGGTGAGCAAAAGCAGCAGAGCAGGTTTTTACGACACGTGGGCTGATATCTGGACCGGTTGCAGAATCCGAGTCGAGGTGTGACAGCAAGCTCTCCACCTTGTCAGGAAAAATGGACACAGTCCAGGAATAGCTGGGTGTGACTGGGTAAGGTGGGTACAGAAAGCGATGGGTTTGGGACGCAAGATTTAGAAGCAAAGACTGAGTTTAGCCATTAAAGCTTTTCATGTGCAGTGTCTGCTGTGCGGCCATTTGAGATAAGGGAGGGGATGGAGGGGGAACATACACCAGACACAGACTTAACTGAACGCCACCAGCATTTGGAGGAGGGACACAGATTTGAGAGTTCATACTCAAGATGAGAAAGATGTTGTTTTCTGGCTCTCCTGAGGGTAGACACTTGTTCTGAGCTTTGTGGAAGGAACGGAGATTGTCTTCAATTGGATTAGCATTCCATGAGGTGACGGCAAGTTGTTTCAGGACAACTGCTTTGCCACAAGCTTCAGTGTACCATGGGTGGGAGGAAGGATACGACAACTGAAGACGAGAGGGGATAAATCTGTGCACGAGAGAGCAAGTTTCTTTGAAAGAATTCCCAGGATGTGTTTATCTTTGAGAAAGTACAGTTGGGAGACCAGTCGAGAAGTTTGATGGCTGCTTGGAGACCCTGCCAGTCAGTCCAAGTCAAATGCCAGACTCAATGGCACTAATAATAGCCAGAGAGATGTCTACTTTGACAAGCATGTAGTCAGATAAACCGATTGGAGTGGAGGAAGAACAGCACATATTTTCAGGGAAATTGGCCAAAATCCAATCTAGAAGAGGAGTGCTGTTGGTTGAGAGCCGGGTCGGGAAGTTGACAGATTGTTTCAGTCCCATTGAGTCGCAGAAGTCTTTTGCTGAAGTGCCATGAAAGGTGAGAGAGGTACCCACACCCAGCCAACTGGCATGATGACAATCAAAGTCACCACATATGAGGAAGAGAGTTGGGATGAGAGGCGAGAAGATGGTCCATGTTTTTGGAGAGTGAGATGTGAATGGAGTAATCACTGTTTGGTGGACGGTACAATACAACACACATATAAACATCATGAAGTGGGAATGGAGGGGAAGCCGTAGCGAGAGGTATTCCTGGGGGTGTGGGGGAGTGAGGGCAGTGCGTAGAGTAAGGAATAGAGTCCTTGATGAAGACAGCAACTCCGCCGCCAGGTCGAGTCTCAGGTCTGTCATACCGGAGGAAGTAGTAATCACCGAGAGATTATGAGGGAGTCAGAGACGCCTTGAAGGAGGAAAGTTTATGTTAAGCAGATTATGTTTGGTTTTCCAGTGGCAACCTGTATGGAAAGATCTGTGAGGTTTGAGAGAAGACCCCGGATGTTTGAGGTCCACACTGTTGAGGAAGAGGAAGGGGGAGGGGAGGACGAGGGAGGAGGGTAGGGAGGTAAGGGTCCAACTGTCCCTGGACTCTGTATCCTTTTCTCCTGACAAGGTGGAGAGCTTGCTTTCAAACCTCAAGTCAGATTCTGCAACCGGTCCAGACGGCATCAGCCCACGTGTCCTCAAAGCCTGCTCTTCTGCTCTTGCTCACCCTCTCTCTGTTCTATTCACCCTCTCATTTTCCCAAGGTCATCTGCCATCTGCTTGGAAATCTGCTAACATCACTGCCCTGCATAAAAAAGGTGCAAAAACAGATCCCTGTAACTATAGACCAATCAGCCTTCTCCCAATCATCAGCAAGGTTATGGAATCCATCATCGCTTCAGACATGAAATCCTTCCTCTTCTCCAATGGCTTGATTTCCAATCATCAATTTGGTTTCAGACCAGGTCACTCTACCCTAGATATGCTGCTACTGCTCTCCCATCAATGGATGGAGGTCCTCAATGCCAGACAGGAAATCCGAGCCGTATCCCTGGACATATCACGTGCTTTTGACACAGTCTGGCACCCTGCCCTACTCACCAAACTCTCTGCCCATGGTATTCAAGGCCATCTCCACTCATGGCTCGCAGACTTCCTCTCCTGTCGCAGTCAACGTGTGGCCCTAAATGGAGTTCTTTCATCTCCTCTTCCTGTGCAGGCTGGAGTTCCTCAAGGTAGCGTTCTGGGCCCTGTTCTTTTTCTGGTTTTCATCAATGATCTCTCGGACTCTCTGGAAAATCCTCTATTTCTCTTTGCCGATGACTCAACCCTCTGCCGTACCATCTGTCATCCCTCAGCCCGGCAAGCAGCAGCTTCTTCGCTCACTGCAGATCTGGATAAAATCACAAACTGGTCCAACACGTGGAACATGTCTTTCAATCCAGACAAATCTCACACTCTCACTATGTCTCTTCGAAAGGACCGTTTACAAAACCTGTCCATCCACTTTCTCAACAATCCTCTGGAAGAAGTCTTTTCTTTCAAGCTTCTGGGTCTCACTATCTGCCATGACCTTTCCTGGGAAAGTCACATTTCCAACCTTGCCTCAAAAGCCAGTCGCCGACTGGGAATCCTCCGTCGTGCAAAGTCCTTCCTCGGCCCTCTTGAGCTCCTGACCACTTACAAAGCTTTTGTCCGTAGCCTGATGGAGAACTGCTCTCCCCTCTGGGCTGGTGCTCCTGCCTCCCACCTTTCTCGACTTCACGCTGTCGAAACCAGGGCTTTTAAGATCATTGGCATCTCCCGCAATGAAGCTGAGTCTTTGGGCCTCTCACTCAATCACCGCAGGTTGGTCGGTGGTCTTTCTGTCTTCTACCGACTCCTCTCCAGCCTTGCGCCCCCTGCTCTCTCTGCGATTTGTCCCAACCACATTTCCACAGGGCGCTCAAGGTCCGCCAACAACCCCCTTCTGGTAAAACTACCAAAATCACGAATCACTGCTCATCTTCACTCTTTCATTCCTCTTTTTCCCGCCTTTGGAATAAACTTCCTCACTCTATTCTTTCCCATTCTTCCCTTCAGGCTTTCAAAACAGCTGTTCACCACCACCTCTTATCTTCCCCCATCCAAATCCTCGATCTTTTCTACCCCCGATAATCCACCCAAGCCCACTTCCTTCAATTCTCCTGCTTTCCTTCCTGAAAGTCCCTTTAATGTCCATCTTCCCCTCGCCATGTTCCCCGTCCCATCCCCATCCCTCTCCCTTCCACAGTTCACCTGTGTCTGTTCCCCAATGTTTTGTCCCTTCCACTCCCGCCCCTCTTGTCTCATGCCTCCTTGCTGTGAGTTGTGTGTTAGCTCTCATACGAGCCTCGACCAAGGTATACAAAAAAAAAAAAAAAAAAAAAAAAAAAAAAAAGGGGAGTTGTTGAAAGAGTGTGGGAGATTGGAATTGTGGCATAGTTGAGACGTCTTTTGAATGGCTTTCTCGATTTGCATGATTAGGTCATTATTGAGGATCATCAGGCAGTTAAGCTTGGATGAAATTGTTTCCGCTTCATAATAGGACCGTCTCGAATGTGCATCTTGGATCAGAGTGTGCAGCATCTATCTGCCAAAGCATGCAGCGACGTCCTTAGCAAAGTTGCAATTGACCTGTGGTTTGCAATGTAGGCTTGCAGGTCACACCAATGGCATTCATGTAGAAAATGTGAGTTGTTGGATGGTGGTTGCACCACGAACAGCGAATCGGTCCCAACGGCACACTCCGTGAAGCGCTTCTCGCCAGTATTGTACAAGTACATGTCAGAAGATTTTCAGCTCAGTATTCATATTGATAAAAGAAAGAAGCAACACACCAAGCAATAAAATAATTCAACACAAGCCTTAGAGAACAGGACAACAACAATGACGAAGAGCCAGCCAACAAGAGCAGCCTCAGCTCTGGTCCTCTCATGAGACTCATTCAACTTTTCCTCAAATGAACGTACTTTGTATTTGACAGCACCATATACCATCAACATGAAGGAGCCCCATTGGATTCACCCATCTCGGGGCACATCGCTGACCTGGTGATGCAACGCCTCAAAGAACACGGTGAGCCTTCTGCAAGGTTGTGGCTGCGCTACGTTGATACATTCGTGATCATGAAGAAGGCTGATGTTAACCATTTCCTTTTAAGGATCAATTAAACATGGCCAGCAATACAATTCAGGTGTGAGGAAGAACAAGCTGGATCTCTGCCATTCCTGGACGTGCATCTCCCCAGGGACAGAAATGGCAAGTTGTACTCACCAGCGTACTGGAAACCCTCCCACATGGTCAAAGTAAATGGACTACCGAAGTGGCCATCCCACCTGTCACAAAATAAGTTGTGCAGCTTAGTTGACCATGCAAAAAAGACACTCCAGTGACCGTGAACAATGCCAGATCGAGATACTTCACGTCACTCAACCAATGCGAGAAAACCACTACCTTAATTCATTCATCAAATCCTGTCGTCGGAAACCCAACCACAGAAACAACAGTCCAACCGCACCAACACACACAGCAGCACTTCCGAACCTACAACATGTATACTATGCGAGTACAATGTCAACATCACCAACAAACCACAACCATCCTGAGGAGCACAGCTGTCAAAGCCGAAGGACCACATGAACATATTTGACAGAAAGGACGTCATCTATAACATACCATGTGAAGATTGTGAAGCGAAATACGTTGGCCAAACACTTAACCACATGGTTAACCGAACACCAACATGCTGTAAGGCAACAAGACAAGTTGTCCTTGGTTGTGGCGCACGCACCCTCATGGAATCAGACAACTATCCTCGTCACAGGATCATAAAGGGTGAACCGTGACATTATCGAGGCCTGGTACTCCTGTGAAAACTCCATCAACCGACACATCGACTTGCATCCAACATGCAAATCACGATGCAATCAATTGCAACATCAACAAAAACAGAAGAGTCATTCAAATACAGGGAAGCCTTATGATTGGCGAGGACGAGGACCAATCCATGTAGTGGGGCGGCTTAGCCCAACTATTCAAAAGAATTGTGCATTTTGTGATACAAGCACCAAATTTGGCACAAATGTACATTAATATGTTGCGAACATTTTCAGATATTGGGCCACTTGAAATTATCTCTTTATGTCCGCCGTATTGGATTTCAAAATGGCCGCCACTTGAAATCTACATTTGCTATTATCTCTTGACGTAATGCAGCTATTGACTTGATTCTGGTATCTAAATGTATGTTTTTGGGGGCAAGGAATCCAATGGTACCATTTTCAACTTAAGATTATCTATCACAGTCTGTTATATAATTTTATTTGAAAATTATCTAGGTAAATATTGGATTCAACACAATACTTTGAAAAGAATGTCTTAGTTATGTAAATGTCTTAGGTATAATACTGACATGTGACATGGTCTCGTATTTGAGGCTAGGTGTACTGGTATCTGAGGCTAGGTATATACCGGTACAGAAGATACGTGTACATAAACAGTGTCATGTTTACAAGTTCAGCATTGCCACAAGTACATGTATGTTGTTGACTCGTCATGTGCAGTCTCCTTCACACACAGAGGGCTGTGCACTGAAGGGCAGCCTTTTTGCACTTGCAAAAAGAGACGGTGGAGCAGTTGGGCTCACTGACAACCCTAGTGCCCTACGTCGCTTGATGGTTGTGGGACCAGAAGTTGCCAGGGTGATCGAAGAATTCCAGGATGGGAACCAACACTGGAGATGGCAAACAGCAGACACACGTCATCATGATCAGACGCCAAGTGTACAGGCCTCATTTGCGAAAGATGTTCGCTCTCTCGTCGGTGTCATAAAGGAGATAGGCAACCTAATCGAGGAGGAGAGTCAGGATGTAGTCAAACTGGACACAAAGGAGATTGCAGATCCTGCTGCTGTGGAGACCGTGATGAATGCCAAGAGGATTGGCCAAGAGCAGTTTGAGGCTTTCACCAGAGAGTGTCTGTTGGACAGAACAAAGGCAGTGGATGCACCCATTCCTCGTAACAAGCTGAAGGTGTTCAGCACTTCCACTCCAAGAAGCCAGAGCATAGATCAGCAACAGCTCGCCTCCATCAAGAATGACCGTGAACTCTTCACACGCCTGTACATTGGCTGCCAGACGAGGGATGGAAACCTTGAGGAGTTCTTTTGTCACGAGAATCAGGCATGTCCTCCTGCATTGTCTGATGGTGGAAGCCTCTGCACTGGTACCAAGAGTGATCTCCTCACATGCTTGGAAGAAGTCTCCGACGCAAAGACAGAGACTCCTGTCACGACCTGTATTGTGCTTGATGGAGCAGCCATCGTCCAGATGCTGAAGCCACTGCATCAAAGAACTTTGAAGAGTATGCACAACAGATATTCATCCCATATATGTCCACAAAGCTGCAAACAGTGTCACGCCTGGATCTGGTCTGGGATACTTCCCTTGCTGATTCACTGAAAGGTAGTACACGTGCAAAGCGGGGACAAGGTGTGCGGAGACGTGTGGTGGCTGCCGCAGCCATACCGGGAAACTGGCAGAACTTCCTACGAGTGGACAGCAACAAGACAGAGCTGTTCAGGTTCCTCTCAGCAGCTCTCATGGAATAGTTTGACCAGGAGGACAAGCAACTCATCATTACTGATGGAGAGGCAGTGCTCAGCAAGCCACGACTGCCAGATCTGACCTCACTCGCCCCATGTAACCATGAAGAAGCTGACAGTCGGATGTTGCTGCATGCATCTCACGCAGTCCAGCATGGACACCATGCAATACTCATCCGGACTGTAGAAACCGATGTTGTGGTGCTGGCAGTGTCCCTGGCACAGGAGTTGCAACCAGAAGACAAACTGTGGCTGGCATTCGGAACAGGCCAGAGTTTCCGATACCTAGCAGCACACGAAATAGCAGCTGGATTGGGACGAGAGAAGGCTCGTGCACTGCCAATGTTCCACGCTCTAACTGGATGCGACACTGTCTAGTTTTCATAGACATGGCAAGAAGACTGCGTGGGCAGTCTGGACGGTACTGCCAGAACTCACTGAGGCGCTGCTGCTGCTGTCCTCTGCACCTCGTGATATACCAGACGATGAAATGCGCATCATCGAGAGGTTCGTGATCCTGTTGTATGATCGAACCAGCAAATGCACAGACATTGACAAGGCCAGGAGGAAACTCTTCGCAAGGAAGAACAATGTGCAGCTCATCCCTCCAATGAAGGCAGCTCTGGAGGAACATGTCAAGAGGGCAGTGTATCAAGGTGGACATGTGTGGGGTCAGATACTGCTGCCAGCACCAGAGCTCCCTCCACCAACCAACTGGGGTTGGTCAAGGACTGGAGAAGGACAGTACACACCTTACTGGACCGGGCTAACTGAGGCAGCTCACAGCTGCATTGAGCTGGTTTCTTGCAAGTGCAAGAAAGGGTGTGTGAGGCGATGCAAGTGCAAAAAAGGCTGCCCTTCAGTGCACAGCCCTCTGTGTGTGTGAAGGGGACTGCACATGACGATGAGTCAACAACATTACATGTACTTGTGGCAATGCTGAACTTGTTAACATGACACTGTTTATGTACACGTATCTTCAGTACCGGTATATACCTAGCCTCAGATACTAGACCATGTAGCATGTCAGTATTATACCCAAGACATTTACAGAACTAAGACATTCTTTTCAAAGTATTATGTTGAATCCAATATTTGCCTAGATAATTTACAAATAAAATTATATAACAGACTGTGATAGATAATATTAAGTTGAAAATGGTACCATTGGATTCCTTACCCCCCCAAAAAAAATACATTTATATACCAGAGGAGTCAATAGCTGCATTACGTCAAGAAATAATAGCAAATGTAGATTTCAAGTGGCGGCCATTTTGAAATCCAATACGGCGGACATAAAGAGAGTTTCAAGTGGCCCAATATCTGAAAAATGTTCGCAACATATTAATGTACATTTGTGCCAAATTTGGTGCTTGTATCACAAACTGCACAACAGGTTTGCTATGCTGCTACACTATGATGCAAACTGTCCCGGATGGAACTTAACGGTGTCACAACCGCACCACTCTCAAAGCCTCTGAGGAAGAGAACTAGTTACCTCCGCCACCGAAGGTGAAGGAGGTTATGTTTTCACCCCTTTCTGTCTGTTTGTGTACAGGGTATTTCAAAAATTGTGGATGGATCCGGATGAAACTTGGTGGACATGTTGGGTGTGTGACAAGGAAGAATTGATTCAATTTTGGTGAAGTTCCGGATCCGGATCTGATCATTTTTGAAGTAATTCTTCACCATTGATAGATTTGGCGAAACCGATATATAGCACGATATCTCAAAAAGTTGTGGACGGATTTGGATGAAACTTGGTGGACAGGTTGGGAGTGTGACAAGGACGACTTGATTCGATTTTGGTGAAGATCCGAGTCTGGATCTGGATACGAGAATTATTTAATTTTAACGATTCTTCACCATCGAGAGATAGGGCCAAAAAACGATATAGCACTGTATTGCATGATATTTCAAAAATGTATTGGCCCCAATATGCTCTCGTGGATCAGGCATTCCGTGCCTGACGTGTGCCCTCTACCGAATGCCCTTCCAGTTTGTTCTCGAAACATCAGGACTTTAAATAAAGAATGCAAATTTGAATTATTTTCTTGCACAGTGTGCCATTCCTTTGTTTTACTAAAATGGATCCTGAGCTGGAAATATTTTGACGTATATGTACTGAATATACATGTATACATATTGTTGTGGATTTTCGCCCGTCCGGCGTGCGGACAACCGCCTTTAGCCCAATTGCGGCCGCGCGCGCCCACCGAACGTGGCAATCTAGTCGCAGCTTCTGGATCAACGTAGAAACCCAGCTACGGGTGTTTTTAACACACCATAAACCAGCCAACTCTTCTGTCCACGCGCTACATGGTCGATGTATCTAATTATTCACGCGGACAGAAATTCTGGGAGTTTATAACTTGACGGGACCTGCACGAAAACGAGCTGCTTAAGCAGCTCGTTCCATATGCGATTGCCGAGCGGTTTTATAATCGCCAAGTCCCGTCAGCCAGTCAGCTAATATTCCGAACTTATAATCAGCCAGCTAATATTCCGAACTTATAATCAGCCAGCTAATATTCCGAACGCATCATGGCAGTCAATGGCAGAAAGTGACACAACGAGCAGGTTAACATTCAAAAATGGGGACATTTATTTCAAATGCACATATGCAATGAATAGGGGAATGGGACAGGACACGAGCAAAAATCCTACAGCCGAGTTCTATCATGTAATGTACAGGCACTTAAGTTTGTTACTTACGGACAAGGCGCCATAGACTTTCATGCAAAACCCAAGAAAGAAAGAACAGGCTCGTAAGCCTTTATTATTTGCTTGGAGTCGGGATGACTGAAGGGGCTCCGAGAGACCGAGCGGGCTACCTGGCCACCCTAGTGGCGACCCCCGGTGTCTTTGCCCGGACCCCCGAGCTCCGACTGGCTCCCTTGGTCGTCCGGCCTCTACTGCGGCCTGGTCAAGCCGACGACACGCTGGAGGAGTGAATGGGTCTCGCCGGCGAACCCCCATCGAACCAACTGGCCAAACTCCAAACTCTCCAGCTCTCGTTGGGGCGACTCTCCACTCCCAACTCCCACCGACTCCGAGCTCCCTACACCGACTCAACTCTGGCGCTCTCCACACCGATTCAACTCTGCTCTCGGCCAGCGAACGCGGCTTTTTATCGCCGTCGGGGCATTCACCCCTCCCTTCCCAGCGTGCGGGGGGAAATTCCAGGAGTGATCGGCTTGGCTCTTTAGTTGTAATAACAGTCATCCGTGTTTACGCCGTTCTGAGGGACCCGCCCCAACCGTCATTTCTGTTTCCTTCTTCGGTGGCTTTCTGGGAGTGGTGTTTTTGTTTGTGGAGGAGGGTCGCTGTGTTGTGGAGATTGACGAGATTGTTAGAGTTCTTTATTTGAAATAAAGGATAGAACAGAATAACGGCTAACGCAGAGATGCACAGCCCGGCACACAAATAATTCCCGTTATACATTGGTGGGGAAATCTAACCTGGAACAAACACTTACCGAAATAACTGACCTCTGGGGAACCTGAATGGTGATCTGTGAATTTCCACAACCGTAACAATATAAAGTAGGCTCGCCCCTAATGCTGAGTTTCCACATCGTGATTTCACTCTATCGCAGTTGAAGTCTCATGGTTAAACATTTTGATCGCGGGATGGGTCCCTTGCTCTATGGCGGTCTGGCACGAAAAACATACAACACTGCATCTCCGTCTCACCTCACAGCCCTACACTGCCCTCCATCGCAAACTCAGTTGCTCTTTCGATACTGTGCCGCACGGACTGTTTCCCGTGATATTGAGTGTTTTCGTTTTTGCAAGTCTTTTCACTGTGGGGTGTTCGTGACAGTAAATAGTTAAGAAGAAGACGAACATGTTGTGTTTTTCTGAAATAAGGCAAATGAAACATTATAAAATATTCTTGAAAGCTTTGAAAGTAAAATGCAAATTAATTCAAAATGAGGAATGTTGGTTCAATTGCAAGGTCGTGAGAAAGGAAGAGATAAAGAATGAGCCAAGGAAGAAAATAAGAGGCAGAATGAGTTCTGATTTCCCCCTCGCCCAACTGAGCAAAAATCGTTTGTTTTGAAGCGAGGAGGGGAAATAAGAGAAAGATGAGGAGTGTGGAAGAGAACACTTGGGATAAAGCCAAATGAAGCACATATCTTTAGGAGGTTTTCACAAATCTTCATGGAAAAGTTATTGAAAATCCAAGTGTGAGATGGATGCGGTCATGGCACCTCATACAGAGGTCTATAAGGAAATGCAGAAAAAGATCACCTCCTTCTTCTCAAAGTCTGACGACTTGACAATCCTCGGCCAGGGACGTCGACGTCATCTCAATAAACAACAATGCCCTCCATAATCACAATCAAAAGTAAGTACGATTTTAAATGTTTTTCATTTATCCTCGTTTAGTTGAGGCAAAAACTCGATAAATTTGAGAGTCGGTTCCACGAACCCCATTTTTCTCACAAGGTCTAAACGTTATGCATTGTGGTTTTGCCCAACGCTGGGTTTTTCCAAGAACGTAAACCCGTGAATGAGGAGGGTCTGCTGTGGATATATATATATATATATACTGATAGACAGGGTGTTCCAAAAAGATTTGGACAACTTTGGTTGTCAATATATTTTGTACCATAAATAATAAAACAATAAGCGTTGTTTTATTTGATACAGAACCTCAAAGTTTTCTTCATCTTCAGGTCTGGGTGTTTAATGTAAAAGAAAATGGCGACTCCACAGGAGAAAGCTCAGCGCGTCGAATGAGTCATCAAGACGAGATCCGACACGCAGGTACAGCGTAATTTCCGTACAAGGTATGGAAGGAATCCACCATCATGGAACAGTATCAGAAAATGAGTGGTACAAGAGCTTTAAAGAGACTGGAAGTTGTCAGAAACAGAAAAGTACAAGTGCACAGACAATATCAATAACAATGTTTAACAGACAATAGCAATTCAAGCCAAATGCATCAACTGGAGAGTTCATAGAGCACGATATCCCATGCAGTGTTCAAGTCTATACTGTATTTACATCTCAACAGAATGATATTGTTACGGCCGGGAGTCGGCCGCCAACCGACCGCTCTGACGGAGCCACAAGTCGAGTCGGCCCGACCGATCGCCCGGAATATAGATCGCCGCCCGGATAAGTCTGAGCGACGGGTCCTTGTACAAGAACCGAAATATGCCAATGGGCAGATCACGTGGGGTAGGGTTGATTGCCAATCTTCAATGTACCTAAATACCCACGTGATCCAACTACCGGGGTATTCCACCCTCGACGGAACTCATACGGAACAAACCACCAAGGCGAGCCTGTCCCGTGCACGATTCCGAGCGGCTTAATCGCCGAGAACCGTCGGTCCAAATGTCCCCCTTTTACGTCAAACCAACGGCTTTCTAACTACCAATACACGAAATGCTCAGTCAATGAAAGAATCGACACGACGAGCTGAAAACATTTAACAATTGGGGTATTTATTAATAATAATGGGGAATTAGGGAAGCGCGCAAGAGCAGTACTATACCGACTTTACGAAATGCGATGCAAACATTTACAGCACACAAAGAACAACAATTTCCGACTTATTAGACAGGCCCACAGACACACGTACGCACACACACACCCAAGAAATGGTGGCAGAGGCCTTTAATAACAAGCTCCAGCTCGGAGGACAGGTGAGCTGAAACCCAGAACCTATCTCGAACCTCTCCACCTCGTGTGGTCTTCAAGTTGTTCGGACCCAGGCTCCAGCGAGAGTGAGCTGGATCCAATCGCAGTGAGCCACGATCCTTCCCCAGCTCCCGTGAATGCTCCCGCGCTTCTCAACACGTGCTGGTGAGACGAGGCGCCGATCCTTCCCGTCGATGCGTCGCTTCCCCGAGGAACCACCTCCAAGAAGAGGTCGATGAGTCGCACCAAGCCGGGAACCAAACGGAGAACAAAGAGCTCCACGAACCAAGAAGAAGAAGCCACCACTCGCAGCTCGAGCCGAGCAACCGGCTCAACTCTCTCCCCAACAAAGCAGCTCTCGAAGAAGTCTACCGAGCCAAGCAGAAGCGAAGGCCCACTGAACCACCAAAGCAAAAAGCTTCCTCCCGAGCCAGGCTGCAGCTGAAGCTCACTGAGCCAGCCAAAGCAAAAAGCTTCCGAAGGCCTCAACCCTAACCCAAGCCAAACAGGACCCGAAGGTCTGCTGAACGACTACCCTCAACTCCCTTCTCCAACTCCAAACACAAAGAAAGAATCTTTTCCTTATCCTCTTTCGCCCTTCCCCCGCTCCCGGCATGACTCATGCCCTCGTGCTCCACCCCCGCTCAACCACGGGTGGGAGGGAGTTGTTGACATCATGAATCACGGGACGGCAGGATTCTTCTTCCTCTTCACAGAAGAGGGGGGAGGGACGTCTCCATTGTTTCGTTCCCCAACTATTAAATCGATCAGCAGCGCATCTAATCGATTTCTAAACATTTAAACAATGGAAGGTGAGCTATCGAGGGAACAAGCACTTATCGACATAGCTGACTAAAGGAACCTGTATGTTGTGTGCAATCAAATTCCAAATTCGTAACAATATTAAACATAGTTTAAAAAAAAAATTGTTTTGTGGAAGTTTAGCACTGTAGAAGCAGTTCATGCAATCACCCTTATTATCCACCACCTTATTGAATACGTCCAAGTACTGCTAAACGCAAGAGTTTTGCGAGCGACAAGAAGGTGATGTGTGTTCTGCAATGTTTAAGTGAATAATATAAATTAATTGTGGAATTTATTGCCGTTTACTGCCATTTTCACACCACCCTATCAAACACATTTCAATTCAAGCCTGGTGTGCGTGTCCTTTATGTCGTCCTTAAAAACAATAGGTTTCCCATTTGCCAGACTAGTTTAGAGGTACTGTATGTGTCACTCACCTTTGACTTATCGAGTCTGGGTTTGAATCCATTTTCCTTCTGAATGCCGCACATGGCTGCAAGTTGCATCATTTACGAGGGGCACTGTGATATCGATGAAAGCAATTTGTAATTTGTTCAGGGTGCCGGCAATAGCATGCCTGGTCATCATGAAGGACGCCGTGGGAACTTTAACATTCACCAACTAATGCCGGCAGAGGAACAGCGCGCGCACGCACACACGCACACGCACACGTACGCGCGTCGATGAATCACCCTGCCTGTGAAACACCAGGTCGACAGTTTATAGCTGTCAGGATTTAAACCAAGGTGAGACGGCACGGAGGTGAGAGTGTGTACCTGGAGACAGTTCAATTCTTGACTTCGGTGTTTCGCGTGCAGGGCGATGCTTCGGTCTGTGCACCGTCCATTGGATGGACGTTAAACTGGACGGCTCATCTGCCAGCTCTGAGGACATTGGTCGACGTTACAAAATCCCATGGTGTCTTTTGCGAAGAGTAGTCATATTATCTCTTGTACCCTGAAAAGAAAAAGGAAAAAAAAAAAAAACACAAATTCCTGCCACCTTCAGTCGAGTATCCTGCGACGGAGTGACGATCTGTACAAACCTGGTTTCTAACTTTGAAACGTTTCTCATCTCTCGACTCATTCCCCCTCCCCAAGGCTGGTAGTTGCACCCCAAGCACAATCTTAGTGATACGTCTTTTGCCCACACCACTTTCTTGCAGATATTCTATTTATTATTTAAATAATATCAAACAACTGAATACCAATCTGACCAAATGCAATGCCCCATGACAGTCAGCTGGGTAGAGAGTTGTGGTTTGCATAGTCTTTACGGACGACACCGTTTCATGGAATAGAGACAGCGGCCTGCCTGGGGATACCACACAACCTTATCTGTCCCCGAGTACAAATCACATACTGGCTAGGATGAGCTGCTGCTCAGTAGTCTTGGACGCAGACGTCGGCAAGAAATTGAGGTCCAACAAGGCAAGCTGCAAAGACAATGAAGGTGAGGATGTGGTCACGAATCAAACACCGTGGTCCACAATTACTCGGCATCAAAACAGGTTTGGATTTAAGACCAAATACAGACAATAATAATAATAATAATAAATCTATAATTCCAGCTGTGTGTGTGTGTGTGACCACTGTTTCTCGACAACCACCGGTCCGATCTAATTTAAACTTGCCAGGTATATTGCTGGGGACCTGAGTATGTGCCTTTTCAAGGTTTGATATTAATTGGACAAGTGGTTCCCAAGTTATGGCCATTTATTTACCAAACCAATGGGAAGACACGTTACTGCGCAGGCGCGGCCGATGGGGAAGAGAACCTCAGCCGCGTTCTCCATTACAGGTTACAACGTACGGACTTCCGGATAGTGATGACTTACTGTATTCTAATTATTTCTCGATTTCTTATGCGCATTTAGAGATAAACACAATGCCCCAATCCAGTCGTCGTTTACAAAAGCGAAGGAACGGCCTGTGTGGTTGTTTGAAAGTGTTTTTTTTTTTTGCATGTATGGGCACGTGAGAGTGAAGGAACAGCCTGTGTGGTTGTTTCTGGCACGCGGTTTGAAAGTTTTTGTTGTTGTTGTTGCATGTACGGCCACGTACGGACACGCACTCGTAATAATAATAATAATAATAATAATAATAATAAAAATTATAATAATGAGCCATTGCTTTCGACGTAAATTCTGCGCAGGACACGTGTCCCCGTATGTAGAGCAGGTCGAAGGTTTCGTGCACTTTCCAACAACCAATATTGGTTCGCAGGCGCCAGCAGTGACCACCATTTTCGTTGTGTCTGTGACTCTCCAGAGCAGAGCTCCGTGACGTTTGATGCGATCTTGATGAAACTTGGACACAAGCTAGATATCATGGTCTGGTTGTGCGTTTTTGCACGAGGGGCGTTCCACGCCCCTTGTGGGCGGAGCCACGCCAACTTGAACTTTTTTATTTATTTATTTTTCTCGATTTTTTTCTTCTCGCAATTTCATTTCCTAGAAGCTGTGCGTAATGTCCATAAGTACAACATATAAAAAATCCGATTTGATCAATTTTGATGGAAGAGAGGTTTTTACGGTAGGGCTTCCTCAATAATGTCGGCGATTGTTCACTTCACAGGAAGACTGCATGGACTGGGTATAGAACCAGCAAGAGTCACGGATATCCGCACGTCGTGTCTCCCTACGAGAGGTAAACTCGCAGCCCGCGCACAATCATCGAAGTGAACGTTTTAATGAAGGAACACCGCAAGTAATGGCTCGAATCCCATGTCGCTGTTGTTCGCACAGTGACGCGATGACGCAGCACTACCGAACCAAGAGCCTCGCGGGATTCGAACCACACACAAACACACACACTCGCCTTGAGCCGGTCCAACAACTCCTCGCACTTTGCCAGGCTCGGGATCTTCTTGTCCCACTCCGCCTTCAATTGGTTGTGCGTTCTCTCCACCTCACGAATCTCACAGTCGGCCATGCTTTTGGCTTCGGTAACAAAAAAAAATTTTCTTCAAAGATTTCTTCTTCCTTCGAATGTAAAAACGTTTCTTATTTATAAATGAACCCTGTAGGCCAAATAAAAAATTACAATCAAGTATAATGAATAATTTGTGAGGGGATTTGACAACCGACAAATCAATTTTTGGAAAAAAAAAAATCAAGCTCAAGTCACTACTACTAACGATAACGACATGACCGACATAAACTGGTAAATTATGGAGGCGAACGTTTGTGTTCTTTACCTCAATAATCGCATGAAAATAAGACGGCACAATAATTACAAAATAGACCTCACTACAGCAGTGGATTATTTACACTAAACACTGTTTCTGTAATAAATAAGTTATAACTTGCCGAATGTGCAAACGAACAGTTCACCGAATCCCCCGAGGGTACAGAGACGTTCCGTGGTTTTGTGTGATTAGATACACACCACGAGGAGCGATCCACATGAGATGCGCATCAGCTTGTAGGGTGCTCGCCAAGCGGCTTAAGCACTCATGCAAGCACTCCAACGAAACGGTTGATAAAAAGGAACTGCAAGCGACGGCAAACTTATCGATAATGCAACGCACACCTCGACTCGCTCACTCTGCTCTCCATTCACTCTCAAGGAATGTCCCCTCGTCATTCGTGTTATAAGAGTGGATAATGCATCGGGATACTGAGACACGTTTTCTTGCTCCGCCATGAGGGTCCGTTGGACCTTTTCCCCATTCGTCATCTCGCTGTGCGAGGAAACTTATATGGCGGTGTATAAGCGGTAGTTAGTTACATGGTGCATTACACGAGTTTGTTTCCGTCACGACTGGTAAACACCCTTTTTAAATTCAGATAAGTATGACACCGTCGGATCGGAATTCGGGAAAGATTTTAATGATCTTAATGAAAAAACATACATTATTTGTACATCCAGTGATGTTTGATTTCAGTCTTTACAAAATACAGGACAAGGTGTAATGGAGACCGACGTGCTGGACATGTTTTCTGCTCTCGGGTGAGTGAAACAAACACAAACACGAACATAAAGATATTTTCAGTTCGTAATATATTTGAGCTTTGAGTCTCGTGCTCTTTCTTACACCTGAAGGTTTTATTTTAAAATAACCTGAACAAGGGAATTGTACCGGACGGGTTCGAACCGACCAGCGGACCGCTTCTTCATATGATGATTCCACTGGATTTGTCTTCACACACGAACACGAGTTTCTTTCGGGACAAAACCGCTCATTCCCAACGACCACAACAGCGGGCCCTCCACGAGACCATTACCGCTCTCCTACCCCCCCCCCCCTCCACGGGGCCATTACCGCTCTCCTACCCCCCCTCCACGGGGCCATTACCGCTCTCCTACCCCCCCCCTCCACGGGGCCATTGGGGCTCTCCTACCCCCCCCCCCTCCACGAGGCCATTGGCGCTCTCCTACCCCCCGTCCCCCTCCACGAGGCCATTACCACTCTCCTACCCCCCCCCCTCCACGAGGCCATTACCGCTCTCCTACCCCCCCCCTCCACGAGGCCATTACCGCTCTCCTACCCCCTCCACGAGGCCATTGGGGCTCTCCTACCCCCTCCACGAGGCCATTGGGGCTCTCCTACCCCCCTCCACGAGGCCATTGGGGCTCTCCTACCCCCCTCCACGAGGCCATTGGGGCTCTCCTACCCCCCCCTCCACGAGGCCATTGGGGCTCTCCTACCCCCCCTCCACGAGGCCATTGGGGCTCTCCTACCCCCCGTCCCCCCCTCCACAAGGCCATTACCACTCTCCTACCCCCCTCTCCACGCGGCCATTACCGCTCTCCTACCCCCTCCACGTGGCCATTGGGGCTCTCCTACCCCCCTCCACGAGGCCATTGGGGCTCTCCTACCCCCTCCACGAGGCCATTGGGGCTCTCCTACCCCCTCCACGAGGCCATTGGGGCTCTCCTACCCCCTCCACGAGGCCATTGGGGCTCTCCTACCCCCCTCCACGAGGCCATTGGGGCTCTCCTACCCCCTCCACGAGGCCATTGGGGCTCTCCTACCCCCCGTCCCCCCTCCACAAGGCCATTACCACTCTCCTACCCCCCTCCACGAGGCCATTGGGGCTCTCCTACCCCCCCCTCCATTACCGCTCTCCTACCCCCCCTCCACGGGGCCATTACCACTCCTACCCCCCTCCACGGGGCCATTACCACTCCTACCCCCCCCTCCACAAGGCCATTACCACTCTCCTACCCCCCTCCACGAGGCCATTGGGCTCTCCTACCCCCCCCCCACCATCCACGATACCGGTGCCATTAATCCCTCCCCTCCCCCCGCCTCCGCACAAGGACAATGCCGTTTCTCCCCCCTCCTTTTCATGAGACCAATACCGTTCACCCTCCCCCATGAAGCTAATGGCCATTGTCCTCCATACCCCCCGATACAAGGCCAATGCCGTTTCTCTCCCCTCCCCTCATGAGACCAATACCGTTCACCCCTCCCCCCCATGATGCTAATGGCCATCGTCCTCCATACCCCCCGCAAGGCAGCAATGCCAGTTGTCCACCCTCCCCTCCAATGGGGCTCGTGCACCCTCTCCCACAGGGCCAATGGGGCTCGTGCACCCCCTCCCATGGGGCCAATGGGGCTCGTGCACTCCCTCCCGCGGGGCCAATGGGGCTCATGCACCCCCTCCCGCGGGGCCAATGGGGCTCGTGCACCCCCTCCCACGGGGCCAATGGGGATCGTGCACTCCCTCCCGCGGGGCCAATGGGGCTCGTGCACCCCCTCCCGCGGGGCCAATGGGGCTCGTGCACCCCCTCCCGCGGGGCCAATGGGGTTCGTGCACCCCCTCCCGCGGGGCCAATGGGGCTCGTGCACCCCCTCCCGCGGGGCCAATGGGGCTCGTGCACCCCCTCCCGCGGGGCCAATACTGCTCATCCACACCACCACCCCCCCCCCCCCCAGGACTCTAACCTTGACTAGATGATCAAAGGGAATGAAGAGCCAGTCTTGCTCGTGAAAGCTCGTGTTTATCTGCATTGGCGGAGAAGTTGAGCTATAGATTTAAATCATTTGGATGTTGAGGCACGGTAATCCCTTGGAGAGGAAGGAGAAACTGACGTTTTACAGGCAATTAACCCTTCTCCTTTGTCTCTTGTTCCCCAAAATCAGAAAGATTGGCTTCCCTTCCCTTCCCTTCGCACGGTGGTTAGCTGACATTGATCATCATTCTGTTGATTCAAAATCCAATGTTTTTCTTCCTGTTCACCAATGCAGATAGACATCAGCCTTCACGAGTAAGACTATTGGGGCGTTCCATGTCAAGTGTACACATTTTTCAGCAAAATTTTGACACATCTCAGATTTCACTCCTTTTTTGTGCAAATGTTTGTATCCACGGTAAAACATTGTGACAATTTTCATACCTGGGGGCCCATCGGGGCCCATTTTACGCCCCCCCCCAAATTTGGGTGCCCCCTGTTAACCCACAATCTTCCAGTGGCCATATCACAGGTTGTAGTGGTCCAATTTGGATGATCTTGGTATCAAAATGCTCGTAAAAGCGAGATCTTTCGAATCGCGTAAAGTAAAATCACTCCGAAAGAGTAATTCAAAAAGTTATAGTTTGGGGCGCCCTTTGACCTTGGGCCCCCGCCCCCCAACCAAACCGATGGTCCCAATTTTTTTCGTGTGAGAATACCCCTTCATATACTCCAACACCTCAGCATAAATTAAAATGGGATCTCAATGGGTTCAAGTGTGATGATGGTTTTATTGTTCGGGTCCACATATCACTAATTCTTGATTTGACATTGGGCGACGTTTGCCGTCATCGTTCCAATGACGTCACCTGCTGGCAGGTGACTTTATGTCTGAAATTGACAATCATCATCTCTGGACTATTTTTTATATATATATATATATATATATATATATATATATATATATATATATATATATATATATATATATATATATATATATATTTTGCATCATTTGCGAAAAATTATTCTTCCTATTGTGTCTATTGATTTTTAAGTGTACATTTTTTGTATAACCATCATCGAATTAAGTTAATGGGCTAATCTCAGTTTTTGCATATATTGCAGTAAGCATGGCGACTGAAGATGGAAAGGAATTCCGAAAATACTGTTGCGATCCATTCAGCTGCCATAAACGAAACAACAAAAATATCTTCGCAATGTGTCAAATGATATGTTGATGAAATTTTCTTCAAAGGTGAAAAAAGATGACAGACTTTGTACTTCGTGCAGAAAAAAAACTCAGTTGTCACCAGAGCGTATTGAAGAATCATCTTCGACCAGTTCGAAATTATCATCAGAAGGTACTATCGAAGGCATTGCAGAATCTATTTCGACAGATGAGGACGAGGAGGTTTTTGAGTGAGAAGCAGAAGTTGACCTATTAAACCAGTCGTTATCGATGATAGGCGAAAGCCCATTCGACAAATGAAAGGCAGAAAGGAACCCAGGGTACGTTCCTAAAAAGCGAAGTAAAGTGGAAGATTCTGTGCGAAAGTAATTGAACTAGTTGCTGGACCAAGCACTGCGGAGAAAACACAAAATACAGCGTCAAAATGTGATGAAAACTGCATGCCAGAGGTGATCAAAAGCCTGAAAGAAAAATACGTTGTTTCGAGCCGTTCAGAGCAAATACGTATACTGACAATATTTGCTCGGAATATGAGCATCAGAGGGATGATGAGTGAATTCAGTTGCTCCCAAACAATGGCTGTGCAAGCCAAAAATTTAGAGAAAGAAAATGGTATGCTATCATATCCAAATCCCAAACAGGGTAAAATATTGCCTGACTAAGTGAAACCTGCCATAACCTAATTTTACCGAAGTGATGAAGTCAGCCGAATAATGCCAGGAAAAAGGACTGTGTGGTAGTCAGGAGTGAAGATGGAAAAGACAAAATTCAAAAGCGCCTGGTACTAAACAATCTCAAGGAACTGTTTCAGTAATTCAAAGAGAAGAACCCTGGCTTGAAAGTTGGATTTGCGAAGTTCGCCATGCTCCATCCCTCGGAGTGTCCTGACCGGTTCAGGCGGTACACACAGTGTATGAGTATGTACGATACATCAAAATGTGAAACTCATGATGTTTGGTTCCAAAATGCCACAGATAGCCAAACTTCCTCGCTATCATCATGTGATAGCACGCATGGTTTGTAATCCAGCACAACCGGCATGTTATTTCAGAACTTGTGAAAGTTGCCCATCAATTGAAGACTTCAAAACCGAGATACTGAGTGCTTATGAACGAGAGGATATTGATGAAATTCAGTTTAAACGGTGGACATCCACTGACAGATCTGAACTGAGCTCCATGGTCCTGCCTTTGGAAGAATTCATTAATCAATTCTGTGAACGTGCGGTGAAATTAGTGAGACACGATTTCATTGCCAAGGCCCAATCTCAGTTTCTGAAAAATAAGAAAGACAAAATCGGTGAAGGAGAATTTGTCATTATTGGAGACTTCTCGAAGAACTATTCGTTTGTCGTACAGGATGCGGCCCAAGGATTCCATTGGAACTGCTCTCAAGCGACAATTAACCCCTGGGTTTACTATTTCAAATCGGACGATGGCAAATTAAACCACGATTCGTTCACGATTATATCAGAATGCAATACTCATGACATGTCAGTCCACCTATTCCAAAGAATGCTCATTGAACACTTGAAATCTAGCTTTGGAAATGTAAAGAAACTTTACTATTTCTCAGACGGTTGTGCTGGCCAATATAAGAATTGCAAAGCCTTCATAAACCTATGTCGTCACAAATCACAGTATGGCATTTTTTTGCCACAAGTCATGGCAAGGGCCCTTCACATTGCGTGGGAGGTACAGTCAAACGAGAAGCAACACGTGAGAGCCTGCCTTGACCTTACGACAGTCAAATTATTTCTCCAAAAGATCTTTTTGCCTTTGCTGAAAATGGTTTGAATGAAATGAAGTTCGGTTACAGGATCCAAGAGGCGTATGACGAGAAAGAACGAAATCTGGAAGAAAGGTTAAAAACGGCCAAAAACTTCATGCTTTTAACCCTATTTCTGAAACTGCTCTTCAAGTACGCGAATTCAGCCTAAGCGAGGAACACCGTATCGAGTCAGCTATTTCAAAATCTACACCAACTTTTAACGGGAAACTCTCAGGTTATGTCACAGTGCACTATGATGGAAAATGGTGGCTTGCCTGCATCATGGAAGCCTTTCAGGACACTCATGAAGTGAGAGTGAATTTTCTTCATCCAAACGGGCCCGCAAATAGTTTCTTTTGTCCTGACATTGAAGATCACTGCATTTTAGACATTTCTGATATACTTCTTTCCGGAGAACCAAAAACAGCTACAGGTAGGACCTACACAACAATCAGTAAAAAAAGAAACACAGCTGTCAAATAAAACATTGGTTGGCAAAAAATCTTGACTATAATATGCTCGGAAAAAACTTACTCATACTAGTATCACTTCCAGTTCCTGCATGTGCATGTGGAAAATGTATGTACAATATACTGATATAGTGTATTGGAAATCATGTGTTCAAATATTGTGCTATGTATTGTGTGTCCGGCACCCGAGTCCCCGAACAATAAAACCATCATCATACTTGAACCCATTGAGATCCCATTTTCATTTATGCTGAGGTGTTGGAGTATATGAAGGGGTATTCTCACACAAAAAAATCGAGACCATTGGCTAACAGCTTGGCTGGGGAGCGGGGAGGTCAAAGACCCCAAGGTCAAAGGGCGCCCCAAACTATAACTTTTTGAATGACTGTTTCGGGGTGATTTTACGTTATGCGATTCAAAAGATCTCGCTTTTACGAGCATTTTGATACCAAGATCAGCCAAATCGGACGACTACAACCTGTGATATGGCCACTGGAAGATTGTGGGGCAACCGGGGGCGGCAAATTTTGGGGGCCCCTAAAATGGGCCCCGATGGGCCCACAGGTCTAAAAGTTTGTATTTTGAGTTTTTTCACCCAAGTGAATAAATGACCAACATATGGGGAGAAAATGAGGTATTAGTGTTGGGAGGGTGTGTACTTGGAATCCCCCTATTTCATCTCTCCCACCATTACAAGTTATTTTTAAAAGTTGTAGTTGATGAGTATCTTCGATGCAACATTTTTTTTGTCATGCAAGTTAAACTTATCGATATTCAATGCTGTGTACATTCTGCTTCATTCACCTCCATTTGATGCATATTTTGTGAGACGTACTTTGCCGTCACTTTGTTTTCAGACGCCTCAATAATGTTCAGTGATGAATGAATAGAAGTTGTGATGCTGTTTGTTTGTATTTTTATCCCTGTCTCACGTAGTGAACGCTGGCTCAAAGGGAGCTCTGCGTTGTTTTTCTTCTTCTTGTTCTTCTTCTTGTTGTTGTTCTTCTGGTGAAGACAAAACCTTTAGGACTCGACTCTTTTATATACAGGATCCGGATCTCCTTAAATACTAAACACCTGTACACATCCTCGCATTGAGGGTGCCTTTTGACAGCATCCATGATGAACTTTTAAATATATTCGGACATTTGCTTTAAAGTTTCGAAAAGTTCACGTTACTATTTAAAGATTATTCCATTTAATGTGTTGTAATTTCGTAAATACACTATTTTCTCGTCATGAACAGGAGCCTCCATGACGGGTCTCGCTATTGGCTCCATCAAGGCACGTGACGAAATATCGGAAGTTGTTGTTATTGCCTTTAGGACGCGGCTCTTGGACACATTTGTCCTTGTTTTTCCACAGATACTCAGATGTAGCTGGAGACGAGGAGGCCCTGGAGAAGTTTGTGACCGGAGGTGCTGAGAGCCCAAAGTTTACGGGTCATTGTGCCCGCATGGTAGCAGAACTCCGGATGCTGAGTTCACTGGAGGAAAGCCTAACGGCTACAAGTAGTAAGTTGGCTGCGGAGCACGACTCGTAGAGTCATTTGAGTAAGCTACTCTGCATATCTCAATTCGGGTCATTTGTCTAATACCCCACAATTTTCCTCTGTTGATTTAACTTTGCCGCAATGTATTGGCCTGGCTGGATAGCCTGGAGGTACGCACTTGCCACTAAGCTGTCTAGCCAGGGTTTGAATCCCGATCCAGTTATAAACTGTGAACATTCATCAATGTCTGTGACATCCCTCGGATGGACGGTAAACGAGTGTCCCATCTACTGGCATTAGTTGGTGCACGCTATCGATCCCCACGGTGTCCTCCGCGTGGAGTACGTGAGCTATCGCTGGCACCATGGACAAATTCCAAATTCCTGCCATGATTTCCTCCGTCGGAGTTTTGACCCATCCAGGATTCTAACCCGAGCTATAGAAACGGCTTCGACAGCACCGACGCTCTGTATCGAGCATGGTTCATGATCTAATCTGACAATTAATTACATTTAGTAATTGGTTGTATTCTAAAGCAGCAAGTCCAATTGCGATGAGGTGCATCACCCCCCGCCCCCCCTTTTGCTGCAAATGAATCAGGATGGTGAATCTGGGTATGTTAGACCCCATTGGAGACCAAACCCCACATTCATCAGTTCAATAGCGAGCCAACTGAGCCATTGTAAAGTTCCTGCACACGCACCTGGTTTTGCCGCACCCTTGAGCTGTAATACCACGTGGAACTTGTCGTCACAGTAATTCTCCAGAGAAAGCAGCGATGATGTGTTTTCATTTCCGCCATAAAATTGAAGAGCAATCGGTGTATTTTAGCTTCCACGAAGGCGCAACATCGGTACTTCACAGCTCCCAACGTCGGATTGCAAACCCCAATGCGTCGTGTCATTGTTTGAGTGACAACGTTGCTTCCTCATTGCTGTTGTGAAACGCGTTGAATCGCAGTTTCCATGAACAGGTGCCGAAGAGGCCGAAACTTTCCAGTTGGAGGTGAGTGGACTGCTGGCTGAGATGCATTGTCCGTACGAGACCCTCACTTCCGGAGACGTGGCAGAAAGGCTGACGAGTCGGGATGCCCGCATCAAGCTACTGTGTACGTATGCAAGTGTTTTGTTTTGCTCATCAGGATTGCCTCCCTCATTCATTGACTGCATTTATAAGTATTTACAGTCACTTTTCTTTCACCATCATAGATAACACAGCATTATCTTTTTCGGCTTCAATTAGATACCGCCATAAAATGTTCTGAGTCTTTGTTGCAGTTGTTTGTGGTTTTTTTTTTACATCAGGATTTAAGCTCGGATTGTACAACAACGAATTGGGATCCAATGTTGCGCTAAATATTTGTACTTGAACTATTCATGGGCTTTCATTTGAAAATCTAACCTTTTGTGGCCTTACAAGAAAGCTACAACAAGAACAACAACAAAAAAACACTCCTTTAGCATCTTCAGATGCATAGGGCTGCCGAGGCAGTTTTTCCTTGGCTAGGGGGGGGGGGCACAATCCTGGATAGGTCCCCACTCCGACACTGGACACTCAAATGGCTCTTTCTTCTCAGTAAGCTGTTACTCATTTTGCCGACCTCGGAAGGATGACAGGCTGAATTAACCCACGTGGTGTTATTTTAACGGCGCGATAGGGATTCAAACTCAGGACACAGCCACCGTAACCATTAAACCAACACCAGGCCTCTTATAAGAATGTTCCATACATTAGCCAGTTTTCACACTGATTGGACTTTGTTTTTATGCCACCAGTGTTTTTGGCTTCAGAACTTCAAGCCGCCCGCATACTGGCCGCCAGGAACAGGACCCCTTCGGAGACCACCCTTCCTACGCAGAATGATATTGAAAAGTTAGCCTCCTGCTTGGAACTGAGTGATGTCTCCTCCAAAAACACTACGTCAGCACTTGAGAGGATTCGCCTTAAGGTGTGGGTCTTTAATTTGCCTTACAGATAATGTCCATTAACTACAGGTACTTCATTAATAAAATAAAAAAAACGATTCCAACATTATGAATGTGTCTGCTCCTTTATCCTCCTCCTCTTCAACCATGTCCCTCCCCATATATGAATCCCATAGATCCAAGACAGCCTCCCACAGGTTCCTACAGATTGTTTGGGGAAACCCCTCTTGAAGGAGACTTTGAGCAATGATCAGTGGGTGAGTTATCTCCAAATTTTCTATTTATGCAGAATGGTATATCAAAGTATATGTGCCTGTTTGTGCATGCTTTTGTACTTTCTTTTCGCATAAACTTGTATTATATTCGCGCATTGCGTTCATCCAAGATCATCCCTCGGAGCACTGCAGTTAGAGCAGAGAGTGGTAAGCTCTTGACAGAGGAGTCTGAAGTGAAGGCCCGCTGGGCCGGTTACTTTGAGCGGTTGTACCAGGCTGATCCCCCAGCTGTCGAGTTGGACGTCAAGGGTGTTACAATCCCTGTTGCTGACACTCCAATCAACTGTGGTCCACCTTCGCTTGTGGCAACACGGGCTGCGGTGAACCGGTTGAAATGGGGTAAAGCTCCAGGGATCTGTGGCATCCATGCTGAACTTCTCAAGGCTGGTGGAAATGCTGCACTCGTATCGTTGCATGCAGTTTTGTGCTCTGCCTGGAACACAGGCATCATCCCAACTGATTGGAAGAGGGGCCTTGTTGTCCCTCTCTGGAAAGGGAAGGGTGATCGCCAAGACTGCAACAACTACCGAGGGGTGACGCTGCTCTCAGTGCCGGGCAAGGTCTTTGCTCGGATAATTCTTGATGGGGTTCGCCACCATCTGCTTGAGCACCAGCGTCCAGAGCAGTCAGGCTTCACACCAAAGATGTCAACGATTGACCGTATCCTTGCCATTCGTGTCCTCACCGAACACAGACGAGAGTTTCGGCAGGGGCTGCTTGCAGCCTATGTTGATCTCTGTAAAGCCTTCGATTCAGTGAATCGGGATGCCCTCTGGAGGATTGTTGGTCTTCGTGGGGTGCCACCAAAACAGATCGATCTGATGTCTGAACTCTACTCTGGTACTGAGAGTGCTGTTAAGTGTGGTGGTACCATCTCTGACTTCTTTCCAGTTGTTACTGGAGTTCGTCAGGGGTGTGTACTTGCCCCACACTTTCAGCACTAGTATGGACTGGATTTTAGGGAGGATGTCGGAAAGATCAAGCTGCGGTGCATCGTTTGGGAATGTCAAGATCTCGGACCTTGATTTCGCAGATGATGCAATCATCTTTGCGGAGACTTTAGATATCCTTTTGGGGGCCCTCGAGGTGCTGAATGAGGAGTCTGAGCCGCTGGGATAATGGGTTTCTTGGGTCAAAACTAAGATCCAGGCTTTCATTGACATCTTGGATGCTGCTGTCCTGTCTGTGTCTGTTTGTGGTGAGGATGTTGAGGTCGTGGAGAGATTCACTTACATTGGCAGTGATATTCATGTCTCTGCTGGCTGTGCGTCAGAGGTCAATATATGTCTGGGTCGGGCCTGAAGTGTCATGGATTCACTGGATCATGGGGTGTGGCGCTGCCGGTACCTGTGCGGGAGAACGAAAGTCCGAGTCTTCAGGTCGTTGGTGCTTCCAGTCTTGCTCTATAGATGCGAGACTTGGACTCTGACCAAGGATCTGAGACGGAGACTTAATTCCTTTGGTACCAGGTCTCTTCGGACAATCCTTGGCTATCGCTGGTCAGATTTTGTGTCCAACGAGCGGTTGTTGAGCGAGACTCGGATGAGATTTGTTATCTGCATTGTCCGTGAGCGTCAGCCGCGGCTGTATGGACATGTGGCTCGTTTTCCTGATGCTGATCCTGCTCACCAGATTCTCTCAGCGAGGGAGTCTCGTTAGTGGTGGAGGCCAATGGGCCGACCACGTGCCTCGTGGTTGTGGCAGGTTGACCAGCATCTCAAGGAGATGGGGATGGGCCTGGCATCTGCCTGAGGGAAGGCCAGACTGAGGCCCCTGGATGACCGGCGAAAATGGACGCAGCGACGCGCTGTTCTGGCACATGCTCCCATACCTGACCTGACCTTGTATTATAAATGTGTTCGAGTGTTTGTGCGTTTTCTTGTGCGTTTGGGCATTTGTACCCTATTCTTCCACGGCTGAACCTTAGCACTGAGAGGTTCCAAATATTGAGTGAAGGTATTTTAGAATCGGGGCAAGATTGTAGGCTACCACACGCTGGCCTTGACATTTGTTTTGAGGCCAACAAAGGCTGCTATAAAGTCTATATTGGGATGTTGGGATGTTGGGTCAGGCTGCCGTCGGCCTGCAGGCGAAAAGTAATCACCATGAGGCCAATGATTAATTTGCCTTTTGATGTCAAACACATTTAAGTTTTGGTCCAGGTCCGGATCCAGATCCGGCCTGTCGGTGGCATGCAAAATGTAAACTGTTCAGCCTGGTGGAGGTATGCGCTCTACTGAGTGCAGCTCTAGTTTTAAGATTATTTTTCTTTGTTTGTATACATTGTCGGAGCTTGTGTAAGAGCTATAACACAGAACAGATCGAGACAAAACAAAAAAAATGAACAGTAGAAGGGGGGGTTTGGCATTTGGTGTGGGGTGGGGGGGGCACACCAACACTCAGGTTGAGGGAGAAATAATGGATGTAGGGAAGAATTAGTGTAGGGCGAGGATACTTGGAGGCCGATTCAGATGCAACTTTGTGGTTGATAATGTAGTTTGACAAAATGACGTTGCCAGCGTTGTTTCAAATCATTCATTTGAAAATCAGAACTATGTACAACCATTCTGTTCGCCAGAGACCCATCATCCTGTCTTTTTGATAGGCAATTCTGCTTTTTGGCAGCCTTAAATGATCGACCGTAAGCTAAAGAATGGGTCAACTTCAACTTTGTCCCACATCCCCCCCACCCCCCGAAATGAAATACCGTTTTTACATTATTAAACTAACTGGATTGATGGTCACAGTCACTGATGAGCTCAGCGGTGGAGTGGCGATGGTTAGTGGCGTCCGCGGTCAGACTTGCACCCGCGGTTCCGCTAATGAAGCCCCATGGACGTCTCTCTTCAATACTTCTCCGAAGTGTCCCCTCCGTTTGAGTTACACATGCGGAGCTTACCAAGCAAACGCCGTGCTCCTCAGAGAGGCATCTGAGAGAGATGTTTCATCTGGGCCAAGGAAATATTAGTACATTATTATGAGTCATGAGTATTGGGTAATGTATCACTCTTGGTCACCTTCATCATTCACACAACTCGCTCGAGAAAAAAAAAATAGACAGACTTCTCAACTTGGTCCACTGAACATGACACACATTTTTAGCTGCGATTCAAGCCTTGGACAAAAACTTTTCCCCAAAGTGAAACTATTCCCAGATCATTATTTTTGTCCTCAGGATAACATTGTTAGCCTTTGATAACTGATTAACCGTTCTTTTTTTAAATCATCGATTCAGGCTTGTACTAATTTTACCCACTGATTTAATTATTTTTTTTATTACTTTTGATGAGCCGAGCTTCTATGTCCCTGCACAACCTGTGCCCAGGGTGGCCGCAACCTCGTCCATTCTCTCCCTTCCACCCTCTCCCCCTCAATGCTTACGCCTAAAGTTTCTGATAGTACTATCAGAAAAACGGAGGTCTCTGAAAGTGTAAAAGTGTAAAAATGATGCGCAGGTGAGATGCTTAACTGCATTTTTATGTAAGGAACCCACTGATTTAAAATACGATGAACATTTTGGCAAAATGCTTTTGTCGTTGCCTGTCCTGTTCACGAGGTCTGTGAGCTGTATCAAGTAATCGCACAATGTTCCTGCAATATTTAAAATGTCATCCAAACATTTTAAACAAAATAGTCGAAGACAAGAGCTACTGCCCCCACACCACATCTTTCCTTCCTGCACTGTGTTCAATCTAAAGCATTCAACATTGTTGGCATTCGTTTTCAGCTGCACAATGCCTTGTCACGTGAGTAGGGTAAGAATACTGATTCTGGCTCACTTTTCCCCATGTAAATGAATGGGGGATTTTCAGCGATTCCCTTTTTTTTCCCCTAAAAATAAACCCCCTTTTTATCCCAAGGTATATTTATTTGTCTCCCCTTTTAACCTGGAGGTTGAACCTCATTGAATTGAACACCTGGGGGTTGAACAGCTCACTCATTGAACCTATAAAGATTTGTTCATTCTCAAATTCCTTCAATAGTTTAATTTTCTTTGCACAATAATCCCCATCTAAAATATTGACAAACAAAACATTTGAATCTTTATATTTTTGAAGATACCCTTTTTGTGCCATTACGAAATGATAAACTTCTCTTAATGCTCTCATCTGGCCACCTCCTGAGCCACATATCATTTTGAGATTATAGTAAATTGTTTTTTCATTGTTCAATTGATAACCATCAAAGTTTTCAGTCCATTCAAGGATATTCATTTTTTTCTTTACATCCTCTAACTTACTAGTTTTTAAATTGATTCGCTTATTTGTTTTATTTACCTTTGTTTTAGTTATTTTTTCAATAAGACTTATTTGATATTTTTCACATTCATTATGTTTTCCATTTATATACCAAGACTGAGATTTTCTCCACTCTTTAGTTTGATTAATACTTGGTTTAACCATTTATATATTGTGAAAAAACGCGGCGGTAGCCCTTAAAAAACCCTAACCCATCTTCCCATCGTTAAAACACAATCTATTCTATTCACTCTATCATACAATATCCATATGGAACACAATCTATTCCATTATCTAAAATAAATCTCTTATCATCAAAGGCTCATAATGCCTTTTTATTTACTTCTTCACTATATATGTTATGTTTATAACTTCTTATTGTATTCATTTTCCTATATTCTTCTTTCTTATTCATCAAACAATTATAATAATTTCTAAAAGTTATTGATTTCTTTATTACATATTTCTTTATTCCCTTTAACCTCTTATCAATCTGTTCACCATACTTATAAGCATATGCCTTTGCTCTCAATCCAATAAACTCACTCATTACTTTTCCACCCAACTCATCCTTAAACTTACCAATAACCTTTTCATTCTTTTTGGAAAATAACTCACTCTTCTTGCTGAAATTACTTGTATCATATACTCCAATATTTTTCTTCATATCTTCATAAACATCATCAGTTTTTATATCTAGGATAAATCTATCAGTGTCCATATACAACAATGAAACATTTTCACCATACTCTTTCTTTAAGTCATTATACAAATAATCATACATCAATATCTTTGATAAATCAAGAACTGCTGTTCCAATATAAATTGGTTTATCCATTACAATACTTTCCTTTTTCATATGAATTGCAGAAAAGTTCTCTGAAAAAACCTCTTCTGTCTCAAAACTTGGTTTATTTATCAATCTCGAAGCTTCTTTCCAAGATGTTGCGAATCTAATGTTTTGCCTGTTTCTAACATTTTCCATAGTCTTTCCAAATACAGCATTATTCATTAATTTATAAAAGTCCCCTTCAAATTTTACTTTTGTATTTGCTCTCATATCTGTATTGAATTGAATATACTTTTTCACCCAAGGACTTTGTTTAAATTTTAAAACTCTATGAATTTTAGCTACTCTCAATCCTTCTCTCAAAAACTGTTTTAAGCTTCTCTGATGCAAAACATATCCCTCTTTATCATAGAATGTTGTTAATAACTTTTCTGTTGATTTGCCTTTAATATTAAAACTTTTATGATAATCACTGAACCATTCTTTCTTTGGGGTTTCTTTCTCACATGCAAAAGGAAGGTCTTTATGCTTATTATGAAGAACACTCGGGTACCTCAAATCAACTTCAAAATAATAACCTTCTTCTTCGTCATTCAATTCCTCTTGAGAAGAAATAACAATATTCATCAAAGCCTTTTCATAATCCTTTTCTTCCACCCACTCTAATTTACCATAAGGCAGAGATTGAGACATTGCCCATCCATACAAATTATTAGCATCAAAATACATCAAATAATTACTATCTTTTTCACTATCATAATTTGGGAGATATTTATTATTTGCTTTCGCATATCTTTTTGAACATACTTGTGATATTCCACCACTCTTGGACTTCTCAATCATCAAAAGCATATCAACATCACTGATTAAATCTATATCTTGTTTTGTCATTTTCAACATTGCACTCCAAGCTAAACCAGGAGCTGTGAAATAGTGGGCAGGATCTAATCCATAACAATTTTTATTATGACAGAGTGTTCGAAAAGCCTCAAACACATCAGCTAACAATAAAACATCTGTTTTTAGATATAAATCATGATATTCTCCAAGGTTCTTTATCTTAAATATTTTCCATATTTCTTGTGCGTGTTTATATTCCTTATCACTTATCTCTTCTTCATAAAGGTTATTATAGAAACTTTCTTTTGAAGGAAGTTGTGTTTCTTTAAATCTCATAAATGAATCCATATAATCATAAGGATAAATTCCCTTACTTGTAAGAATTTTCTCTTTACTTTGAATTTCATTCCTTGTTTGAATTTCCTCTCTCGTAAGAATTCCTTCTTTAATCAGAATTTCATCTTTAATCTGAATTTCCTCTTTAGTTAGAATTTCATTCATTGTTCGAATTTTCTTTATAATTAGAATTTCATCTTCAGTTAGAATTTCTTCATTAATTAGAGTTTCCTCTTTACTTTGAATTCTCTCTTTAATCTGAATTTCCTCTTTAGTGAGAATTTCCTCTTTTGGAAAGAATGAATTAAGATTTGGAAAAGAGTCCGTGGAGCTTAGATTTGATGCGAGGTAGGCTAGTGGTGTTCCCATAAACTTGTAAGAATCTAGAAACCTAATAGGAGTTAAAGGTTTTGTGAATATCATTTTTGAAAATGAAATATACTTTTGACTTGTGTTTGTTATGGCAGAAATATTCCCTGGTGTTTTTGAAAGTTCATTTATAAATAGATGTGTATCATAGTTGGCGCTGTTGTGAAGAAAGACTGGAATAAAAGAAGGTAATTTATAATTAAGATTACAACAGGAATGAGCGGGACCTCTATATTTACCAGTAAGATGACAATGGTCTCTAACTTTAGACTCCTTAATTTCCCCCTCACAAATATGACAGATATTGTTCATTCTAAATTCTAATTTTTCTTCTTTGGTTAATTTCATCGGTTCATTTGTTTCTTTCATTAATTTAGTGAGTCTTATACAATCCTTTTCTAATCGTTTTACAAACTCTTGTGAAGCATTTTTTCCACGATAATATTCAAGTTTGTTATACTTTTCTCCAACAGATGATTTGATATAATAACAGAAACCACAAGGAATATGTTTTTGATATTTATTTGTATATGGTTCTTTTGGATTAGGAGAAGCAGTATTTATCTTTTTAAGGATACATTCAAAATCAGCGTATATCACAAATGGGTGCATGATAGATTTATTATAATCTTCAAAAGAAATCTTTTCACCAGGTTTAGGCATTGTAATTACAGCTGATTTATGATTACTACAATATTTTGAATGTTGTTCTAATCGTTCTTTTGTATGAAATGAATTAAGACATCGCTTACAAGGATATATTTTGTTTGCTGTTCTGAATACCTGAGAAGAGATTAATCTTGATAAATTATTGATGTATGTGTAATGTGAATTCTTTCCAACACTAAAATATAAAAGGTCAATGTGTGTTTCTTCATTTTTATAGTTGTTTGAAATTTTTTAATATTTGAACTTTGTTTGTATCCGTTAATCCATATACATTAATAGAAAGATTATTCTTTTTCTCAAATTTAGGAATATCTGTTAGTGGCATTGGGAATTTAAAATCTTTAATGTCCAAGGTATTCTCATATTTCATATATTGTTTTACTCTTTCTGAATTACATTTTGGTGGATGAAAGTGAGCAAGAACAGACCAGAGAAAACATTTATTATCATTGTTCTTAATATTAACAACTGCCTTCTTTAGTTTTATTTCTTTTGGTAATTCAATATAAGAAGAAGCTTTAAGAGGGTTTGATTTTAGAATGTGTATATCTAAAAAGATGATTTTTTAATATTGAATCCACTTCCTACCACTGTATTATCAACATCCTCCTCTTGTCTTGATAGTTCTTCATAAACCCCACTATTCAAAAAATCTTGAAATGATGTTATAAAATGAAGACCTGTTCTCATATAAGGAGTATGTTCTTCATCTTGTCTTTTCATATTCATTTTCACTCCCATATAAAACTTTAAAGTTTTCATTTCTTTTAATGTCTTTTTAATAAATTTTTCAACATCGGGTTTCACTATTTCAATTGATTCAGCTATTGATGATGGACCGGGTTCTCCAAATTGAAAAATCCTTATTTTTATATGCCCTTTAAATGCCCCATCAGTGTTTTCAATATAATAGTCTCCCTTTACTTTAAACTCATTTTTCTTGTGTTTTTGTGATTGAAGATGTTTATTATAACTACTCTTCAAAACATCCTTTGAACAGATATCACAATGTTTTCTTTCCAACTCAAGAGGAGATATTTGATGAAATAGATTAAATGTGTGTTTGTTGGTTCGGAGGTGTTTTCTATAATGTTTATATTCGTGATTACAAACATCGCAGTACGTTGTATTCACAATATTTATAGAATAAAACTTTGCTTAAACTAAAATTTTCTTGATGAAAATTTCGTTTAATTTATAGGTGAATCTGTGCTTAAAAACATTTTATCCTCCAACTTTTTCACTTAATAAATACAATGTTTCAAGACACAAAAGACAAGTTTCAATCAATCTCTTCATCTGTTAAAGATACTGAGAAATATGTCAAGGATGTAAAATTGAACAAAGATAAATATAACAACTATTGGATAAAAACTATTATGGTAAATAATATGAGTTCTTCAATTTCCTTCAGTGGAAGGGCTTTTAGTATACCTGGTAGAACATCAATTAAAGTATCTCTAACAAAAGTTTCTCCTCTCCTTCTAGTAATATATTCAAAACTAGAAAAAGCAATGAAACAAGAAAAAGTATCAAAGAACAAAAACCTTATGGATGAAGCTTTAGAAAGAAAAGATAAGACCATCTGTAATATGCAAGGAGAAATTTGTATTTTTTTCAACAACCCTAAAGATGTAAATCCTGATGAAATAAAGGATGTTAATATATCAGGTGAAATGACATTTCGTTCAATAGTAGTTAACAATAATTTTAAAATTACCTTTAATATAAAAAATGTTGTCGTTGAATCTGATAATGAAAAAAAGTATATCGATATCGATGGTAATATACAACTGAAAGTATAGATGAATTTCAGTTTAAGTAAAGTTTTACTTTATAAATATGCTAGACTTTCCTGATTCTTCATATGACAAATTTGAGAATTGTCCTGCGTGTGAAAGAGGGGGATTAAACACAGAGTCAAAAGCCTATAAACAATGTATATTCTGTGATTATCTTCTAATTAATGATAATAAAAAATATAAAAAGGAAAATAATTCTTTTAGATTTACACCAAAAATGAATTACTTTACAAGATTGATTAGAGAAATGAATGTAAAGTATGAGGGTGATAACACACCTTTCCTTACAAGGGATGAAACTGAACGTATAAGAGAAATGTTCAAAGGTTTTGTTGTTATATATTATTCATGGATGTAATTTTCAGGGAAATATCAACACAAGATATTGTATAAATAAAATAATGGATTATCTTGAAATTAAACCTGAACTTAGGATAAAATATAGAGTTTCTAAAAAAGCCAATAATAAATTAAATAACTTGTTTTCTAAATATATAAATGAATGATTTTTTACCTATTTGGGAAAATAAGATAAAATTTAACAACCATAAAAATCTCCCAAATTCATTAAGATGTCTCATAGTTGGTTCAAGTGGATGTGGAAAAACCTGCTTACTTTTAAAAATGCTCCTCACTCCCAACTTTTTAGATTATGATAATTTAATAATTTTCACAAAGTCGAGTTTTCAACCAGAGTATCAACTACTCTCACAAGGTTTTAATGCTGGTCTTCAAAAAGAAGATATAATCGGTTTATTTAAACGTCAAAAAAACCTAAATGATTGTAACATTGAAGATATAATTCAACTATTTTGTGATACACAGAGATGTAAAAAGAAATCAAATCCTATAACTTGTATTCTTAGTGATAATACGGATGATATACCGTCTCCCAAGATTTGGATAAATCAAAAAAGAACCTCGTTATCTTTGATGATTGTGTTAATGAGAGAAACCAAACGGTAATGGACAGCTACTACACAAGAGGGAGACATTCTTCTTGTAATTGTATTTATCTTAGTCAATCGTACTTTCAACTTCCTCGTCGTTCCATCAGAAACAATGCTAATACTTTTATTTTATTCAAGTTAAATTCAATAGATATCAATAATTTTTGGAGAGATAATTGTTCTACATTATGTAGTAAAAAGAAATTTGAGGATTACATGAAGCACACGACTGAAAAATATAAATATATTGTTGTGAAACAAGATGAGATATTAAGGGATATATTTTTTGTTTTATAAACAATTACATATATAAATGACAACTATTATTATAAATCTTGTGGGTAAATCTGCTTCTGGAAAAAACTTTCATAAATCAAGGTTCTTGTGTAGTACAAATGAGAATATTGTAAATTTACTTAAAAAACACCCCGTGATACGGATTGTGTCAACAACAACTAGAGCAATAAGACCTGGAGAAGTAAAAGGTGAAGATTATCACTATATTTCAGTGGAGGAATATATGCGATTGAGGAATGAAGGACAAATATTTGAGGAGGTTTCTCTTGGTACAACAAAATATTCACATTGTAAGAGTGAGTTAAGGAAACTAAAATCTGGTGGTGTTGGGATATTAGAAACTAATCCAGAAGGAACGAGACAGATTATTAAATATCTGAGCGGGGTGAAGATTTTATCATTCGGTTTTGATGTTGATGAAGAAACTCAACGCAAACGTATGAAAAGCAGAGATGCAAGGATTAGTGAAGAAGAAATTACAACTCGCATTAATGTTAATAAAGAATTTGATGAAATATTTAAAGAAAAGGATTTATTTGAACACATCTACTTGAATGATGAAGAAAAGGAAAATTTCCCTGTTAATCTTTACAATTCATTAAATGATATTTTACAATAAATAAATGGATACAAAAGAAAGAGCAAGAAGATTTAAGGAACATCAAGAGTTGGTTTCAAAAGTTGTAAAACAGCAGGAAGACATAAAGAAGAAACGCAGACAGAAACTAACGGGCGAAGAAGTATTTGAAAGAAAACAAGAGAAATTTTTTAAACCACTTTTAAAAACTTCCCAAGAAAAATGAAAGATGTTTCCACAGTTCCCACAGTAGAATATACTCCCAGAAAGCTCCAAATGTTAAAAGATTTCAGTCAAATGACGGAGGAAGAATTAGAGCATATTGGAGAATTAGAATATGATGAAGGTTTATTTCAACAACTGAAAGAGATTAATCAACCCCCTGATTATATTGTGAATGCTGTTCAAAACAATGAATATTCAGCGGATTCAAAAACCAAAGCAGGACTCATTCCAACAGAACAACCAGCAATATTTCATCTTGTTCAAGAAAAGGTATTGATATTTAATGATGAATTAAGGTTCTTAAGTTCTGCTCAACCCCCTGTTAAACTAACTCCGAGATTAATGTTTCTTCTCACAAAAGATGGAAGACAAGGTTCAACTGTGAGGGATGAATCAAAGTATATTGATAAACCATTGGATATGGAAAATAATGATGATAGAGTATATCTTGATTTGCTGAACACTCTAAATTATAAGGTTATTCTTTCTGGTAAAAGTAGGAAGAATGAGAAGGAGAAACACATTATTCAGGCTTTAAGTATCCTTGGTTCAGGTATTAGTTTTCTTCCAAATGACCCATCGCAATTAGTTAATAGACTGTTATTGTTGTTAGGCAGTAAGAAGGCTGGAAATGACAATTGTTTTAATGAAGCATCAGCCATTTTAGACCAGTTGATAAACATGAAAATAATTAATAAATCTCAATATAAAGACATTTTATCTCATATTAAATAAGATGAGAAGCACAATCCTGAGTTTTAATTTCACAACAAGCGACCACACATCTTCATTCCCATACCCACTACAACTTGACACAACAAATGAATATGAGGCATCTTTATTGTCCATGGAAACTTATAATACCTTATTTAATATAACCGAGAAAAATGACAAGTTTAGTTATAATCCGGGAAGTGGATACAAAACGATAACAGTCTCACCCGGAGCATACGAGATTTCTCAAATATCTTCCGAAATTGCTCGTCTTATGAAAGAACAGGGTGATGAACCAAAAAATATTGTTATAAACATTCAAAAACATACTTCAAAATCAACGATTAAAGTTAAAAATAACTACAAGGTTGATTTCACAATTGATAATTCATTTAGAGAGTTATTGGGTTTCTCCTCAAAAAAGATTGAAACTAATGGGACGTTTTACAGTGATAATGTCATTCAAATATCCTCAGGAATAAATTCGGTGTTAATTCACTGTGATTTGATTGATGGTGCTTATAATGATGGAAAAAAAACAAATACAATATTTTCATTCAGCGCATACTCAACCCCAATTGGTTCTAAATTCAATATGGAACCTAAAAATTTGGTTTATCTACCTGTGTCAGGAAAAACCATACACAGAGTAAATTTTAGGATAACCGACCAAGATAATCGTGTGATTTCTTTTAATGAAGAAGTTATATCCATCAGAATTCACCTACGTGAAGTTTTCCAATAAATAAATACGATGGTTATTGTGAGGAAACACGAGTTGGGAAAATATAAAATAATTACAGGGGATGGGATGTTCCTTTCCCCGTACTACAAGGGTGAAGGTATGTATCTTGGTAGAGGATACTATAAACCTAAGAGACAAAGGGGTGTCGGACATCAATTTAGAGGAGATGGGATAATTGATACTCTCATGGGTATTGGTTCAACTATTCTTAAACATAAAGACCTAATTGGTTCAACTGCTTCTGCTGTGGGAAATGTAGCAGGTGCTGTAAAGAGTATAAAAGATGCTCAGAAGGAATCTCATAAATTACAAGCAATAAAAGAAATTAAGAAAGGCAAAACTCAGTTGTCCCCCCAAGAACGACAGAAAATAATTCAAATACTTGGATCAGGGTTTCAAAAGTTTTAACATCTTTTTTCCTAAATAAATACAAGTATGGAAGCAATTGATAGTATCTATGATTTGGATGATACTATTATTATCTCAAACTCCACTAAAAAAGAAGATTACTTCAAGGGAAATGCAATAACTGGAACAGACTGGAATACAAATGGTACAAAAAGTTTTGAAATAAATAATCAACAAACCTATTTGAATCTCTCCGAAAGTTTCTTGTTGTGTAAATTTAAATTCACTAAGGCTGGGAATAACACAAACGCTACACTAGTAAATGATTTCTTCTGGAAAATGTTTGATAGTGTGCGATTGTATATTGGAACACAAGAAGTTGAAGCGGTTGATTATGTCTCTGCTGTATCTGAAATGATGAAATTTACACTCTATACATTCAGTGATAGAATGGGAAAGGGGTCTGTCGAAGGTTTTATTCCTGATATGTCAACGGGAACAAACACAGACCCTGGATATATTCAAAGGAAAGTAATGTATAATGATGATACAAAAGCAGAAAATAGTTTTACTGTGGCAGTTCCTCTTAAAGGTATATTTGGATTTTGTGATTATGATAAAGTTCTGTATGGTCTTAAAATTAGATTTCAACTACAAAGGAATGATAATGAAAATAGATTGCTTTTTGGTGTTGGTAGTGCTTTTGGTGAACAGAATAAATTTGTAATTGAGGAGATGAGTTGGTATATCAGTGAATATACTCCTAATCTTAAAACAGAAGAGATGTTGAATCGAAGACTTAACTCAAAGAAACCACTCAGTGTATCATACCTCAAAAGAAGATGTCAACACGTTAAACTCAACCAAACTACTTACACGTGGAATTTGGGTGTTCTGGAAGGAAAGCCACGATATCTGTGGATGATTTTTAAAAAGCCAGATGGTGATACTGCGACTGATAAGAATAATGCATTGAGTGATAATGCTAAGGTGAAACAACTTCGCGTTTCTCTAGATGGAACATTTTATCCACGAGATAGATTGGAAATTAATTGGGAAAAAAATGATTTTGCTGAAGCATACAAGTCTTACCAAAAGGTGTGTGAAAGTAATGGAAATAAAGAACCTATTTTGGATATGACAGCATTTAAAAGTTTGTATACAATCTATGTGTTTGACCTGAGCGCTCAAAAGGAAACTATAAAGTCTAATCGAGTGGATACTTCCCTATACATTGAAAGAGGAGAGAGTGAAGAAGTTGATACATATTGTTTGCTTTTGGAAGAAACAGAATTGCAGATTAATACAGATAATGGTGTGATGATTAGTCTCACATAATTTTTTGTTAAATAAATGAGTGGCAAAGTACCAACTGGGGTATATGTTAATCAAATCAATCTTCATAAACTATTATCTTGTGTTCAAAATCAAAAGCCTTGTACGATTAACGTTAATACAATTCAGAGAAAAGGAGCAGTAAGAATTGATGTTTTGCTCACAAGAGAACAGGTTAAAATCTTGAATGACACTGGCTCACTTAAAATTAAAATGACAAAACCAATGTTGAAAAAATATTCAATAAGAGAGACGAGTGGAGGATTTCTCCCATTTCTAATTCCTTTATTTGCTGGTTTAAGTGCGGTTGGAGCATTGACGGGTGGTATTTCAACAGCGGTGAAAACTGCCAACGAAAGGAAGGCTCAACTCCAGGCTCAAAAAGAATTGGAAAGACATAACAAAGAGTTGGAGAAACAAATTAGTGGAAGTGGTGTAATTGTAGATTTTGCTGAAAAACTTGAAGGTCTGCCTGATAAAGCGAGATTGTTAGTTGGAGATATGCTTTCTTCTATAGCACAAGCAGGTGTAAAATTAACAAAAAGAGGTAATGGATTATATCTTTCTAATAAATAAATGAGCATTGATGAGTGGTTGAAAGAATTTGGAAAGAATACAACATCAAATTTACAACTTGCCAAATATTGTAAGAAATTAAAAATTCATAATGTGGTTATTTGTATGAGAGATGAATTAACAAATGTGCCGAAACATACAAAGAATATTATTATGAACTTGGAAGATAATGATGGGAACGGTTCTCATTGGGTTTGTATTTTTAATAGTCAAGACAAATATTATTTTGATAGTTTTGGTCTTCCACCACCTGTTGAAGTCATAAAATTCTTACAGAATGGTGTTTATCAAACATTTCAAGTCCAAGAATTAAATTCCAAGTGTTGTGGTCAATTATGTCTATATGTGTTATTTCAACTCAACAAAAATAAAAAATTTTATGATATTATTTTTAATCTAATATAAATGACTTATGTTGGTAAAGATGGTTCAATCTTTGGTGTATCTCAAGAACTGGATATTGATTTATCAAATTATTATACAAAGGCACAGGCTGAACGACATAAATATAATATAAACAAAAATATTAACATGAAAAATGCTTATAAATTAAAAAATTATCCAAGCCCGACTGACGCGAATGACTTGGTGAGATTAAGCGATTTATCACAATATATATACTTAAATAAAACGGCTGTGTATTCCAAAGATACAGAAGTGTTGATATTATCTCCAGGTCATACAGAATTCACAGTTCGAATTAAAATAAATTTTTATAAAGAAGGGCGTATCGTTTGTATGAAAATAGAACAATGGGGGTATGATATGAATGATTTAGGGTATAATTGGTCATTTAAAATTAACCTCGAAGACCTGGAACAATTAAATCAGTCTCGTAAGGAAGAATATTATGCACTTGGTATCGAGAATGAGTTTTGTGGAGCCACGATTAGTAAACAACAAATAAAAGAATTTAATAAGGGTAAATATAATAATGGTTTTGCCCTTGTTTATCTCATGAAAACAGAAAAAACAGGATTATATATAATAAGTAAGGAAATACAAAATGATTTAACTATGGGAAGATGGGGAGGTGTTTCGTGCCATAATATTATTCTAACATATATTTCTAATACATAAATGACAGCAAGAAGGCTTCAAGAAAATTATCATTTCTGTGTCCAAGCATACCTTCAAGAAAAGGGTATTCGTTATTTTAATAAATATGTTCTACAACATAAGAATGAGGTATTTTCAATAAAAGATTGGCATTATGCTGATGTTGATAAACCGACAACTTTAGATTTAATTAGAATGTTAAATAATGAAAAAATTATAAGGTTAAGAAAAGGTAAGGCTCTTTTAGAAATTCAAAAGAAATTTTATTGGTTTCCTGTTGTAAAAAAAATTATTTTGGATACAGGAATAACAAGAAATCCTGATGAATATATGTGTAATATTCTATGGGGTGTAAGCGATTCAAGGATAGTAAGGGATGAGGAAGGAGTTGAAGAAGAGAGGGAAGAGGAGGAAAAGGAGAAGGAGGAGAGGGAGAAGAAAGAGAAGGAGGAAAAGGAGAAGAGAGAGAAGGAGGAAAGAGAGAATAGAGAGAGGGAGGAAAGAGAGAAGAGAGAGAGGGAGAAGAAAGAGAAGGAGGAAAAGGAGAAGAGAGAGGAGGAAAGAGAGAAGAGAGAGAGGGAGGAAAGAGAGAGAATGAATAAATATCAAAATATGGAAACCAGTGAGATTCAAAAAAGATTGGTGGTATTACAGAAAATAACTAAACCCACCGAGGAGGAAAACAAAGAATTGACAAGTCTATTTGCAATACTTTCGACAAGACTATTAGCATCGACAAGATATGGATTTTAATTCAAGTTTTTCATTTTTTTTTTTTCTTAAATAAATGGAGGAGAGAGTGGAGGCATTTCTAAGGATTCTTTATGTTTTAAAAATTAAGATTCAAATGTGCATGTTGGAAACTAAAAAGGTTTTTGCACTCTGCAGGAATTTTTCTCATAAATAAATGAGTTATTGTCTCAAATGTAAAAAGAAAACTAATACTAAAAATATTTCATATATTAAAAGTAAAAATAACAGGGTTATACAAAAAGGTATATGTTTGGTGTGTGGTTCAAAAAAAAATCAATTCATCTCCAAACACAAACTCGGAGGAGATATACAAAAGTTTTTATCAGGAAGTAAATTTACAACTACTGGAATACCAGGGGAATTACATCTTCCAGGGTATTCTTTCTGTGGTCCAGGCACAAACTTGGATAAAAGATTAGATGAGGCAGACAATCCTAAATCCTGGAGTCAACCAATCAATAGAGTTGATGAAGTGTGCATGAGACACGATATTGATTATGGGAATACCACAACGTTGGAAGAAAAGCATGAAGCCGATAGAGAAATGTTGTATAATTTGTCTCTGATACAAAATCCAACCTTGAGAGAAAAAGTTGATAGGTTCATCGTGAAGAAGATGATTAGTGCTAAATTGAAACTTGGACTTGGAAATTCAAAAAACTTATAGGCTCTAATGATGCCATTAAGACTGAAGAGCAATTAGCTGATGAATTACATAAACCAATATTCACAAAGTTTCAGAGAAGGAAAGTTTATTCCAAGGAAGTTGATTATATCTGGTCTGCTGATTTGATTGAACTCAATAATGATAAGGGGTACAAGTATGCTTTAACCGTTATTGATTTGAGGAGTAGATATGCGTGGGTTGTCCCTTTAAAAAAACAAAACAGGTAATACTCTTATGTTAGCTTTTCAACAGATATTTAATAAAAGTAAGAGAAAACCTAAAAAATTGTGGACTGATGAGGGTAGAGAGTTTTATAACAAGACATTTATGAATTTTCTAAAAAATAACAGTATTACATTATACAGTACCTTTAATGAAGGGAAGGCAGTTGTTGTTGAACGTTTTAATCGTACCTTAAAAGAGAGACTATATAAAAAATTCACACAACTCGGTTCACAACAATGGTCATCTTTTATTCAGGATATTGTGGATAAGTATAATGACACAATTCACACGTCAACAAATATGAAACCATCAGAAACATTTACAAAATTAAAATATGAAAAAGAGATTAATGTCAGAAAACCTAAGTTCAAAGTTGGTGATATCGTAAGAATATATAGGTGGAAATCTCATTTTGAAAAGGGTTTTACTGAACGATGGACGAAAGAACTTTTTAAAATTGTTGATGTAATAGATACGGTTCCTTGGACTTATAAAATATATGATTTGGAAGGGAAAGAGATTTTAGGTTCATTTTATTCACAGGAATTACAAAAGACAAAACTAAGCAGATAATACACCTTTGTGGACACTAGAGGGACAAGTCCAAGGTGTATTACAGTATATAATGTGTGTCAAGGGAGACGTTCTTAGATCTGTGAACCCCAAACACAGAATCCTCAACTGAATAGTCAAGGTTTAACTTTTGTTTGTGTGTGTGTGTGTGCAATGGGAGCAATAGGTTGGCGCTTCACTCCCTCCTACTATACACCGTTGTGGACACTCGAGGGCCAAGTCCGAGGTGTATAACAGTATATAATGTGTGTCAAGGGGTGGACGTTCTTAGATCTGTGAACCCCAAACACAGAATCCTCAACTGAATAGTCAAGGCTTAACTTTTGTTTGTTGATGTGTGTGTGTGTGTGTGTGTGTGTGTGTGTGTGTGTGTGTGTGTGTGTGTGTGTGTGTGTGTGTGTGTGTGTGTGTGTGTGTGTGTGTGTGTGTGTGTGTGTGTGTGTGTGTGTGTGTGTGTGTGTGTGTGTGTGTGTGTGTGTGTGTCCCAACCCTCATTCAAAATCTCAACCCCAACCCTCACATTCAAAATCTCAACCCCAACTCAATCCTCACCCAACACAATGTCTTTTTCAAAATGAGATTTCCACCTATATATATATATATATTTTATGTTTTTTTTTTTTTCTCTTCTTCCAATTCTGTCTTTTAAGGCTTTCAGGTTTGATGACATAGAAAGAGGGAGTAAGAACTTTCTTGATAGGTTTAAATCCCAAAGAGTGGTAGCATTTCAAGTCTTCAAAATAAACCCAACTTTCCAAGTCTCCAAGGTAGTTATTTAAACCATCAAGGCAGAACTCATTTACTGATTTTTTCAAAATTTGTGAGTCTCCAAGGTAGTTCCCATATTTAGAACCATCTTGGCAGAACCCTTTTCCTGAGTCTCCAAGGTAGTTATTTAAACCATCAAGGCAGAACTCATTTACTGATTTTTTCAAAATTTGTGAGTCTCCAAGGTAAAACTTGTATTCTGGCTCATCAACGTATAACTTGTTCAGTGGGTATTGTCTTGATAACTCACAATGAGTACTATTGCTGTAAAACTCTTTTTCAGGATTTTGCTGGTCTCCAAGGTATAACTCTTTGGTTGGGTCATCAAGGACGAACTCGTTCTGTGGGTCTTGGTCGCTCATAAGGTCTTCAACCAAGCCAACAATTTCGCCCCAAGTTGTAGCAAAAGCAGTATTTTCATTTTGTATTTCAGATACAATTTCCTGTGAGAGAAAATAATAATGTATTAATTAAGTTATTTAATTATTAAATGAGTATGCTTCAATCAAAGTTTGAAAATAGGAAAATAAAAATCTTACCTCAATGGATAAGAGGTTTGAATCCAGTTCATCAACTTGAAGGTTTAGTTCCATACAAGTCAGAGAGTTCCAAGGAACCCCAAAGTCATCCCACTCAAGGTCTTGGTCGCTCATAAGGTCTTCAACCAAGCCAACAATTTTCCCCCAAGTTGTAGCAAAAGCAGTATTTTCATTTTGTATTTCAGATACAATTTCCTGTGAGAGAAAATAATAATGTATTAATTAAGTTATTTAATTATTAAATGAGTATGCTTCAATCAAAGTTTGAAAATAGGAAAATAAAAATCTTACCTCAACAGATAAGAGGTTTGAATCCAGTTCATCAACTTGAAGGTTTAGTTCCATACAAGACAGAGAGTTCCAGGCAAGCACACAGCACACCATTGCCAGCAAAAACAAATGTTTAAAATGGAGCCTGGGCTTGAAGCTTTTATAGGGAAAGACTGGTGGGTGTGGTTTCCTTTGGAAATTCCCTGGGCAAGCCGAGGCAAGCCTTCATTGGGAAATTTTTCAAAACCATAACATCCTGTAATTTTCTAGTGATTTCTTTGTGAGTCAGAGATGAACTGGAAATGATGTAAGAGTGGGCGGGGCTTAGCAAAAGTAGGCGGGGCTTAGGAAAAGTGGGCGTGGCTTAGAAAAAATACCTCATGAAAAGTGGGCGGAGCTTAGCAAAGTGGGCGGGGCTTAGAAAAAGTGGGCGTGGCTTAGAAAAAATACCTCACGAAAAGTGGGTGGAGCTTAGCAAAAGTGGGCGGGGCTTAAAGAAAAGTGGGCGGGGCTTATTGAATACCTTGTGCAAAGTGGGCGGGGCTTAACAAAAGTGGGCGGGGCTTATTGAATACCTTGTGGAAAGTGGGCGGGGCTTAGCAAAAGTGGGCGGGGCTTAACAAAAAATAACCTGTGGCTCAGGAGGTGGTCAAACAAGAGCATTAAGAGAAGTTTATCATTTCGTAATGGCACAAAAGGGGTATCTTAAAAAATATAAAGATTCAAATGTTTTGTTTGTCAATATTTTAGATGGGGATTATTGTGCAAAGAAAATTAAACTATTGAAGGAATTTGAGAATGAACAAATCTTTATAGGTTCAATGAGTGAGCTGTTCAACCCCCAGGTGTTCAATTCAATGAGGTTCAACCTCCAGGTTAAAAGGGGAGACAAATAAATATACCTTGGGATGAAAAGGGGGTTTATTTTTAGGGAAAAAAAAGGGAATCGCTGAAAATCCCCCATTCATTTACATGGGGAAAAGTGAGCCAGAATCAGTATTCTTACCCTACTCACGTGCGTAGAGTCGCGTGTCAAGCGAGCAGCTCATGCTTAGTCAGATTCCATTGCGCGTGCACGACGTGCAGCTTCGTTCCTTTGCTGTCGTAAACGATGACTCGATTGGGGCATTGTGTTTAAGAAAATCGAGAAAGTACAGAAATCGAGAAAGAAAGAAAGAATACAGTAAGTCGATAAACCGAGAAAAAAAATCGAGAAAGAATGCAGTAAGTCGTCACTATCCGGAAGTCCGGAAGTTCGCATATCGCAGTTACGATTAATCGCAATTTAGTTTTAATAGCCAATTATTCAATGAGCGCCAACGTATTTTGCCTTTTCGCAATGTCATCGCAAGGAAAAACACAAAGAAAAGAGAAGAGAGTAAAAAGAAAAAAACGTGTCAAAAAAAATAAAAAAAACTTTCAAACAACACAGGCCATTCCTTCGCTCTCGTAAACGACGACTGGATTGAGGCATTGTGTTCTATAAATGCGCATAAGAAATCGAGAAATTATTAGAATACAGTAAGTCATCACTATCCGGAAGTCCGTACGTTGTAACCCGTAATGGGGAACGCGGCTGAGGATCTCTTCCCCATCGGCCACGCCTACGCAGTAATGTCTTGTCATTGGTTGGTAAATAAATGGCCATAATTTGGGAACCACTTGTCCGATTAATATCAAACCTTGAAAACGCACATACTCAGGTCCTCAGCAATATACCTGGCAAGTTTCAATTAGATCGGACCAGTGGTTGTCGAGAAACAGCGGTCACACACACACACACACACACACACACACACACACACACAAACACACACACAGATTGCTGGAATACCTTTAATCATTTGTGCTTTCTTTCATCCTCAATTATATTTGTGCGAGGTCCCTCATTATACGTGTGTTTTAGCTAAAAACAGATAACATGAGCGGCATACGGATGGCATGCGTGTGGGAATCGCACGTGGCACTTGGCTGCCGCAGGTGCGGAAATTTGTTTCAGAAAATGCGAGACTGACGACTATTTTCTGATCCTGGGAAGACTGCCATGGAAGTGCCCATTGTGTGGTTAGTCTGACAAGATGGCACAGTAGCACACTTGTGTTCACCTTCTCACTCGAATAAAAACCGTCAAACTGGTGCTTCATGAGAAGGGCATCCATCAACGATTGAGCCTTCTGTCAGGTGGGACGAGCTGGGAACCCACCAGCTAACATTATCGGGTAATTGTTGAATATCCCCTTGTGTCTATCCCAAAGTGAAGGTGAGTTATCGCCGGCACGCTGGAACAAATTCCAAAATCTTGTCCTCACCAATTCTAGCCAAATGACTGGCCTGTCCAACCTGTTCGTGAAGACTTCAGCTGATCTTTGCATGCTCAACGAGCCGCCAACCCAACACGATAAGTGGGACGATGCATTTGGGGACATGATGGATCCTTCGGCACCTATTCACAATCGGTACGTACCTGTGCTGGTGCCCTTTCCAAACTCTTCATTTCTAGGATAATTTGAACAGTTTACCATTTCAATTTGTGAAAACGGGAGGGGGAGGGGGTAGGTGAAATTTGGTGTATAAAATGCTGGTGTGTTTTTTTTTCTTTTTTTCTATATTTTTGGTTTGAGTATTTGTTTTTTTAAGACTTTGCTCAGTTATATAATAAGCAAAGATAGTGCTCACAGGATGACCTAGAGGTATGTATACTTGTGTCTAAGCTGTCCATCCTGGGTTTGAATCGTGAACCAGCTATATACTGTCACACCGGTGTTTCACAGGCAGGGAGATTCATCAATGTGTGTGCCATCCCTTGGATGGGGGGTGAAACTGGGAGTCCCATATGCTAGCATTTGTTCCCCCCCACCCCCCCCAACAATTTTTTTTTTAAAGATGCTCCCAAAACCTTTAGACACTGATTCATTGAGGTTGCACATTGCTGTTGTGCAAACGATTAGAATTGGCCTTAATGTAACGATAACCTTTACCCAAGCGTAGAAGTTTAAAAATGTCATGCGCTGGGTGGAACTCATCTCGGACGATGGCTTTCGCTCTTTTCACTACTCGACTGGAGTACAGGCTTTCAATGGTAGGTATATCACACCCAATAATTTTACAACCAGTCTTTACTATCCTATTGAGTTGGGATCGGTCATGCCGTATCAGAGAGTGAAAGACAGTGTCAGGACACTCTCTATCACTGCCCAATATAACTTGATCAACACGGGACGGCTGACACCAAAACTCTTCCTTTGTTTATGATGATAAAATAAACAAAGTAAATTTGAATATCATGAGGGTGAGAAATTTTAAATTGAAGAAGTTTGAAGATTTGAGGATTAGCTTTGTTAAATGTCAATTGCGATTTTCCGAAAAGGACGACGAGCAACGGCACTTGGGTTTGGTGGTATTAGAATTTTCCATTTACCAAGGTTTGGTTTTGTGAGTTGAAAGTCTGGTGATGTTGGAAATTTCACGTTTGAGTTGAGAATCATTTCATCGCATTTTCTCACACTGGTGGCAGCGGAAGCTGGAGGTCTTGAATGAGAATCTACTGTCAGAGTACGAACTGAGGAGGAGCATGCTGTTGAAAAGACTTGATGTCACCATGCAATCATTTGGTTGGTCAGAACTTGCAAAGGTAAACTGAATGGCACGAGGTGAGTCTTGCACATACCATTGGTATTTCTGCTTCATCTGCATTGCTTACAAATACAAGATTGGGAGTTCAACATGGACATGGACTAAATGCCGTTTTGTTGCATGTTCTATTGTGCTCACTTGGTTTCCCTTGTGCTTTGTAGGTCAATGTTGATGCAATAGCTGAGGCCTACTTGCCCCTGAGGCGCAACCTGTCAGACAGGTCAAGAGTCTCACTAGCTCACCTCCTCGCTGCTCGTGAAGACCTCTCACGCATTGTGAAAGCTAGTGGATCAAATGTACAGCGTGGCACCGGCAGCAGAATCCACAAGGTAGGATTTTACCCCACCATGTTACATCGTACGATTTGCTGTGCAAACCCCATATTTCACTTTCCCTACTCTCATCCCCAGTCAGTTTTGATGACCCATGTATCGCTTCACATTTCAATTACCTCCTCAGCCCGCAAGCGACTTAAGGTATTTTCTGGATCTGCAGGTGATTATTGGAAATGTTCCCGATCGTGGGGGGCGTCCAAGAGAGATAGACGCCCCACAGCCAGAAATGCCACCTTGGCAGAAGCGTCAAACCAACATTCAAGATTGTGGGTACGGCAGGGGTCGTAGGCAGCGACGCCGGCAGAACAGGTGGTGAGGGTCGGCAAGTCCGAGCGAGAAGCAAATGGTGGTTTTTTGTTCAAGCTGGATTGTTCTCTTTGGCACATTTTTACTACACAGGCTGATGGGATTGAACAGGTGCTTTCAGTGTTTTCCACAAATCCTGAGTGAGGGGAAAACCATACTCCCTTCAACTGAAATCCAGCAATCTGAGTACTTCGACAGCTTGTACAGTGTAAGTGGGTCAATACGAGTCCAGTTTTCTTTTTCTATCATAGGTGGTCAAATTATTTTAAAGAGTTGCTTTGTTGATATTTTTGCATTTCTGTAAAGGCAGCGCATCATTGTTGCCACCTTGGAGAGTTTTCTCTCCCTTATTGTTTTCTCCGAGTAGATTTTCCTCGTCTTTCTTTAATCAGAAACAAAAATGTGTCATTTGTCACTCGACGGTATGAGAAAAACAGTATTTTTTAATGTGGTATTAATTATTAGTCATTGTTTTAACGAGCCTGCATAGCATGAAAGCAAATTGTATTATGGCAGAGTAGTGATTAGGTGGTACCTTTTTAAGTTGCTAAACCTTGGTGAGAGATTTGATCGCTTGTGGAGCCGCGAGGCCTATCGTGCAACTCGTGTAAATGTCTGCAGACATTTTGGTGATGCTCTATGCGCGGTGGGCTCAGCTCTTTCGTTATTTCAGAATATTTTCTCCCCTGCCATTCTATATCTGATGTGTGATGAAATTCGCAACCATTGGGTTGCGTTGATATTCCCCACTTGGCTACGATTGTTTAAAAAATATTTCAATTTTGAACCACGGTTAACGTTTATGCTTGTCACGTAAAAGTACGATTTGTCGGCAGTCCCTATGTAAACACCTATCCCATCATTTTGTTTCATTTTTGATTGTCTTGAAAAAAAATTTGGTTGCAAAAATAAATAGTTCAAATGGAAAACATTTCACATTGAAGAAATCGTTACTTTTGTATGCAAGAACTATTATTATGAATCACCATAAAGCAATAGCCTGGTGTTGGCTTTGCGGTTAGGGTGGCTGGCTTGGGATCCTAGGGTCCTGAGTTTGAGCCCCGTTTTCCACTGAATTAACACCAGGGGGTTGATTCAGCCTGTCATCCTTCTGAGGTCGGCGAAATGAGCACCAATATACTGGTAATAGGGGCCAATATACTGCATCAGCGGCCTAGCTGCGCCCCTAACCAATGATGCAACCAGCAGCCAAAAAGGCAGCACACGATGGGAACCATAAAGCAGTTTTTAGTTGTTCTCTCCCCCCCCCTATTTCACCCTTTCCTGTAAAAAAACAATCAATCATGGAGGGTGTTGTTGGAATGCTCCTGACAGTTCTCTCGAACAAGCCAGCGGCAAGGAAACAGCCAATCGTTCTCCCAGGAGCAACCCCAAGATCCCCCACATCCAGAATGGTGTTTCCCTGCCTTCGTGAAGTAAGGGCCACGACAGAGTTAGAGAGACAGACAAGAGGGACAGTGTCAGTCCATGGGTACCGATCGGTATTCTGACCATGACCACACTGCCCTGACGAATCCGGGCAGCAGGGAAGAATGGGGAGAATTTGGCCCACGACTTGCATTGGGGGAGAGTACAACCACTGGGAAGAAAGTCCCCGATAATTACGGGGGGTGTGGTTATCATTGCTGGTACCCTGGAACAAATTGATGAACACAACATATTAATTGTGCTATATCATTAATTCATAATATCAATTGTTTTTTTAAATAAATACCCCGAACACGCGAAGCGAAAAGTACTCACTGTGACTTTGCCCTTTGGCATTTTGACTCGATTGTAATTGGTGTTCTCTATATTCTCATCATGATGGATTTGTTGAAAATTTGATGACAAAAACTCATTATCAAAACGTTATTGCCTCGACCGACATAATACACACGAGCGATTGCAAAACCCCGTCTTCCAACTGCATGGGGAATAGGCAAATAAACATCACGTATTAATCTAATATATAAAGCTGAGTTTGTGTCTGTCTGTCTGTCTGTCTGTGTTTATGGGTCCTAAGCGCCGCCCATTCTAGAGGCCGCCCAGAAATCTCCACCATCTTTTCCTCTCCACGTTGCTCAGATCGTTTTAAAGGCCTCATGTACATGTGAAGACTGAACAACGCATCTTCTATCATTAAATGGAGATACCGTTTTGAGGGGAAAAAGTAACAATTTGATTACAACTCAAATGAGGTGATGCATGTTTTGTCCGCATTGAGCGTGGCAGCCATCTCACATATACCGCCAAATGAAGGAATGTTAATTCTCATATTATACAGAGGAAAGAAAATAGTGATATTTCATTAAAAAAAATAAACTTTGTGGGACGTCAAATGCACTTACTTTCTATCTGCGAGATAGTGACGTGTCGCTCACCAGAACGTGCCGCTGTTTGCTTACCAGAATATGCAATGACTGTTACAAGGAAAAATATCCCGTGTTTGCTTCCGTGTGAAGTATGAAAAAAGACGTCCCTACACATGACGTCATCACGCAACGATGTCTGCAATAGCAGGAATGCACTAATAATTGGAGCCTTTTTTTATATAACATCCTAAAACTCATGGAAAAATGTTATGATAGAGGATAGAAAGTTTATTTGCTGATTACTATGAGGGAGAAGAAGAAGAGTAGGAAATATCATGCAAATATGGCAGTTTCGTGTGAGGTGTCTCACTGTCACCTCATCTAATATATAAAGCTGAGTTGGTATGTATGGGTCTGAACAAGGTACATTTTCATTACAATGAATATACTCATGTACTGTATGCTGTTGAGATGTCCGGGGTGTGTTGTTACCAAGCAGCTAGCTAATGCTTGCCAAGCCAGCCGTTCCTCATCAACGGTTTCTCATGTAGTGCTTGCTTGAGTGCTTAAGCCACTTGGTAAGCACTCTTCAAGAAACTTGGTAACTGAACACACCCCAGATTCATGGCATGGCGATGAGGATAAACATCTATAGCATCATTATTTCAGCCATATCAATTAATTCGTCCCTCAAGGGGTAGGGTGGGAGGAGGCAGGGTTAGGGGTGGGGTGGGAACAGGGACCCAACGTTGCCTGGCAACGCCGGGTACGCCTGCTCGTAGTGCATAAAAAATGTATTTGTCTGGAGTTGTTGACTCGTGGAGGAGCGAAACGACAGAGGGCAGCAATTTCACAAACTTACAGAAGATCAGCCAAAGACATTGTGGATGAGTGGCAAAACTAAATCAATAATATTTCATGGAATAGTTTTATTTACTCACTGGAAGCCATTGAGGGGTCTTGTGTTAAGGATTGGAGTGATATGTTTGGATTTTTGAGTTTGAACTACAAGCATGGCTGCCATATGAGCACAAGTTGTAGGAGATTGAGAGAACAGGCAGGTACACCTGTTAACAGTCAAGTGCAGAGTGCAGTATCATTCTAGTATGACGTGATGAGAGCATGAATCAATGTTTCAGTTGTCTTCCAGTTTAAACAGGAGTGGAATTGAACATGCTTGGTGTTGGCTTAATGGTTAGGGTGGTGGGCTTGGGATTCTAGGCTCCTGAGTTCAAATCCCACTTGACTTGAATTAATACCAGGTAGAGTTGACTCTCTTCCTGTCATCCTTCCGAGGTCGGAAAAATGAGTGCCAGCTTGCTGGTATACTGTGTCGGAGTGGCGACCCGTCCAGGATTGTGCCCAATTGCCAAGGAGTCTGCTTAAGGCAGCACCAACGCTCTGCACAGAGTATGGTCCCAATGGATGGGATGGATGGATTTGAACAGTGTATAATTATGATAAAATTGATTTACTACTTTTCACAACATGTGGGATGTAAGAGTGTTGTGTCTATGGTGACATTAAGTACTGTAAACTAAGGAGTTAGATGGTGATTGTCAAGTTTCACGAAATGAAGACAGTTTTTTGAGAACAGATAACGGGCCAAGAATCAGGATGTCAGTTTTGACAGTATTGTTTGTAAAAGTTCCTGCACATCGACATTTGGAGTTTAAGGAGGCATAAGCTTTTGTAAGAGAGCAAGACATATTCTGAATATCAGTGGTGTAGCAAAGAAAAATGATATTAAAATTGTGTTTAATTATACCAAGTGTATCTGATTGAACAGCAGATAACAGTGGACCAAAATGGATCCTTGAGGAACACAGACTGATAGGGGGTGGACATGCTGTGGTTGCGTATTGAGAAAATGCATCTCAATAGAATGATAGTCTGAACAGGATGCGATAATTATCTAGCAATGTTAATAGTGAATGTATGATGATCTGCATTATGAGAATGAAACTATGAAACTGCAATGAAATTCCCGTTTCTCCCAACACCCACTCAATTGCTCATTTGAGGTGAGACATCTACAAACCAATTGTAAATGGTTACCCTGCTGGTCTATTAATAATTCGGCCGAGGCCAAGCGAAGCTAGGTCGTGGCCATTTATTCCTGCTATGTGAAACACTGCAACCCGTCTGCATGAAACTGATTTTTTTTTGGAACACAAACCGCATTTTTCATTCAATCGTCATGTAACTTTGCATGAAGTTTTTGTCATTACACTAATTTCTGATAGTTAACTGAGTTGTGGGATGGCTTTGAACACCATAAAATACAAGTTGGTCAGTGTTTCCTTGGCATTGAGAAAGTTGCACAGAGCACACTGAACAAGCACAAGCACAAGCACATCAACACTTGCCACTAGATTTGGTTCGAGCTCAAATTTTCCAAGCCCGAACCAAAAAAAAATAAAAAAAAAAACAAGAAAAGGCAGGAATCCGGATTCAATTTCCCACAGTTTTCCAGGAATTCCCATTAAGCGATTTACCAATAAGAAACACTAGCTCGGGCTCTATTTGTTTAAAAGCTTTTCTCAGTTCAAGTTTGCTACATCTAGGCTTGCACCATCTCTAATCTCTATCATACATGGCGCATCAGCGGCATGGGACAATTGCTGCTGGTGTGGCACAAGAGACAACATTGCACATAATGAGAATTAAAATATTATCCTGAACTTTGTATTGAGCAGAAGTTTCAGTCGAGTCCTTTTTCATCTCATTCACATGAGGGCCTTGGCTGACGTTGCGCAACATGGTCAAGGATGGTTGTGGACACATTTCCTGGTATTGATTAATTCCCATATTTAGAATCGGTTATTGGATTTTAAAGTACCAAAAGATACCATTTCCCCTTTTTTGTGTGACACAACATTTTAATAATATTACTTTTTACATGCTAACACACTGTGGACCTATGTAACAGATTTTCTATTTCGACTGTTGTGCAATAGCCACACAAACTGTGGAACACCTTTTCCATATTTCTCCCTCTCCTGAGCTCATTTCACTCTTTTTTTTTTTTACTGGATTGTGAATATGTACACCAACTCCATTACAAATGTAATATCCGTTTGAGTTTGGAAAACGTTGATGGTGTGGAAACCAGACTCGGTGGTGTGATGGTTATGAGAATCCGCTGTGAGTCTGCAGTCTGCAGTTCAAATCTGACCCGTGCCTGAGTCATACCGAAGACTTCAAAGATGGTAGGTGCAGCTTCCTTGCTCGATGCTTGGCATTTAAAACGATAGAGCACAGACAAGCAACCATTGAAAAGCTTTTATTAATATACTCCCATTTGTACAAATATTCTATGATGCTAACCTTGAAAAGGTGAATGTCATTTTACATGTACACCACCATTGTTGTTCAGTTGAATGCCAATAAGACATGCACCTTTACTGGAAAAAGATTCTTCCCATCCATGTCATTGATACTCGAGTGAAATCGAGAAATTTCCAACAAAACTCCTCGTCGCCTTCACTTTGAGCACAACACCTCCTGGATTCACTTGCCTTTGTTCTCAACATGTTTCGTTTCCTGTCGTCTGTGTTTATTACTGTTGGCCTTGTGTTATTTTTGGTTTCTGTTTTGTAGTTTAAAAGATGAAAGGGTTTCCTTGCAACATTCGTCCGTTTGGTGTTCCCATCTGAACCGATGGCTCATGATGCTCGGAACCCAGGCACAAATATCTTATCCATCTCAGACCACAGAGCCAATCTGTGTGGAGAGAGGTGCCATATGTCAAAACAAAATGACATATTTAAACTAAAAGTACTTTATTATTATTATGACAACAAATAAATGTTTTTTTTTGTTGTTTTTTTTTTGGTCAGGTTTTTGTTTTATTCTATTTTTTGGTGGTTGGGACAGGGGGAAGTGGTTGCAGGATGAGGAATGAAAAGAGGCCAACCACAAACTCACCCTTTAATACCATACTCCCACAGACATCACAATCACGACACATGTATATACAATCACTCATCCACAGGCAAGCCACCTTCAAGTTCTTCCAATGTCCTGATACCGCTCCATCTCCAATGCTTCCAAGTACCGATGTAATTCAAGTTTTTAAACAAATCTACTGTTTCTGCTGCCACGACATGCATCATTTCATAACATTTTTCCATACAACTTATCCAGAAAAACAATGCCATGCATCAACTGCTGTCTGAGTGAAAGATAAAGATATATATATATATATCTCTATCTATCTCTATCTATCTATATCTCTATCTATATCTCTATCTATCTATCTCTATCTATATCTCTATCTATCTATCTCTATCTATCTCTATCTCTATCTATCTCTATCTATCTATCTCTATCTATCTATCTATCTCTATCTATCTATCTCTATCTATCTATCTCTATCTATCTATCTCTATCTATCTATCTCTATCTCTATCTATTCGGAGGGAGGGAGGGAGGGCGGAGGGAGGGGTGGAGGGCGGGGGGGTGGAAGGGAGGGAGGGGTGGAGGGAGGGAGGGGTGGAGGGCGGGGGGTGGAAGGGAGGGAGGGGTGGAGGGAGGGAGGGGTGGAGGGCGGGGGAGGGAGGGAGGGGTGGAGGGAGGGAGGGGTGGAGGGCGGGGGAGGGAGGGAGGGGTGGAGGGAGGGAGGGGTGGAGGGCGGGGGGGAGGGAGGGAGGGGTGGAGGGAGGGAGGGGTGGAGGGCGGGGGGAGGGAGGGAGGGGTGGAGGGAGGGAGGGGTGGAGGGCGGGGGGAGGGGGGAGGGAGGGAGGGGTGGAGGGAGGGAGGGGTGGAGGGCGGGGGGAGGGAGGGAGGGCGGAGGGAGGGCGAGGGGAGGGAGGGAGGGCGAGGGGAGGGAGGGTGGGAGTGAGGGCGAGGGGAGGGAGGGTGGGAGTGAGGGCGAGGGGAGGGAGGGTGGGAGTGAGGGCGAGGGAGGGAGGGTGGGAGTGAGGGCGAGGGGAGGGAGGGTGGGAGTGAGGGCGAGGGGAGGGAGGGTGGGAGTGAGGGAGGGGAGGGAGGGTGGGAGTGAGGGCGAGGGGAGTGAGGGTGGGTGGGAGGGCGAGGGGAGTGAGGGAGGGTGGGAGGGCGAGGGGAGGGCGAGGGGAGTGAGGGAGGGTGGGAGGGGGAGGGTGGGAGGGCGAGGGAGGGCGAGGGGAGGGAGGGAGGGCGAGGGGAGGGAGGGAGGGCGAGGGAGGGTGAGGGAGGGTGGGAGGACGAGGGGAGGGAGGGCGGGAGTGAGGGCGAGGGGAGGGAGGGAGGGGAGGGAGGGCGGGGCGAGGGGAGGGAGGGAGGGAGGGAGGGAGGGTGGGAGGGGAGAGGAAGGGAGGGGAGGGTGGGGGAGGAAGGGAGGGGAGGGTGGGGGAAGGAAACCATAATAACCTGGAAAAAGGTGAGTGCTTGGGAATGGGGTTGTTTGGGGGTGGAATAAATCATGAATATGAATGGGGGATGATGACCTGAAGTCGTGGTGAACAACTGTCTTGAAGCCCTGGAGAGAAGTTTGGGGCTGAACAGATTTGGGAAGTTGGTTCCACAGGTGAGAGAAAAGAGGAACAAATGAGTGGGTGTTGGCATTGTCCCTGGATTTTTGGAGTTTAACCAGAATAGAGGGTTACTGGCAGATCATGTGCACCCTGCAGGCCATGTGAGGGGCAGGGCCAAGAGAAGGCAGAAGGTGCAAGACCAAAAAGGAGGCATTGGAATACAGAGAGACCACCAACCTGTCTGTGTTGCGAAAGTAACAGGCCTCGACACTCTGTGTGGTCGTGGGAGATCCCAATGATTTTGAGGGCCATTCTTCACATGGCATCAAGAGGGGCTTGGTGACTTGAGGAAGGGGCTCCAGCCCAAAGCAGAGGGTGAATAAACAATTGCTTATTTATGATCAGGCACCCAACATTCTATCTTCTACTTTTTCTTCTTCAGTTGAAAGATTTGACTCATCCTACTCTGCACCATCTTGCCACACCAGCGTCCGTTTCACATGTTCAAGCAATTTCTTTACCATAACTACCTGAGCGCTGACCTATGACAAATATTCTGATAAAAAGACAACAAACTTCATCACTTCCCATCCTGAATATAAGGCACAACAGGATCAGTAATACGTCAACATCAAAAACCTGGTGTGTATGAACAAATGATCACATTCATTGTTAACAATTTCACGGGGTCCTTTTTCCAGAATATTATATAATTTGAGGTATTTGTTTGTGGGATTGTTTTTGCTTCTATACATTCCTAAACCACTGGACGGAATGAGTTGAAAAGAGGTGTGTCCTTTGTGTCGAGTCGGTGAGCTATCGCCAGCACCGTGAACAAATTCCAAATTCCTGCCCCAACCAGAAGAGGGCACTGATTCAGTGCCTTCGACGCAGATCGACTCTAACCTTCAACAAAACTAGTTCTTCATTCTTTCGACCGATCAAATTCATTGAAGGATATGCACTAGATCTTATAACTCGGAACAATCCTCTGAAGTTTTGTTTTTTTAGCTATACAACGGTCTCTGAGAAATAGGAGACAAAACTTGGTGGAAAGAAAGAATAAGCTGGTGTCTCGTCTGCTGGCATTAGTTGGTGGATGTTAAAGATGCAACGATGTCCTTTGTGAAGAGTGGGTGAGCTATCGCCGGCACCATGAACGATTTACAAACTCCTGCCCCGATTACTTAGTTAAACATCAAACCTGACCAGCAGGTTTGTAAAATACTTAGGCCAAAATCTTCCCTGGCCAACCCTGTCAAAACATGGGAATAATTGTTGAAGAAAAGGAAGAATTATGGTTTTTTTTAACATTCTTTCTCTGCCAAAAGCAAAGGATTCATCGCTAGTTTGAGAAGGCTAACCCAGTTCAATTTTGGTCACTCGGTGCCGGGTGAAAGAGCCAGCATGACGATGGCTATGATGGAATCCTTCAAGGAGTTCTCCAGGATTATTAGAAACCACTTCCCAAACCAGGAATACATTGCAAATGAGATGAGCTTTTGAAAAAACATATTCTTGTACTTCCTTCACACCACATTCAGATCATTCTTACTGACCGCCCGCCTTTGCTCATAACCCTGCCTCCTTCCCTTAAACCATCTGTTCTGGTAGGGGCAGTGATGCCACTGATGCAGTGCCCCCTGTAGGTTACAAAAGGAATTTGTCATTAAGATCGGGTGCCGGCGCAAGCTCACCGACTCTTTTCAAAGGACACGTGCTGTCAGTTTCATTGTTGCTTCTTGGTTTTTATGAAAGTCTGTGCATGCTTGTTTGGGGCCAACTGAGAGGATGCAAACTCGTTCTCGCTCGATAATTCCTGTGTGTACTACAGATTTCTGTACACTATTTCCTTTAATAATGTTAATTATACTTTGTCTTGTTAGAAATAAACTACACAAGTAGAGATACATTCAAAGTACACCACCCCCGTCAAATAAATAAATAACAATCCTCCAGCACGCAACATTTCCGGGGTGCCTGGCAATGCTGACATGCAGCACATGGAGATGGAATTGGGAGGGAGCGGTGTACAATAATTAATTGTATAATTAAAATAAATAAATGATAATCATAAAATAATTGATTTCTCAATCAATTGCCGAATAGTATACCGAAACCGCCACCGTTTCATCCGAATCTGTAAGTTTTGGAAAAATTGGCTCCTGAAAATTAAATAATTAATCGAAAAATGAATAATTAATTGATTCATCAAAAACACCCTTTATAGCCAAATCACTTGGTCACTGTCGTGTCCAAATATCAGTTTCCAAGCTCAAAGGGTGCCCGAGATTATTGCCCGGATGAGAAAGAAAATAAATAAGGAATTAATAAATCGATAATAATTAAGTAATTAAACAATGAATTTATGAATCAAAAAATAAAAATACTGTTTTTGACAAAGCACATCTTCACTTTTATCTCCAAATTTCAGCTTCCTCACTCAAACGATGGCTGATATATCGCCCAGACAAACAAACAAACAAAGAGTAAAAACAGTACTCCCTTCCTTCGGCACGTTAATGTTGCAAATCTTGTTTGACATTGATATTTATTGAAAAAATGGTCTGTTGAACACATCAATTGAGCATTTGAATTTATCTTTCCAACATAGTCGTCTGCATTTTGAAATGGAAGGAGAAGTATCAATCAAAAAAAGTACATTTTCTCCAACCTTTTGAAACAATAATCTTACTTCAATTCACGTTGTAAATGCACCGATTTTACCAGCGGAGTAAATTTGGCATGCACAATGAAATTTGTTACAGCATTACTAATGTGCAAATCACAAGAATTCCAACTTGTTTTCCATACTTGTCACATTGAAAAATGTAATAAATATATTCGTGTTGAAGGTTTTAGCCTCCAATGTTTACTCACGTAGCGGTTTTTATGTTTTTCTGAAATACGGACAAAGTGAATCTCCCAGACGTTGCATCGAAAACTTCAGACGAGTGAGTCCCGTTGAATGTGAAATGTGTCCATCTGCTGCAGGAGGAAGGCAAGAGTCTGTTCTCGCATCGTCTCGTGCCGGACACGCAGCGAGTCGTATTGTGCTTCAGATATCACCAGTTCCAGCTGCAAGCGCGAGTTCTCTGCTTTCAGCTCTGCGCGTTCAGCTTCAAGATCATTGCATCGCTGCACATGGATACATCCCCGATATGACATAACTGGGCTTTCATGTACTGTTGGACCAACCATTGCCATTCGCCATAAATTCATTATAAATTATCTGGAATTGCTAAAACTGGATATTATAGAGAAATTTACTTATTACCTCCACCGCTGACGGTGGACGGGGGTTATGTTTTATCTTCTGCCTGTCTGGGAGCAGGACATCTCAACGCGTTATGGATGGATTTGGATGAAATTTGGTGGACAGGTTGGGTGTGTCAAAAGGACCAATTGATTCGATTTTAAGTATGATCTGGATCCTGATAATGTAATTTTTAAGTGATTCTTCACCGTTGAGAGATATAGTCAAAAACTATATGGAGCACGATATCTCAAAAAGGTTATGGACGTATTCAGACAAAACCTGGTGGACAGGTTAGTTGTATCACAAGGACGAATTAATTCAATTTTGGTGAAGATCCGAATCTGTATTAGAGAAGTTTTGTTTTTTTTCAAGCGATTCTTCACCATTGAGTGATCGGGCCAAAAAAACAATTTAGCATGGTTTCAAAAACTTGGTGGATGGGTTTGGTCGGTGATGAGAACAAGCTGATTCGATTTTGGTTCAGGTCCAGATCCATATCCGGCCTATCAGTGGGATACAAAAGGTAAACCGTTCAGTGTGGTAGAGGGAGCTTTGCACTCCACCATATGCCATTCGAGTTACCCTCACCAGAGGAGAGGGTATTGCATTTGGGGTCCATTTGTCTGTTTGTTTGTTATTTGCAAAATCGAAGATTTTTCAAGTACATGAGTTTGTCGATTTTGTTATTCTGTCTGTCTGTCTGTCTGCCTGTCAACTGAGAATCCTATTGATTGAGGTCCAAGATCGTCTTGAGGTCGAATTTCTTAAATCGTCATTTTTCATCCAATTGACTTGCGATTTGAACAGGATTTGCATATATTGGGTCACTGAATTGGGAAACCAATTATTTTTGAGATCAAAATGTCAAAGGTCAACTCAAGGTCAAACGTCTAAAATCATCAATTTTCAACTGAAAAATCATCAATTTCCATCCTATTAACTTGAGAGTTGAACAGGATTTGCAGAGTCAATCATTGAATTGGGAAAGAAACTATTTTTGAGGTCAAAATGTCAAAGGTCAACTCAAGGTCAAACTTCGAAAATCAGCAAATTTCATCTGAAAAATCGTCACCCTGATCGGACACTCGGTGTGGCAACCAGAATTATTTAATCTTTTGAATGTGGGTTCTTTTTTGTTGTTGTTGAACAAGACTCACTTGGCTGTGCCGAGATGGGTTTGAGGGTTAATGACATAACGCACCAGTACACAAAATATACTGCACAAAACTACGCAAACACCACACAAAACAAGTCTTGGCGAGGAGGGTCTGCAATCTCTGATTGCACTTTTTATTTGCAAAGGCTCAACAGATTGAGGTTTTTAAATTTATTTAACAATTCTATATTTCATTGCTCGTATTGATTTAAGATTTGTTAGTTTAAAGGGAATTGTCCAAAAGTGCCATTTGTTAACAAATTTATAATCGAGTACCCTTAAAAATGAAACTTTACAGGATATCATTTTCCATATCGGTGTCACATTTTGATGAAAAGTCTATATTTTTTCTTCAATTTTTTTTTCTTTACAAGAGCGATGCTCATGGAAGTGCAAGGTAGAACTGACGGCGAGATAACCAACAAGGGAATGGAAGAACAGGACAAGAGGAAAAGAGAGTAAGGAATGAAACACTGAAACTAGCAAACGAAACGGTTGGGTTAATAAAGATTATGAGTTAGAATTGGGAATGACATGAGGTGGTAGTGTGCTGTTTGTTTCATGTCCTGGAGGGAACGATGAAAAAGAACAGCCTCGAGAGGTGGTTCCAGAGACGGGAGAAACGAGGAATAAAAGAGTTTTCTTCTTACTTTTGGCCCAACTCTTGTCATTAAAGGTTGTGTTCCTTTTCCGTGATGTCCTGTGTACCGTGTTCAGGCACTTACCTCCGCCAGGATGTTCTTGTCCATTTGATGTCTACGGCATGTTCCGAAAGGTCCGTAGGGACTGCACAAAGCCAGCTGACACCCTCTGGGCTTCGGAAAGGTGTGAGAGCCTTTGACCTTTGACTCAACATCTGTAGGCTCAGAAGTCAAATCTGTCTGGGTGCCTTGGCTTTGTGTTACTTTTGTAGACAAATAGTAGTCTTTCTCCGATTGGTTGGTGGGCAAGCAATTTTTACCTGGGGAAGGAAGAAGATGGGATTATGGCTACCCTGATAAGATGTACAAGGATGCCATGAGCTTAATCCTTAATATGGTCTTCAGTAAAAGCATACATTACGGTAAACACACACACTCGGTTAAACTTTGATGAACATCAATTGCTCTCATTTTTCACTGTCTGGATTTGAAGTCGTAGTCTATGCTATTGAGGAAGGCAAAGGAGGAAAGAGCGATGTTTGTTTCGCATCTTGTGCTCAAAAGAAGATTGAAATTACAATTTGAAAAAAATATAGATTTCATAATATACAGCTCTTGTCTGTACCGTACCAGCGCTATTCATGTCTGTGTGTCTGTCTGTGGGAAAAGTTACACTACGTACTTGTCTCTTTATTATGTACTGTTTGAACGTCAGTGACTATGTCTATTGGAACGTACATATCTTTCAAACCCATAGGCCCTTTAGACTGCTTCGACCCCTTTAGAACTCTTTGACCTTTTAAGAACCTTTACACATCTAAACCGTTTATAAGTATTCAATAATTTACATCCTTTTGACCCCTCTAGACCTTGAGACCCTACAGACCCTTTAAAACCCGTTTGATGCTTTAGACCCTAACTAATATTAGAATCTACCCTTTGTCCCCATATGACTCCATATACACTTTAGACCTTTATACCCATTATGACCCTTTGGACCCCTAAGACTGTTACAACCTTGAGACCTATTTTGATATTTTAGAACCCTTAAGATATTTACATCCTGTTAACTGCTTTGATCCCTTTCAACCCCTTAGACTCTTTCAGCCTTTTGCCCTTTTCGGCCCCTTAAGACTCCTTAGACCATTCAGACCTTTAGACCCCATAAGAGCTTTTTTTTTACCCTTTAAACCTCGTTGACCTCCTTTGGCCCTAACTGCTATTGAACCATACCCTTTATAACCTTTAATGTTCTTCTAGATCCCTTGGACCCCTTCGACCTCTTAGACATTTTAGAGGTAGACCTTTACACCCTTTTGACACCTTTGATCCTTTATACCTGCAGATCATTTCGACCCCTAAGACCCTGAAAACTCTGTTAGACCCTAACTACTATTGGAACATGCCATTTAGAAACCCTAATACCCTTATAGACCATTTGGACCCCTTCAACCTCTTAGACCACTGCGTTTGCAGTACAATGTTCAGCTCTGTCCACGATGTTCATTATAGTTCACGCATTACTACTTGTTTTGTTTTTTTTTACAATCGGTTCATCCAATTTTGTGGTTCAGATTTCAGAAGGATCTCACAGGTGTCATTGAAGCGAGAGATGGTTCAACAAAATCAACATTGCTCTTTATATATTTTTTAATCTGTTAATTCAGCCCATGTTGGTTTTTAATGGGTAAATTTTACACTTGTAAACGATCTATTTTGAATTTTCTGCAACAGCACACCAAGTGATCAGGCTACAAAATTTCTCTGAAAACTCATTTACCTTTATACTGTCCATTTATACGAATTCAATTTAATATCGGATCAAAACCACTTTCCTTTGGCGGTTTACTCTCTAACCGGGTTAAAAATCCCCAAACAACTTGTGCCAATGTGAATGCATGAAGTGGGTGGAAGCTGCTTTCAGGCTGGATTAAAGTGGCAGTTTGAATGGGGGTGTGTGGGAACATGAGTAATGGGGTTGTTTTCCAGGATCATCCAAAAGATTAACAAGAAACTTGGATGCAGAAAGAGGCCATTTGGCCCATCAAGCCTGCGTCACATCTACACCACAATAATTCAATCCAACAGTTTATCAACTTAAATTTACTGGGGGAGGAAGGAGGGGGGGGGGGTTGAGGAGTGCAGAGGAGAATAGTGCAGAAAGCACAGATCATGATGTACATTAAAACAGTTGACTGTCAATCAGTTTATTGTTCAGCCACAGAATATTGTAAGTAATATAATGGCCTGTCTATTCACCAGATCTTGCACCTTTGGGTTTGTGTGGAACACACTGGTGCAACATGTTTACACAAAGTCTTTCTAAACTAGAGGGCTGCAATTGGAGATCGCTGATTGTTATCGGTAATGGCAACTCGTAACATTAGCCAATTGGTCGCACTTGCTATTCTGACTCATAATGAAAACAAACATATTGTTTTGCCAACAATCAGGACAACACGGACACCAAGACTAAACGCTTAATGCCTCCCAACGGGCACCATAACAATAACTTCAGGGGCATACAGCAGTGATGGAGCATTGTGTTAAATATCTTCCATCGACTTTCGAACACTAGATATGATGTTATGACGAGTCTTACTGCAAGAGAAAGATTGTCCGGGTGTCTTAGCTTGGAATTTGTGTGACTTTCATTTATTAGCAGATTTCCACTATATCTAAAAATTTGTCAATTATATAATGAACAAAATGTGTTTTTCCCCCCCCCCACCCCACCCCTCTCCCCTTCCCATGCCCCCGCTGACGTCACAACTATATCAACGGGTGCTGCTTATGGACGGTTTCATACGAATGATTACATAATTTAAGCTGGATGGTATTCATAGAATACATACCCTGCACAGTCTGAAGAAGGACTTGGTGCAAGCCAACTCTTGTTTTTTAAGGGTTTTGTTTTTTTTTTGATCCAATATGCCTGCCAGATCACATGACCGATGATGTCATATTTATCAAACCATATTTCCCATCTGTAGTTGATCAATTTGTTACATTTTGCATTGATCGGTGAAGCGGTTTCTCCTATAAAGATTTTCAAAGATTTTTCCTTTGATCCAATATGGTTGCCAGACCACGTAGCACATGATGGTCATTTTTATTAAAATCCTGTTCAAATTTCAAGTCAATCGGATGAAAATTGAGGATTTCAGAAATTTGGCCTTTGTTGACCCTTTGGCCAATGTTGACCTCAAAAATAATTGGTGGTTGAATTCAGGGAGGTGATATGAAATCCTGTTCAAATTTGAAGTCACCAGATGAAAATTGACAATTTTAGAAATTTCAGCCTATGTTTAACTTTTGGCCTACGTTGACCTCAAAAATAATTGGTAGTTGAATTAAATGACCAAATGTGCAAACCCCCCTTCAAATTTCAAGTCAATCGGATGAAAATTGAGGATTTCAGAAATTTGGCCTTTGTTGACCTTTTGGCCGATGGTGACCTCAAAAATAATTGGTAGTTGAATTAAATGACCAAATGTGCAAACCCCCTTCAAATTTCAAGTCAATTGGATGAAAATTGAGGATTTCAGAAAAATGGCCTATGTTGACCTTTTGCCCTATGCTGACCTCAAAAATAGTTGGTTGATGAATTCAGTGACTTGATATGCAAATCCTCTTCAAATTATAAGTCAATCAGTTGAAAATTGAGGATTTCAGAAAGTTGGCTTATGTTGACTTCAAAAGAATGACCACAATATCATACGGTCATATAGCATGTGGTAGAGTTTCAATTTCCTCCGCTGAACGGTTTTTAATGTATGCTCTTAACAAAATGCAGACATACGTACGTAAGCTACCGATCGCTTAACCCAGATTTTTAATTTGCGAGCGCAGGCTAAAAATAAGACTTTCTGTTCCCCACCCCTCGGACAAAGTTGGAGAAGGGGGACATTAAAATGAGCTCTGTCCAACCAATCAACCCATCATCTGTCCATAATTCTAGTCTCATATCAACTTTTGTGTATGGTATGTAAGGAAATATCGCACACACTTTTGCGTACGCGATATTTCAAAAAAAAAAACCATTGAACATTTAGCTTTAATATTACAGATATCTATTCCTCATGACATCATCTCAACCTGATTAGATCACAGTCGCCACGGCAACCATCTTGGTAACGAGGGCTTGTGTACGTGATGTTTTCAAAACCTTTTCAAGATTTAGCTTTCATATTGCACATGTCTATTCATTGTACCTCTCAAAAGGTGGAGAACCTATCATATCAACTGCTTGTTATATTTTGTTTTCAAGAAAAACAATTATATATTATTTTTTGCAAATGTACAAATTTGAAGTTATTTTTTTGTTCTATTTATTTATTTATTTTCTTTGTTCAATCCCTACTGCCTTCTATGTTGTATCATCTATCGTTGTGCATAGTAGCATTGATTGTCTTCCAACCTTTAATAGTCAATGCCTACTTCGTGTGTCAACCGAATGTGAATGAACACAGATTCTTCATGCTTTGTTTGCATGCACTATCTGGCTGCTTCTGAAATATGTAAGTGATGCTCCATTTTCTTTTACAGTTTCGAATAAAACACTATTTGATCACTGCTATGATTAAACTGATGTAATTACATTCAGGTTAGTGTTCCAGCTCTGGACATTGATGACTAACAGAAACGTTCTTTTCAGAGGATGTTTTGATTCCTCTGCATCTCTCCCTGTCTATTCTCTTATCCTCTTTGACAGGGCACACCCTAATCCCAGAGGAGGTGTTGTTGTCCAAGTGAAGAACTCTAATCCTCACTGTGAATTGTCAACACTAACACCTCCTAGTGCTAGTCCATTGGAATAGCTCTGCCTGAATACCCTCTGCAACCACTCGATGTTTGTCTGTGTGGTGTACTGTCCACCAAATAATGATGACATTCTTTATACTTCTGTTTTTTTTAACATGGACCCACAAAAAAAACCATACATCTGAACTCTGTTCCTCATCTGCAACGATTTCAACTGCCACCATGCCAGCTGGCTGGGTGTCAGCTCTGCAACAAAGAGCTCTGGCATTGCAGCTAAGGATCTCTGCGATTCAATCTGTAAATTTCCCAACTCATATCTTTGGTAACGACACATCCTCCCTTCTGAATCTGCTAAAACAAAAACTTTCCATCCAACGTCTCCTTTTCCTCATCTGTCTCTTTTGGCTCCTCTTGATTATGCTCTTGCCAAAGCCCACAACTCTGGCTATTGTGAGAAAGCAACCTCGGCGACGCAGATTTATAGTTTTTTTTTTCTATTCGGCCAACTAGCATGAACGGCAATGTTTCCTCTCCTAAAATGATCGGGTGACAGTCTCCACGGTATCTTAGATTGATTCCATCTGGGCTTACTTTCTTAAAGTCTCTCTCCTCCACTCTCCCTTTCTTTCATGCACTGGTTTATCTCATCCCATCTGCAGCTATCCTGTTTATCCTCTCGGCCCTGGTACAATAAATCCTGTGACAAGACAGTTGGAAGTCAAGAAGCTTGCTTTTTTTGGCTGAGGGAATATGTATGTCACTACGGAAAGCTCAAAACATGTGTGGACATCCTCATGAAAGTCAAAAAACATCATCTTGCATAACTGAAGGCTGAACACTCAAACAAGTCTCCTTCATCAAACTCATGGTGGCGTCTTGTCCTGTACGTCTGTTACTCACGTACGCTCCTCCATCAACCCATCCCTCACCTTGAATGCCATCTCTGCAGACTGTTTGAGATAAGGCAGAATGTCTCAACTCGGTGTTTGCCTCCAAGCATAGTGTACCCAACACGTCGTGCTCTGTCCCCCATCTACTATATAGGTCGATCTGCAAGTGGGACAAACATCAAGGGAGCGAAGAAACGGACAAGAGGAAAGGAAGGGGTGGATGAAACGCTGAAACTTGCAAGTGGGATGGTTGGATTGGGAAAGCTGAATGGGAGTAATAAAGATCATATGGCACAGAATAACTATGAATGACAAGAGATGGTGATGCACTCACTGCTTGCTTGAAATCCTTGAGGGAAGAGTGAGACAAAACTGCCTCTGCAAGGTGGATCCATGGATGGGAGAAACGGGGAATAAAAGAGTTGGGGGTGTG
>NC_140962.1:58176183-58203683 GCF_056783735.1 Eptatretus burgeri
CTCACTGAAGCCTTTAGCCTTTGTCCTTATTTCCAAAATGACGTGAAAATTTACTGTAAAACAAACACAGAACAAATTCTCTGCCACATTCAACTCGAGGTTTTCTTCCACAACAGGCAGGAAATTCCAGATCAATGACTGAATTGCTCACTCTTCCCCCAGACCCTCACCACAGCCAGTTCACCTCTCTAGAGGAAATGGTTATCGTACTATTTCAATGACCTTTTCAAAAAAGAAATCATCTCCACATCCTAAAACCCGAACTTCAACCACAATAACCATTTGACTAACCTCAACCAACAACGAATGGAATATACTTTCATCCTCTGAGAATCGGGGGATGTTGTATCAAGCCAGGTGATAAAGGCGGTGCAACTGCAGTTTGGCGCAAAGATCTTTACAAACAGGAAGCCTTTCAGCAACTTTGTCACCAAGGTCAACAAAGACTTTAATCCAGTGAATCAAAAGTCTGTCAAGGAGACAATCAAGGATGTGATTCCCCAACAAGAAGTCCCACCGACTACCTGCAACCTCATACTCATCCTCACCACTCCGAGAACGCCACACATTTATGGTTGTACCAAAGATCCACAAGGCCAACAACTCAGGGTCACCCTATCATTTCCACTTGCAGTTGCCTTACTGAACTTATCTCCAGTTATCTTGGTGAGAAAATGGCTCCTGCTGTTTAATCTCCTTCATCAAGGACATTAAACCTGCACTCAATATCTGAACAGTTCAGTTTTCCCTTCAATTGCAAATGTTTATTCACCATGGACACCAAACCCCTGTACACTGTCATTCCTCATGACGAGAGTCTTAGGGCTCTCAGACACTTTTTTGTTCACCGTACTACCAGGGAACCAAGCACAGAAAGTCGACTGTGCCTCAAAAACTGGTCCTCACTCTCATCAACTCGTCGTTTGCTAGTGAATCCTGCAAGCAGACTAATGGCGTCACCATGGGTACGAAAATCGGTCCCCGCTATGCAAACATTTTTTGTCCATTATATAGAGCAACAATTTTTTTCCCCCAGTTTGACAATCCCACACCAGAAGTATTTGGCTGCCACATAGAAGACCACATCGGTGCTGCATCCTGAAATAAAAGCGGATGTCGAACAGTTCATCGACTTTGTCAATTCCTTCTCCACCTTGCCCTTGATTTTGCATCACAGATTACAGGTACTTCTGTTACCTTTTTCAACATTAATGTTTTTTGGTGAAATTCTATGGCTATAAGACAATTACCCTATGACCTCCCACTAGGAACATTTAAGCACTCTCTGCAAGAAGATTTATATCGAAGAGACTCAGAGAAGACTGGGCAACCATTTCCATCAACACTTCCTTGATTTACAAACCAACAGCATGAATCTCTCCAGACCAAGCAAGTTGCGAGACAGTTCAATCTTCCCAGATATTCATTCAGTCACATGACAGTCTTTTTTGAAGTAGATTTTCTCCATTTCAGCACCACAGATTGATGAAATTTTGAAGACCAAAGCTTAATCATCAGGATTGGCACATTGGCTCCCAAGAAGATTCACAGGCACTTTATTTGTTTTTTTCAATTCATTTAGTATTGTACATGAACACTGCAGAACACAAATCGCCTTTTTGAAGCTTTCAAAACCCTTCTGTTTTGCAGTACTTGGACAAAATGTTTCGGCATTTTACATCATCACGACCAATCAAATTTGCCACTTGTACACTCAGCCCATGTCCTTGTTTCTCAACACAGCGCGGAGTAAGGTGTTCTATGAACTCAATAGTTACCTCCACCACCGAAGATGGACGGAGGTTTGGTTTTTATCGCTGTGTCTGTTGGGTTGCCGAAATAGGTGACTGTTATTCTGTGTGTTTGTTTGGATGTTTGTTTGTTTGTCATCAGCATAATTGGTCGTAAACGTGGGTGGATTTTGACCAAACTCGGGTGGTAGGTACATCTTATGACCTTGTGCTTTGGAAATTGTGATGGTTGCTAGGGACGCTTTGGTTCCCTAGCAACAACCGAAAAACCTTCAAAATCAGTACGTTCACGCAAAATCAATTCCGAAAGCCATTATCCCACATAGCGTTATGAAATTTGGCACGAATGATCTACAGGTGATGTTCTATTAAATATATTCCGGTTTTTTGTGATATATGGAATACTTTACCCTCAGCGCCCCCTACAATTAGGGTATGCGCGAAAATTGGCGAATTTTGAAGGCCCCCTAGCGACCAGGTGAGTGCATCGATATGAATGAAACTCTGCAGGTTAATGGTACTGAATGAGTACTACAACTTTGCCTCAGGACAGATTGACCGATTTCGCTTAGGTCAGGGGTCAAAGGTCAATTAGTGCAAAAATCAATAATATTTGAGAGCTGGAGGTGCCTTTGCGCCAAATGCTACTCCTCCTAGGGTTATGGTCGGATAGTCATGAAAATTCACATTAATCGTCTGGAATGCATTGTGCACAAACAATCGAGCCGGATTTTGGATTTAGATCTTTGTTCACCCACAGCACCGTCTCGAACTTTGGGGATTTCCGATTTCAAACCACATTTTCGGTACTTTTCATTCAAATGCATACTGAGTAGTCATCAGTAGATGGAACTGGATGACATTTGATATGCATAATCTTAAGGTGATTCCCTATCCGCTATAAGACATCCATTTTGCTCTATATCCTATAGTTTCCATACTCGGCGACCCATCGCCGCCTACCGACCGGCTTGTCTGTCTGTTTGTTTGTTTGTGTGCGGTATATCTCAAAAAGTTGTGGACGGATCCGGATGAAATTTTGTTGACAGGTTTGTTTGTGTAACAAGGACGAACTGATTCGATTTTGCTGAAGATCCGGATCCGACTCCAATAATTTTTAAAGTTATTCTTCACCATTGAGAGATAGGGCCAAAAGCGATATGAAGTACAAAATCTCAAAACAGTTGTGGGCGGATTGAGATGAAACTTAGTGGACAGGTTGGGTGTGTGACAAGGACGAATTGGTTCGATTTTTTTGTGAAAATCCGAATCCGGATATGAGAATTTTTTTTAGTTTGAATAAGTTTTCCTTCACCATGGAGAAAAAAAAAATGTTCAGCTTGGCAGTTATACAGAGCAAGTTAATTAATGGTTTAAAAATGAGATAGCTATATTACATTTTTTTTCGACACCCTCATGTGATCAGGAGTCTAAATTTGAGAAACCCCTTTTAAATTTCATCACAAACACATGTGTCGCAGCATCATTGTCATCAATAACCAACCTTACAGAAATCGCAGATAATTCACTTGGTAGGAGAATGTGCTCTTACTTGATTGCGAGGCGAATTTGATGCGATTCCTGATCAAGACAAGACCTCCACACAGGTAATGAAAATACCTGGATGGTGATGAAAACATTTCCACACTTTTCCTTGGTGCAGAAGGAAATGCGATTCAAAAATTCCTGTCTCTGGCAGTTCCTTACAAAATCATTTTGTGACCAAGAAGCCATAATTTGCTGGAAGGCATTATTTACTAGAATCGAGGAAAATCGATGCAAGCGAGGATTATTGGAAAACTTTCCCCCCCCCCCCAAAAAAAAAAAAAACTCGATGCCTTGTGATTATAATCAAAATAAAATCCAGACTTTTTATTTACACCAATTATCGTGCCAAACATACCTCCATCCTGTGAGAATCTCAACAAGCCTTCAAGCAGGCTCAGGGAATGTTGCTGAGAGTCTTTGGTCTTCCAGCACTCCATCTCAGTTTAATGGTCTGGAAGAAGAGGACATTTTCAGGGTGTGGGACAGCTTGGCCTTCTGCCGAGCACAGGTAGTACATGCACAAGTAGTGACTCCAAGAGGTTTTACATACTGTAAGAATATGGGTTATTTATGATGCGTCTGCTCGATACAATTCAGGGACCTGCAGTGCACTGATAAAATCAATTGTGAGCAATGCTGAGCTCAGAGTGAAACTACATTATTGAAGGCTCAGGGCCTTTAGGTCTAATTTATAACTTCATCGGATAGACACCTCTGTGGTTTGTTCGGTTACCAAGCAGCAAGTGAGCGGATGCCAAGCCAGCCAGTCTGTATCAACCACTTTGCAAGCCGCTTGGCAAGAGTAGCAAGTGATGAGAGGTGCTTCATTATGTCATGGTACCAAAAGTAGCCACCTCCTGATGACTCCCCGTTTATTAGCCCCCATTGAACTTAGTCCGAAACAGGGGCTTATGGATTTGGTCTCAATTTTCGTGTCCATGCATGCGTGCGTGTGTGTGTGCATCCACAACCATATCTTGCACATGTATGGACCGATCTTATTCGTACCTGGCAAAACACAACACATGATGGTATACATATGCACATCATTTTGCTTCACGATGCGATCAAAGAAGGCCGACTGACGGCCATTTTCATTGTAAAAAAAAAACCCGATGTTGAACACGTCCTCAACCATTTCTTGGACAAGCATCTGTTGACCTTCTACAAACTTGGCACACACATAATGAATGATGGCTTACAGATGCACATCATTTTTTTTCCGAGATCAGATCCAAGATGGCCAACTGGTGGCCATCTGTCCCCAACCATTGCTCTGACATGCATTGTCTGATCTTGTTCAATCTTGGCCCAAGCACAGTACATGATGGCATACACGTGTCCTTCACTTTATTTTGCGATCTGATCAAAGATGGCCGATCGGTAGACTGGCTGTCATTTCCGTTGTGCATAAATATGGACTCGCCGTTTAACTCCGTACAGCAAAAATTACTAAAACACTGGGGGCTATGACATTTCATGTCGTTTTTACTTGTTTATCTTTATTTCCCTCTATGTAATACTCTGCAGCTGCTGCTAACACAATTAATTTGTCTGGGGAAGTTGTTATGAGAGGATCCAGTAAAACTGAAAATGATGGCCAGGACAGCATTTGCTGTTCCGTTGGAGTGCTTACTTAAGTGCTTTGAATCAAGCAAGCTGCTTGGCAAACGATAGCAAGGTGCTTGCTAATGAAACACACCCTAGGTGTTAGAATTTTTTTTCATACAGCTAAAGGAAGGTTTGTAACACGAATACAGTAGTGTACAGTACTGACCTTGAGAGATGAAGGTTGTTGCATCCACTTTGGCTCGAAGAATGAAATGGTTATCGTACTATTTCAATGACCCGAAAGTGTTACAAACAACAATACTTTTCACTATTTTCAAACCAACAAAGTCCACAAAAGTTATAATCTATAATAATAAATGTGTGTGTCTCCCCATAACTCCAAAACCATGAAACCTAGTGGCCTAAAACTTTGCATGCATAGGAAGGGAACACCAAGGGAGCACATGAATGAAAATTGGATATTTGGGTAAATTTAAACACGCCTTTTGAAGATAATTAACGAGGTGCTCATCTTTAAAAAAATTACAAACACTTATGCTTGGGCAGCCCGCTTTCACCTTGCAGGGATCTTAAGACGCCATTTGTTTCGGCCTACTCAAAAATGCCTTGCCTGAGAACGATGATGTACTCTCACAGAATAATTAAAGTATATAATCGAAATCTGTCTTCCAATTTGAGGATCTGAGCATAGGGACTAATTCAGTATCGAAATCTGGAGTGAGATCGGAAATAAGAAATTACTGACTGTTATTACTAAGCGTATTTACGTATTTACTTTAAGCAAGGCCACTGTGCTCCCTCATTTTCCATATTTACACAAGAAAATGTGAAATTGCTAAAGCATTGAGCTTAACCTTTTCTACTGCCTGAATAATTATATTGAGTGAAGAAAGGATTAAGGAATGGACCCAAAGTGTAACTTGATTGAATGCAAGGAAAATAATGAAACAGCAGGATCACTGTGAAGGCCATTGTGGCTGCGGCTGGGTTCTCCATTGCGAAATCTCCGGAGTAAGGCAAAATAAATTAAACTAAAGATCGAATTATAAGAATTTTGAACATAAAAGGAGGATTAGAATGAGTAAAGCATCAGGACAAGTGAACTACGAGTTCAAGAGAGAATTGGAAAACTATTACAATCTATTAATTCATTTGCTCTGAAAAATTTCCACTAAATTTTTGAGGTGTCGCTCTCAGCCCACCCCCTCACTTCCTCGCTCTTCACCCCACTATACCTCATCTCCCCCCCCCTTCTCACTTCCCTCCTCTCTCTCTTTATCTTGCTCCCACCCCCACCCCCCTCACTTCCTCGCTCTTCACCCCACCATACCTCATCTCCCCCCCTTCTCACTTCCCTCCTCTCTCTCTTGCTCCCAACCCCCTCCCCATCGCATCCCCCAGAGTATATTGACATGTGGTGCAGCATCGCTCTCCTGCCCTTCCTTGCTCTCGCTCTCCCTCCCCATTCCTCCCTCCCCCTCCCCTTCCTCTCTCCCCTCCCCCTTCCTCTCTCCCCTCCCCCTTCCTCTCTCTGCTCTGGTCCCTCTTCCCTTGCTGGTCCCTCCTCCCTTCTCACTCTCCCCACCCCCTCCTCTCTCTGTGTGTGTCCCCCTCCCCCTCGTCGCACCCCCCAGAGTATATTGACATGTGGTGAAGCATCGCTCTCCTGCCCTTCTTCACCCTCCCCTTTCCTCGCTTTCCCTCCCCCTCCCCCTTCCTCTCTCCCCCTCCCCCTTCCTCTCTCCCCCTCCCCCTCTCCCCCTTCTTCTCCCCCCTTTTTCTCTCCCCCACCCTCTCTTTCATTCTCTTGCCCCCCTTCCTCACATTGCGACGTGCGGTGAGGCGCCTCTCTCCCCTTTCCTCGCTCCCTCTCTCGCTCTCCCCCCATTCCTCACTCTCACCATTACCACTCTAAGCATTACACCACTGAGTGGTTACCACTCTTATCATTACACCACCTAGGATGATTACAACTCTTACCATTACTCCAACGAGGCTGGTTACCACTCTTACCATTACACCACCAAGGCTGGTAACCACTCTTACTATTACTCCACCGAGGCTAGTTACCACTCTTACCATTTCTCCACCAAGTCTGTTTACCACTCTTACCATTGCTCCACCAAGTCTGGTTACTACTCTTACCATTACTCCACCAAGTCTGTTTACCACTCTTGCCATTGCTCCACCAAGTCTGGTTACTACTCTTACCATTACTCCACCGTCTGTTTTAAAAGCTCTTTTTACCTCGGTCACCAAAGTGGACGGAGGTTATGTTTTCACCCCTTTTTGTTTGTCTGTGAGCATGATATCTCAAAAAGTTGTGGACGAGTTGTGTCAAAACTCTGTGGATGAGTTTGGTTGGTCACAAGAATAAGCAGATTCGATTTTGGTTCAAGTCCGAATCCAGATCCAGCCTATCAGTGTATACAAAATGTTCAGCTTGGTGGAGGTATGTTCTCTACCGAGTGCCCTTTTAGTTTTTCCTGCATTCCTGTATGTTTCTGTGTACAATATTAATCTCGAGACGCACAAGGATAGCAAATTGTAAGAGAAGGAGTGCATCAAATTTGTGAAGTAGAAGTATGACCCATTTATAGGTTTTTGGGGTTTTGGTATACAATGTCAAGGCTCATAGAAGAACTCCAACACAGAATGGATCAGGACGCAACAAAACAAAAGGAACAGCAGAAAGGGAAAGGAGGAATACCAACATCAGGGCCGAGGGACAAATAGATGGAGACTTGTCAATAAGGGATGAGGGAAGGGGGAAGATGTAAGGGGTAGACAAGATGGATACAGACACGATGGAGGATGCACGGTTTTCCCCTTAAACTGGGAGAGAGGTGCTTTGTTATGTTGGCCACCGAAGTGGGATTCAAATGTTGCTACAACCAATGAAATTTTCAGAGGGATACCCTTGTTATGGATACTCAAAATATTATTGAAATGTGCATTTGATACTTTTATTGTTGCTCTACTTTTTCATGTTAAACAAGGTCTCATCAGGTTTAGTAAAGTTCAGTCATGGAAATAGGAGAACAATGAGGTGGCAGTGTGCAACACACTTGAAATCCTGGAGGGAAGAACTTGCAACCAACGGACTCAAGAAGCAGAAAGATAGTTTCACCAATGAGAAAAGATGCATGTGAAAGAGAGGAGGTGAGCATTAGGTTTAAACTTTAAAAGGTTAACAAGGAAAGGGTCAAATGTGTGACTTGGCACTGGCCCGAGAGGTGAGAGTGCAGGCGGTGCAGGTGATGTAACCGAGTTTGAATGTAAAATGATCGGTTTTTACCGACGCTGTTGGGAGTGATTTAAATAAAGAAAAAGTGATTTCAACCTCTGCAAGTGTTGGTTAAACGGTCTGGATCATTCTTAGTCAAGAATCAGGACACATTAGTCATTCCAGGAGAATGCAGGACACAGACCCTGATACTCAGTTTCACACATAAGATTTCAATGGTATTGAGGGCCTGAGAATTGAGAGCCTCAAGAGGCAATATGGGAAGCAGCGGGCTGGCACAATGGCCTACAGGCACGCAAAGCTGGCCTCTGAGCCATTGAGACTGGGTTTGAATCTCGGCCCGGCTACAAACTGTCATCCTGGTATCTCGTAGGCAGGGCGAATCATTAATGTGCTGCCGTCTCTTAGATGGACATTAAACTAGTTGTCCGATCTGTCAACATTCGTTGGTGGACATTAAAGATCACATAGTGTCCTTCACGTAGAGTAGGCGAGCTATCGCTATCGAGGACGACCGCTAGATGGAGCATTTGGGCCATCTCCCAATGAACACCGGAATTGAAGGTCATCACTCCATATAACTCCGAAGTCGTCGGGTCGTTCAATAGACCGTGGATGCCAATATTTCGTCCAGGCGGTTAGGGTCTTTTTGTCTGATTCCAATTTACCAAATTAGCCGCGCGGTCTAGCTACCGGGAAGCCACACCCTCGGCCGGCTTTGACCGAACCGAGTCGATGTTACAGACTCGGATCCGGCATAACCGAGCGGGAATTACCAAAGCCACGTCGGTCCAAATAACAATTTATGGCACAATCGGCCTCCCTAATTCTCAAGGCTGAACCATACTGGGTCAATGGAAGAAAACACAGACAATGACTGGAACATTTAACAGTTATTTATTTACAATGTAAGAGGGAGGGAAACACAGAGCAGACTTAACCACGAATATGAATGCAGGCAAATGTACAATGGAATGACTTAACCGAGTTCTACTTATCAGACTGGCCACAGACAGACACACACCCAAAAAGAAATGGACCTCGTGGGTCTTTATTCGGCCCTTCAACTCGGGACGGAAGGCGAGCTGAGGGTCAGAGTCTGGCCGGATACCTGGCCACCTCGTGCAGTTTTACCGACACGCACTTGTGGAGCTCGGAGTCCGTGGATGGGAACGGGAATCCCCAGCTCGAGCGCTCCAACACAACCCACCACGGTGGGACTCGAACCCACGACCCAGGATCCAACAAGCCCACAATCCTGGCTGCCACGAACGACGATCGACGACACGAGCACCACGAAACCCCTCCACCATGACCACCACCACCAAGGAACCCCGAAAAAGACCAAAAGACCAAGACCACCACTGAGACAGCTCTCCACCCTTCTTATCCCTCCCCCGGGCGGGTGGAGGGATCCGCTCTGAGGTAACTCACCTCCGGATTGGTCGGGGGGCGTCGGGTGATCAGTGTCCTCCCCTTGTTGTACAAGGTGAACATTCCATCTTGCTGGGGCGGAGTCGGCCCTGAGGTGATCTCACCCCCGACTATGTCCGTGTCCTCGAACACGTGCGTAATGGCGCTGAAGGAGTGGAGGGAGATTTCATGCAGAAGACTAACGAGAAAGAAACTCGCAGCACACACATGAAATTCCAATTAGAGATAGGGGAGAGATTCGAACTACCCACATATACTTAACGAAATAACTAAACTTTGGGTCAACTTTATGTGTGAATGCAAATGGTTTCCAAATTCGTAACAATACGATTGCTGATTCATTAAAACTTGGTTGAACTTTTGATTCTAAGTAAGCATGGGCCAGCATGCTGTATACCAGCAAAATCTTCCCTTGATAAACAAAATGTGTCACTCTGACTGATGCCCTCAACAAATAATTAAGAAAAGCAAAAGAAAGCCGAAGGAACTAGAATGGCACTCGGTAGAGTGCATGCCTCCGCCAGGCTGAGCAGTTGAAGTTTTGTAGCCTACTGATAGGCTGGATCTGGATGTGGACCTGAAACAAAATCGAATCGACTTGCTCTTGTCACCTACCCACCTCATCCACCAAGTTTCGTCCGAATCCGTCCACAATTTTTTGAGATATCCTGCTATATATGGTTTTTGGCCCGATCTATCAATACTGAAGAATCACTTAAAAAAATTATCAGATCCGGATCCAGATCTTCACCAAAATCTAATCAATTCGTCCTCGTCACACAGTCCTACCTGTCCAACGAGTTTTGTCCCAATCCGTCCACAACTTTTTAAGATACCGTGCTAACAGACAGACAGACAAATAAACAGATAGGGTGAAACATAACCTCCGGCCACCACCTCTGGTGGCGGAGGTAATTATGTACCGAAGAAGCAATATAATTACTTTTTTTTTATCAGCATTGCCAGGAACAGCTTCACAATAAATTTACTGAATTAGGAAGTGGAGAAATGGCTTTCTGCTCTCCATGGTATTGTCGATGTATGTATAAAACACTATCCACTCCTCAACAAAATAAAAACATTCAGAAATAATGACAAAACTAGTGTAGACAAAATTACAAATTAAATATAAGAAACGTTACTTTAAGAAAAGGCATCAAATAATTTAAAAATTTAAATAACTTTAAAAAAGGTTGCACTTTCACACGGTTATTGGGTTTCTGAGCCAATGTGGCTATTCTTCCTGGGATTTTCATTATCATTTTTAATTATCATTCCCCAGAACTTGACACTTTTTTTTAATCTCTGAGACCACAACACCGATAAACCTCGATCTTCACAGAGCTGGTACAGGTAATGACATTTATATCCTCCTGCCAATCTGATTTGTCCACAGGCCTGGTCGCCACCTTGGATTTATGGGGGCTGGGTTGTGTGGAGTCAAGGCTCATGGATGATCCAGAACACAGAATGGATAAGGACACAACAGAGCGAAAGGAGAAACAGAAAGAGAAGGGGGGGGGGACACCAACATCATTTACAATATGATATTGAATCGGCTTGCTCTTGGCAAGTGTACAGTCCTGACCTTAAGAGATGAAAAAAAGACATATAATAGAGATCATGAAAAAAAAAAAAAAAAACTAACATGAGAGATCATGAAAAAAATAAAGATTCGTCAATCAGCCAAAAAGTTGGACAGGCTGAGGACAAAACGGATGGAGACGGACAAACAAGGGATGAATGCACTATGCAGGGGGTGGACAAGATGGATGCGGAAGCAAAGGAGGATGCAGAATGGGTTTGTTTGTTTTTTCAAAAGGATTTGAAAAAAAATTGAGAACTAATCCATTCCCAAATGTTAAGCATCAATGGGCTGTAGTGATTTAAATTTGTGAAGGAGAAGTACATACCTGTATCTACATAATGATGCACTTGTCATAATGTCTGTCTCGCAAGTCTGGGAATTAAACGTTGTTTCGTCATTTAATTTTAACGTTGTGTGTGTATGTACTCGCGTCACAAAGAAAATAATTCATTTCGGATCATTTGTTAACACAATTAGGCCATTTTAACAATGTAATGAAGAAATTAAATGTAATGATGCAAAAATGCCCCCTTGCTTTGAAGAGCAGGAAGTAAGGCAGATAGGGGGACAGAGTTGGGAGAGGGGCGTTGAGACTTTCGGTGGGGAAGGAAGTGGGAGAGTTTGAGGACTTGGGGGGAGCCGAGGACTTGGGGTAGGTAGTGGGGGAGGTTGATATAATCAAGTAACTATTCTTTGCATAATATTGTTGAAGTAACATTTTACATTTCAGGGAATTTCCGTGGGTACCTGCTGGTGAAATAATAAGCCAGCACAGGCCAATCAAAAGTGACCTGTTTTAGAATCGGGGAAGTTGATGGACTTCAACGGAGAAAACTGGTATATGGGGTTATAGGAAAGAATGATTATGATTTGAACACTTGTGAGCATATCCTATGAATCCCTCCTGAACAACGAAGTTGGCATCACGCCATAGCATCTGAGATATGCCATAGCATCCGAGATACTCGTGCTTCTTTTGATAAGAAAACAGCTTTTTATTACATGTTTGTAGTTTTACCAGTATCAAGAATGCTAAAGTTGAAGATGTCTAACGGTTTATTCTGTCATCTTTAGGTTTTTATTATTGTGTTTAAGGCTCCTTGTATTCATCCTGCTTTATTCATGTGTATTACGTCATCAATTATAATAGTCTTCGAATGATTAATTATTCTGAACACCACTTTAATTTTCACCTTTTGCTTCATTACCTCCAACACCGAAGGTGAAGGAGGTTGTGTTTTCACCCCTTTCTGTCTGTTTGTTATTTGCAAAATCGAAGATTTTTCAAGTATATTGGTCAAACGATATTGTTATTCTGTCTGTCTGTTTGTCACCTTCAGGTCACAATTTTAAACCGATCGTCATGAAACTTTACAAAGTTGTACAGGTCGTCTCAACAGAGAAGCCTATTGATTTTGAGGTTTAAGGTCATCTTGAGGTCAAATTTCAAAAATCGTCATTTTCATCCGATTGACTTGAAATTTGAACAAGATTTGCATATTGAGTCACTGGATTGGAAAATCAACTATTTTGAGGTTAATAGGTCAACCCAAGGTCAAATCTAATAAATCATCAAATTTTATCTGAAAAATCATCATTTTTCATCCAATTGACTTGGACATAAACATCAATTGCATACTTCATTACTGAATTGGGCATCCAACTATTTTTAAGATCAAAAGGTCAAAGGTCAACTCAAGGTCAAACTTCTAAAATAATCAATTTCAATCTGAAAAAATCATCAATTTACATCCTATAAATTTGAAAGTTGAATAGGATTTGCATAGTCCATCACAAAAGTGGGGAAGCAACTCTTTGAGGTAAAAAGGTCAAAGGTCAACTCAAGGTCAAACTTCTAAAATCATCAATTTAAATCTGAAAAAATAATCAATTTTCATCAGATTGACCTGAGCTTTGATTAAGATTTTCAATTTAAATCTTAATGAAATGGACAATTTGATGTATCCATGGCAACCTTTGGAGAGGGGGTGGATTTTGCAAGTATTGTGCTCTGCACGCCATCTTTTTCTTGGTTGTTTGTTTGTTTATGTGCAGGATATCTCAAAAAGTTGTGGACAGGTTTGGTGTGTGCAAGGACAAACTGATTAGATTTTCGTGAAGATCCGGATCCGAATCTGACTACGAGAATTTTAAAAGTGATTCTTCACCATTGAGAGATCAGGCCAAAAACGATATAGTACTGTATAGCATGATAATTCAAAAATGTATTGGGCCAATATGTTCTCGTGGATCATGCATTACATGGTGGAGGTATGCGCTCTACCGAGTGCATTTCTAGTTTTCTTATTTAATACTGCGAACTGCGACCCCCAGCTCGTCTCTCCCTCTCTGGCTGAGGGGGTCTTTTAATAAATCATCTGAGTGTGCGTCTAATCATCATTGATCATCATTGATCGTGTTTCAACTGAAGGAGTACGTACACCTTTGATCTTACAGTCACAGGAATGAATGTAAGATCAAAGGTGTATAAATTTTGGTTTGATCCTGAAGTCTATGGTGAGCAACAATTGGCAGCTGGCCGGATGGCGTATAGGTATGCTACGCACACTTACCTATAAGCTGTATAGCCAAGGTTCGAATTCCGACTCAGCTGTAAACCATGATTCCGGTGTTTCACGGGCAGGGTGATTCGTCAATGTGTGTGCCATCTCTCGGATAGATGTTAGAATAGGCGTCCCATCCACCTGCAGTAGTTGGTGGATGTTAAAGATCCCACTGTGTCAGTCGTGAAGAACACGTAAACTAATGCCGGCACCCTGAACAGATTACAAATTTATGCCTAAACTATATGGGGCTCTGCATCAGCTGCACAGCCACACCCTCAGCCAATGATGCTAGCCCGTAGCCTTGTGCTGCATACTAAAGAAAAAGAAGACTTTTTTTTGCCTTGCTCCACTTTCAATCAGCCATCTGTGGGCTTGGAATTTGTATGAGAAAGCACAGCCAAAATGTGAGATTGCAATTCATTCAGGAGTTCTGTTCGTTAAGTAAATAAATAAGATTCCCCCATGAAACCATAGGATTGTGGATCCAGCCCTCCATTATGAGCTTCATCCATCCAGCTGAAGTTATATTTCTTTCACAATCGCTGCTCCTTGCAACAACAGCTGCTGTTCTGACAGTGACCTTGGAAATCCTGCCTGTTCGAGTCATGCTTTTCCCGTTGGTTGTTATCTCCATTTGGGTTTCAGGAGGTGGGAGGAAGTTCTCCCAGAACTCAAAATCTCCACCTCCTATTTGGTAAAGGATCATGATTCATGAACCAAACTGTGAAGTTTCGTTCTCATAGCCTCGTTTCAAAGGGCTCTTTTCAAAATCTTCACTGAAGCTCCGACAGCCTCTAGTTGGAGGTCATTTGGAGTGATATTCCCCGGAATGATTTTAAGTACTCAGTTAGGATTTTATTTATCATTCTGTCACTCCAACTATCACTGGTATAATTTGATTTCTTCAATTTCCAAGTCCTCTTGACCTCATTCTTCAGATCCTGGTATTTGGTCCTTTTCCTGATTTCTGTCACAGTTAGTCCAAATTCATTGGGAGCACTAACCTCGATCAACAGTCGTTTTTTCCTTTTTGTGTTTGAGCACTATGTCAGGATGCAATACTTTGCTTGCAATGTCCACACTTGACAGGATCATCTTGTCATACATGAGCATTATATTGTTACGGATCTGGAAACCATTTGCATTCAACATACAGATGTCCCAAAAGTCAGTTATGTCGTAAAGTATGTGTGTAGTCAGATCCCCCTCCTTTTGTCTAGTGGGAGAATCAAAGGCGTGCATTGCGATTTCTTTTCAGTTAGGTTATTAAATCTTTACACCCAACAAACCCTCCAACGAACAACCAACAACCATTCCATTCCCCATCACGATCCACTACCCACCCGCTGTCTACAAGCACTCTGACTTGCCAAGGCAGGGTCTTGCAGCCGTTCCTTGCTGCTTCCACCAACGTTCCTTCCACAAACGTTGTAACTCTTGCACGACGGCCTGTGCAACATTGATACTGTTACTCGTCAAGTATGAACCCGCGTGGAAGACTGGCTGGGGTTTCCTGGCAGGGGGTCGTTGCAGCGTAAATACTGTTACTCGTCGAGTGTGGGCCCACGTGGAGTGGCTGGGGTTTCCTGGCAGGGGCCAAGGCCCCGCCCCGGAAAGGTGGGTCGTAGGACCTGTCCAATCAGAGGTGGCCAGCGAAGTGTGTTCACCAAGGCCCCTCCCCACTGAGGGAGGTCCATAAATTCCCAAGAGAGAGGTGGTCTTTTTGAGGTCTTGGGGGGTCTTTTTGAGGTCTTGGAGAGTTTTAAAAGTTATTTTGAAGAGTTTTTGGTGGGCGTCGAGGCAGCGAATGTGTCTCTGCTGGCCCTCTACGAGGAAGCGAAGAGCGACCCCGACCCCCCCTACGTGGATCCCGGTCATTCACCACCCGAGCTCCACCACACACCTCGAGTCTCACACGTGCGACTGGGGACCAAACCAGCGACCATTGTCAGGTGCCACATCACGGAACACGCCCTCCCTCCGACGATCAGGTACACCACCGAACTCTGGCCCCCAGCTTGTCTCTCTCCATGGCAGCAAGGGTCCAATAAAGACTCTGGGTTTCTTTTCATTTTGTGTGTCTGTGTGTGGGCCCGTCTTCAAATAGAACTGAATAAATGTTTTTGGATCATTGTAAATACTTCTTGCATATTCGTGTTAAGTCTTGCTTTGGGTCTTCATTTACTGCAAATAGAACTTGTCAGAAATGTTCCCAGTTCGTTTCCATCCCTTCCTGTATTGGTCCAGCATGGTTCGGATCTGAGTTTAGACAGGTTTTATATCCCCGATAATCCGTTCATTCCAGCTGGCATGGTTTTGGCAGTTTTCGCTTGGCTGCACCCGAACTGGAGTTGATAGTCGGTAGTTGTAACTCTACCGCAGTCGGTAGAGTGACCCGGTTCGAGCAAGACGTGCCGAGGGCGTGCTTTACCTGGTAGTCGAATTCGCATAGTTAATTAGGTAAATTGGTTATAGACAAATAGACCCTACGCTACGCAGTTGAGATATTGGCATCCACGGTCGGTTAAGCGACCCGCCTCGTCACAGAATTATTCTCAGCGACGGCCTACAATTCCGGGGAGTTTGGTGGGAGACGACGCAAACCTCCCCCACCTGGTGGTCATTCTCGCCACCGGCCCACATCAATATGTTCATTATCAAGGATCGGATTTGGTTTGTGTTGCCATGATCGTTCTAGAACCAGGATGTTGAAATGTTTACAGATGTGCCACTGGATTACTCGACAGTGCTGCCATGTCTTTCTGTGTACAGCTGTTCTGACATGAGTTTTTTTTACATCCCAAAAGAAGGTGACTGGTACTCTGTTTCTACCCCACAAAACCTGCATTTGTCCGATTGGTTCAATCCCACCATTTTCTTCAAGGCATTAGTGAAATGTCCTTGGTCTTAAGCATTGATAACTCGTTCTTTACCCAAATTAATGACCTCTTCTCAGCCATTCAAATGAACGTTCCATGTCGGTCCCTGTTCTGTCAAGCTCTTTATAAAATCTTCCTGCTCTTTTGTCATTCTCCCATTTGTCGGAGTATTTCTGCAATTATTTCTTTTTGTAATTTTCCTTTTTTTATTTGCAATCATTGGGGCTGTGTTTGTTTCTGTTTCGTTTTCCTGTGTAGTAGCCATCATTTGCACCTGTTTTTGGAAGTTTGGTGCTAAATGGATTAAGGATCCCCTTTTCTGATTTGTTGTTTTCTTGTTCGTGTAAAAAATCTCATTTGGTTATCTGTTGAGCTTTTCACATACTCCGCTCGTCCGATACACCATGTTCTGTGTACTTGGTTAAGCTCTGTCAAACCACCTCCCCCTCGCCTCGGTATGCATTTGTTTTTGTAGAATATCTTGTGAATAGTTAGAAGTTTCCTTGTTTTGGTAGCTAGATTGTTGATCTCCAATTGTGGCTAGTTTATACATTGTGCAGGCTATATTGGAATACCAGCACTGCAAGTTGTTTTATAGCTTTGGTTTTGTTTCTTGAAGAGAGGGATGACTTCAGAATTGGTCTTATTCTGCATAGGTACTCTCTGCTGATTATAATTTTACACAATTGTTTTTTGTGTTGTACCTGGGGGCTTTCTTCTATTCTGAGGTATTTGTAGGATACTTCGTTTTCTAGTTCTTGTATTGTTGTACTTTGATGGATTGAGATATTGTCAGTTGTTTTTGTGTTTCCTTGTACAAATGTGCATTTGGCACATTTGCCACGAACAAACTCCATTCGGATGTCCTCAGAGTACTGCTTTCCTAGTTTCAGTTGAAAAATCAACTGTTTGTATTGTAGAACTTCATAGAACCGTAAAACGTTTCCTGTTTGTATGTGCATGTGCACATTGGTGTGTGTATAGGACTTTATATCAAAACTACACAGAGTGCATTATGAAGTTTGTACATCCATGTACACAGTGTATTATGTCAACATTCTGCTCCATACTTGTGATTTTTTTACGGTCAAATACATTGGCCACATACTTTTTCCAAAAAAATTAATTAATTTAAGACACCCCAAAACATTTTGCATTTTGAAGAATAGGAATTAATGAAAATTAATAAACATTTGTGCAATCGTGGATTTTGTGGATAACACAGGAATTGTGAACCCTGGCAAGGATTCCATGACTCGAAACTTAGACAAATGGCAAAAAAAATTAACAATGAAAACATCCAACGACAATACGCCCTTCCCCCCTGCCTTTTTCTTCCATGATTTCAGGACAAATTTGTTTGTATAAAGTTTGAAGTCTTTTTTTAGATCCTCGTGGAGTATCTCAAAGTCTTACTCACGTTGTTGTTCTTGTGGACTTTTTTGTTTCACAGCCTACATTTTTCATCGAAACTTCCTGAAACTTGGCGTATATGTGTAAAAATTCCCTGCGCAGCCAGTAACGATCTCCGATTTTGAAAATTCCTCCTAGAAAAAAAAGTTATAACACCAAAATATCTCCGCTAATGGAAATCGCCTAAAAAATTATCTCAGAAACTAGGCAAGCTTTATGAATTCTGTTTGCGGGAATTGAACAGGGCATTAGCAGAGATGAATTACCGCACATATGATACATCACTATGACGTCATATCAATTTTTATGACGTCATTCCTATTTTTTGACATTTTCTTTTTTGTTTCATTTGTTTCACAGCCGACAGTTTTCTTTGAAACTTTCTGAAACTTGGCACATATATGTAAAAATACCCTGCGCAGACAGTAACCATCTCCGATTTTGAAAATTTCTCCTAGAAAAAAAAAGTAATGACGTCAAAATATCTCCGCTAATGGAAATCGCCAAAAAATTATCTCCGAAACTCGGCAAGTTTTTTGAATTATGTTTGTGGGAATCAAACAGGACATTATCAGACATGAATTATCGCACATATGATGCATCACGATGACGTCATATCAATTTTTATGACGTCATTCCTATTTTTTGACATTTTCTTTTTTGTTTCATTTGTTTCACAGCCGACAGTTTTCTTTGAAACATTCTGAAACTTGGCACATATATGTAAAAATACCCCGCGCAGACAGTAACCATCTCCGATTTTGAAAATTTCTCCTAGAAAAAAAAAGTAATGACGTCAAAATATCTCCGCTAATGGAAATCGCCAAAAAATTATCTCCGAAACTCGGCAAGTTTTTTGAATTATGTTTGTGGGAATCAAACAGGACATTATCAGACATGAATTATCGCACATATGATGCATCACGATGACGTCATATCAATTTTTATGACGTCATTCCTATTTTTTGACATTTTCTTTTTTGTTTCATTTGTTTCACAGCCGACAGTTTTCTTTGAAACATTCTGAAACTTGGCACATATATGTAAAAATACCCTGCGCAGACAGTAACCATCTCCGATTTTGAAAATTTCTCCTAGAAAAAAAGTTATGACGTCAAAATATCTCCACTAATGGAAATCGCCTAAAAATTATCTCCGAAACTCGGCAAGCTTTTTGAATTATGTTTGTGGGAATCAAACAGGACATTATCAGACATGAATTATTGCACATATGATACATCACGATGACGTCATATCAATTTTTATGACGTCATTCCTATTTTTTGTTTCACAACCCAGAGTTTTCATCGGATCTTCATGAAACTTGCCATGTGTATGCAGAAAGCCAACGCGCAGGCAGTAACCTTCTCCAATTTTGGAAATTCTTCCAAGAAAAAAAGTTGACGTCATAATATCGCCGCTAATGGAAATCGCCTATACCATTATCTCCGAAACTAGGCAAGCTGTTTGAATTTTGTTTGCGAGAATCAAGCCGGGCAATAGCACAGATAATTTATCGCAAACCTGATACATCACAATGACGTCATATTCGTTTTTATGACGTCATCAGGAGGACGAGGATCTTAGCTCATTCGAGCTTGTTTTTTGTAGACTTTGTCAAGGCTCATATAAGAACAAATATGCAGAGTATATAACGAAGGGAGCAGGAGACAAGAGGGGGTGTAAGAGGGAAACAAAACACAACAACAGGGATATCAGGAGATCTGTAGAAGAGAGAGGGATGGTGTGCATACACGGGGTAAACAATATGGACACCACAGGGATTTTCAGGAAGGAAAACTGGGAATTTTAAGGAGGTGGGTTTGGGGTGGATGAACAGGGGTAGTAACGATCATGGTTTGTGATGGGGAAGACATGGTGAACATGATGGGGAAGACATGATGGTGAACAACTGATTTGAAGACCTGGAGGGAAGAGTGGAATTGAAGAAAGTGTGGGAGTTTGTTCCAGACGTGGGGAAAAAAACGAGCAATGAAAGAGCGAAGGTGAGCAGTGATTCTTGATTTTGGCAGTTTCACCAGAAGGGGGTTGCTGGTGGACCTTGAGCACCCTGGGGAAATATTAGGGGAACAGTGCAGGAGGTGCAAGGTCAAAGAGGAGTCGGTAGAAGATAAAAAGACCACCGACCTGCCTGCGGTGAGAGTTTGAGAGACCCAAAGACTCAGCTTAATTGCGGGAAATACCATTGATCCTAAAAGCCTTGGTTTCCACAGCGTGAAGCTGAGGAAGGTGTGAGGATGGAACACCAGACCAGTGGGGAGAGCAGAACTCCAACAGGCTGCAGATGAAAGCTATGTATGTGGTTAGGATCTCAGGTGTGCTAAGGAAGGACTTTGCAAGATGGAGGATGCCCAGTCTGCGATTGGCATTGGAGGCCAGCTTGAAAATGTGGCTTTCCCAGAAAAGACAATGATCATGGCAGATAGTGAGGCCCAAAAGCTTGAGGGACTAACTTCTTCAAGAGGATTGTTGATAGGCCCAAAAGCTTGAGAGACGAACTTCTTCAAGAGGATTGTTGAGAAAGTTGTTTGGGGGGGGGGGGGGTTCCAAATGGTCCTTTTGGAGAGACATATTGAAAGTGTGAGATGTGTCAGGATTGAAAGACATGTTCCAAGTGTTTGACCAGCTTGTCATTTTATCCAGAAATGCAGAGGGTGAAGAGGATGCTGTCTGCAATCTGAGGGATGAGCGATGGTACGGCAAAGGGTGGAGTCATCAGCAAAGAAATATAGAGGATTTTCCAGAGTCAGAGAGATCATTGATGAAAACGAGAAAAAAAAACAGGGCCCAGAACGCTGCCTTGAGGAACTCCAGCCTGGACAGGAAGAGGGAATGAAAGAACTCCATCAAGGGCCACACATTGACTGCGAAAGGAGAGTAAGTCCGCATGCCATGAGTGGAGATTGCCTTGGATACCATAAGAAGAGTTTGGTGAGCAGTGCCGGATGCCAGACTGTATCGAAAACTTGCCATCTGTTTGGGGATATGGCTCTGATCCCATGTTGCCAGACGTGATGATGGATTCCATGACCTTGTTGATGATTGGGAGAAGGCTGATTGGTCTGTAGTTCCAGGGATCTGTTTTTGCACCTTTTTATGCAGAGCGGTAATGTTTGCTGATTTCCAAGCAGATGGCAGATGACCTTGAGAAAATGAGAGGGTGGACAGAACAGAGAGAGGGTGAGCAAGAGCAGCAGAGAAGGTTTTTTGGACACGTGGCCTGATGCCATCTGGTACGGTTGCAGAATCAGTCGAGGTTTGATAGGAAACCCTCCACCTTGTCGGGAGAAAAGGACACAGAGTCCAGGAACAGCTGGATGTGACTGGGTAAGGTGGTTACAGAAAGTGATGGGTCTGGGACACAAGATTTAGAAGCAAACAGAGTTGAGGCATTCAGCCATTTCACGTGCAGTGTCAGCTGTGCAGCTATTACACCAGAAACAGACTTAACTCGAAGGGCACTCGGGAGAGTGCATACCTCTACTGCGCAATACCTGAACAGGCCCAATTGAACATATCAGACCCAATAAATATATTGTTTTTAGCCCCATCTCTCAATGATGAAGAATCACTTTCAAAATTAAATAAATCTCGTGTCCAGTTCCAGATTGGGATCTTCAACAAAATCAAATCGTTTCTTCCTTGTCACACTTCCAAGCTGTACACCAAATTTCATCCAAATCCGTCCACAACTTTTTGTGATAGCGTGCCATCTATTAGTTTAGCCCTTTCTATCAATAGTAAAGTATCACTTTTAAAATTATCGCATCCGGATCCGGATATTGACCAAAATCTCATCAGTTCGTCTTGTCACACATCCAACATGTCCACCAAGTTTCGTCCGAATCCGTCCACAACTTTGAGATATCATGATATGTATCAATTTGACCTTATCTCTCAATGGTGAAGATTCACTTAAAAAAATTATAGTAGTCGGATGCAGATCCGGATCTTCACCAAAATCTAATCACTTCGTCCATGTCACACATCCAACCTGCCCACCAAATTTCATCCGGATCTGTTCACAACTTTTTGAGATATCCTGCACCCAGGCAAACAAACAAACAAAAAAAACAGAAAGAGAGGGGTGAAAACATAACCTCCTTCACCTTCGGTAGTGGAGGTAAACAGACGCCACCAGGATTTGGAGTAGGGAGACAGGTTTGAGAGATCTGTGGGAGAGTTGCACAGCAGTGCCTGAAACGTTAACGTACTGACAATGGAGCAGTGGCTCCAGTTGGACAAGGAACATAATATACGTATACATGTGTTTACGATTTGTGAACGTCTTTACAGCTGTGGAGGAATGCCGGGAAGTGTTTGAAACAACAAAGGGCTTACCTTGATTCGCCTTTCAATGTTTCTTCATGCAGTTTCTTCGGCGAGAAGAGCATGTGAGTCGATTTATTGATATGACCATAGCCACCTGTTTAATTGGCTATGTTGTTGGGTTTAATTGATTGGGTGAGAGTGAATTGGTTTACCCATCCATTCACAGGTGAGAGATGTGGTGGATATATATATATATATATATATTGTTAGGAATCTGGAAACCATATGCATTCAAACATACAGATGTCCCAAGAGTCAGTTATTCCATCAAGTACATGTGAGACAGGTCCCTTCCTTTTGTCTAGTGGGAGAATCAAAGGTGTGCGTTGCGATGTCCTTTTAGGTAGGTTATTACATCAAACTACCATACAACAAACCATCCAACAAACCCTCCAACAATCATCCAACAGACCATCCAACAACCAACCATGGTACCTTCCAGCGCTCGCAACCTTCACCTCACTGGCCACAGCATACGGGGCAAAAACGCCCAGTCCGCCGTTCTTTTGCGCTTCTACAAACGTTCCTTTTCAACGTTGGATCCTCCCCTTGATGAGTCCACATGCGTGGAGGGGGGGGCTTCCCAATTTGGCCGAGGCCCCACCCAGAAAGGGCGGACCCCATGAAGACCCTGTCCAATCGGGGTGGACGGTGACGTCTGTTTCACCGAGCCCCCGCCCCGTTCGGGGAGGTCCATAAAAATACGATGCGGTCCTCAGAGTGCAAGTTTTTTGGAGGAGTCGAGTTGGTTGGTGTGCGTCGTGCGGCTTGAGCTGGAGTCTGGGGCATTCGAGTGGAGTTCTGCATTTGGCTGGCATTCGTTGGAGTTTTCCTGGGTCCCGTCCGTGACCCTGATATCCGCCCTGGGACTCTGACTGCTCCGCTCGGGTTCCTTCCCGGGCACGAACCCCACGCGTGACTGTGGGCCGAGCCGCATGACCATTAGCAGGTGCCGCACTGCAGAGCAGCCCCTCCCTTCAACGTGCAGGTGCCCAAGCGAACTGCGACCCCCAGCTCGTCTCTCCCTCTCTGGCTGTGGGGGTCTTTTAATAAATCATCTGAGTGTGCGTCTGGGTGTGTGGGCCCGTCTTGTAAGTAGAAACTGTTAAGTGTTTATTCCATCATTGTAAATCTTGCTGTGTATATTCCGCGATAAGCTTGCTCTGTCTTCTTTATTGTCAATAAACCATTATAGAAATGTTCCCAGTTCGTTTCCATCCTTTCTTTCATTGGTGCAGCATGGTTCGGATACGAGTTCTCACTGGGTTTTTATACCCGATAATCCGTTCATCCCAACTGGCACAGCTTTGGCAGTTCCGCTCGACTGCAGCCGAACTGGAGTTGGTAGTCGGTAGTTGGAACTCTACCGCAGTCGGTAGAGTGACCCGGTTCGAGCAAGACGTGCCAAGGGCGTGGTTCCCCGGTAGTCGAAATCGCACAGTTCATTAGGTAAATTGTTTCAAGACAAAAAGACCGTACGCTACGCGGTTAAGATATTGGTGTCCACGGTCGGTTAAACGACCCGCCACCTCATGGAATTATCCGGATCGACGGCCTACAATTCCGGAGAGTCTGGTGGGAGGCGACGTAACCTCCCCCACCCCCCCCCCACCTTGTGGTCGTTCTTGCCACCGGTCCCTGGCCCGCAACAATATATATACATATATATATATATATATATATATATATATATATATATATATATATACATACACACACAGTATCTCACAAAAGTGAGTACACCCTTCACAAATATGTAAATAATTCAATGTAACTTTTTAAGCAGCTGTGCTCGAAGCAAAACCTTAGAGTTGATGACAGAGTAGACATTCTGCAATATGTATTCAGGCACAAAACTGCCATTCCATAAAAACAATGTGGCATATTACGAATATTTCTGAAAGAGGAGGCAACAAAAGTGAGGACACCCCTGCTATTGTCTGCACAAGAAGTAAGTCAAGCATGGTAAAACAGCTTCCATTTTCATCATTTTCTGTATATTTAAGTCAAAGAGTGTTAAAGGTACAAATATGCACCAAACAATACACACAATGTCCATAGAGCTGCAACATCTCTGGTATGTTAAAAGTTAAGAAGTGTACTCATTTTTATGTACTCAGAAGTGTACTCAAAATATGTACATTTTTGTAAAGAATGTTCTCACTTTTGTGAGATACTGTATACATATAAAACACACACATACACATACACCGTATATTGTACAGTTCCACAATTTTATACAGGATCAGCAAGATTAGAGAAATTAAGAGAGAGAAATTAATTAAAGTACACAGATTGATTTGACATTTTTCGTAAGGGTTGGAAAGATCATGAGAATCCATGTAGATGAGGAAGCATCAAGTCAATACAAAGAACCAGGGACGTCGCCATGAGTTACGAAAATAAAGATGTCAGTTGTTCTTCTTCTTTTGTCTGCAGTTCAACACTGTGGGGTAGCATCATTGGCTGAGGGCGCGGCTTTGCCACTGATGCAATGCCCTCTGCATGTTCGAGCCGGAATTTGTAATTTATTGCGGGGTGCCGGTGATAGCTCCCCCTCTCTTGAAACAGCACTTTAATTAAATGTCCCCCGAGCATTTGAAATCCTGACATGAACCTCATCATCATCATCATCATCATCATCATCACATTTACATGAAAGTATCATTCGTGATACTCGTAACTCCTTAACTCAGATACGCTTGAGGAGACGTCCAAAAAAAAAAATCGTCTTCTTGAAATCTTTTTTGCATGAAGAGAACAATCATTGGAGGGAGGTCTCGTCAAGACCATCTTGTGCTTGTTAATACCGGACCACTTAGAAAGACATGCAACACGAAACTGGTGGATCTATTTAACCCACACATCATGTAGCTCTTGCATTTCTTTCCGAAGATGTTGCATTGCCATATCCCTTTACACTTGCACTTATAACAAACTCTTCCGAATCACTTACTTGGGAACCACAACGAGACACCGATCACCACGGTCACAAAATGAGTGAATGTGCGTGGGGATGCGCCCACATGAAGCACCACCACCCAGGGTCGTTCGATGCATGAAGCCAGTAGTGAGAGGATGCGACGGAAGGGGAGACCCACGACGGGGTGGCAAACCGGGCAGACCTCCAAACAGCACCACGACCACACCTCCTACTGCCACAATCTAATTCGGAAACGATTCGCTTATCTGGCTTTTCCGGATCCTCTGGCTTTCGTCCGATATTTATTGCATCACGGTTGATGTGGAACGCTCGGTGTCCTGATGACGAATGCAGACGCCGGTGTCATATTATGCCTGAGGCAAGTTACTGTTAATCATGTGGACTGCGATTATACTAGCTGGTTGAATAAGGCTTGTGCAATGTGTGTGTGTGTTTATATATATATATATATATATATATATATATATATATATATATATATATATATATATATATACACACACACACACACACACACACACACAATTCCAGCAGTGTGTATGTGTGTGTGTGTGTGTGTGTGTGTGTGTGTGTGTGTGTGTGTGTGTGTGTGTGTGTGTGTGTGTGTGTGTGTGTGTGTGTGTGTGTGTGTGTGTGTGTTTGACCGCTATTTCTCAACAACCACTGGTCCAATCTAATTGAAACTTGCCAGGTATATTGCTGGGGAAGTATGTATGTGCCTTTTCATGGTTTGATATCAATCGGGCAAGTGCTTCCCAAGTTAGGGCCATTTATTTAGCAACAAATGACAAGACACATTGCTGCATCAGCGTGGCCGATGGGGAAAAGGCGCCATTTAGTTACCATCGCGTAGGAGTGGCAATGGTCAATGGCAGCGGATGTCATGGCAAGCAAAGACAGGGAGGTAAACTTGATTTTAATTAACTCTGTGTGTGTAAGTATCACAGCAGTTGTAACTTCAATGTAAGCAATAATTCGTGGAATGCATGTAAACATTCCGTACGGGCACGCACTACTTCCGGATAGTGATGACTTACAGTATTTTTATAATTTCTCGATTTCTTATGCGCATTTATAGATAAACACAATGCCCCAATCCAGTCGTCCTTTACGAGAGTGAAGGAACAGCCTGTGTTTGTTTGAAAGTTTTTTTTGGGGGTGGAGGGGGGGGGTTGCACGTACGGCCACGCACATACGGGCACGCACGTACGGCCATGCACGAGCGAAGGAACGGCCTGTGTGGTTGTTTCTGGCACGTGATTTGAAAGTTTTTTTTTCTTTTTTTGCACGTACAGCAAAGCACGTATGGGCACGCATTAGTATATATATATATATATATATATATATATATATATATATATATATATATATATATATATATATATATATATATATATATATTGTTACGGATCTGGAAACCATTTGCATGCAGGTCCCAAAAGTCAGTTATTCCGTTAAGTACATGTGAGACAGGTCCCTTCCTTTTTCCTAATGGGCGAATCAAAAACATGCGTTGTGACGTCTTTAGTGAGGTTATTATATCCAACGAGCCTTGGAATAAACCATCCCACATCACGATCCACTACCCACCCGCTGTGTATACTACAAGCACTCTGGATTGCCAAGGCAGGGTCTTGCAGACGTTCCTTGCCACTCCCACCAACGCTCCTTCCACAAACGTTTTAACTCTTGCACCAACGCAACATGGATACTGTTACTCTTCGAGAGCAGAGCCACATGGAGAATGTGGGGTCTCCGAACAGGGGCCACGGCTCCACCCCGTGTTTATTTCATCATTGTAAATACTGCATTGCATATTCGCGATAAGTCTGCCCTGTGCCTTTATTTTACTGTAAATAAATTATTAGAAATGTTCCCAGCTCGTTTCAGTCCTTTCTTTATTTGGTCCAGCATGGTCCAGGTCTGAGTTCAGACGAGGTTTCATCCCTGATAATCTGTTAATCCTCGCTGGCACAACTTTGGCAGTTTCTGCTCGGCTGCAACCGAGCCGGAGTTGGTAGTTGGAACTCTACCGCAGTCGGTAGAGTGACCCAGTTCGAGAAAGACGTGCCGAAGGCGTGAATCCCACAAGCCAAGTCTGCGTGGTTATTTAGGGATATTGGGATCCAGACAATTAACCCAATGCCACGCAGTATAGATATTGGCGTTTCACAGTCGATTAAGCGACCCGCCGGCTTCGGAGT
>NC_140962.1:58213683-58246183 GCF_056783735.1 Eptatretus burgeri
ATGGCCCAGGACTGATGGACTCTGTGGGAAAAGAAAAGCAGGGAGCCAGGTTACTCACACGCAGTCTCTGGCTCATGAAACAAATGCAGGTGACAGGGAATGTGGCCAGCTGCACCAATGCAGTCCGAGGCCTCCCCCGTGAAATGAGCGTAGTGAACACAAGACGGCACACGGGCTGCACAAATGCAGTCTTCGTGTGTGGCTGCCTACAAGGCAGTCCCTGCAGAACAGTGAATGAGCACCGACGCAAGCAAATACAAGCAACTGAGTGGATGGATGGATGGATGGACAACACGGTGCACGGGCCGCCAATGCAGTCCCTTGATGCGGCTGCCTACAGAGCAGTCCCTGCAGAATGCGCGATGATCCTGGCGCACATGGTGATGGAAAAATGGGGAAAATGCAAAAAAAGGGCTAGCAGGCATGGGGTTAAGGCAAAGGCAGGCAGACAAGGCATGGCAAGGACTTGTAGCAAAACAGCCGGCAGATGAACTGACCGGCACAGGCCTTGTAGCAAAACAGCCGGCAGATGAACTGACCGGCACAGGCCTTGTAGCAAAACAACTGGCAGATGAACTGGCGGGCCTCTTGTCTTGTCCTGCAAGTGTGTGGAGGGAGTGCGGTGGTGCTGGCCACTCGGAAGGTGGGCTCGGACCTACCCTACTGTCTCCCTCCCAACCCATCGCCTTTGCCTGTCTCTGTCCATACCCACTCCCTTAGTTTGCAAAAAATCCAACTTTAGCCCCATCTTATTTTTTTTGTTTTATTTTATTTTTATTTCCCCCTCAATAAATCGTCTCCCTAACCCCCTTTATTTTCTCTATCCGGCTAACCTATCGTCATCAGAGCCTACTCCCAACCCCTGCGTTCCCTTCCTGGAGGGGAATAAAGGACAGCTCGTGTCCTGTGTCGAGGCCCAATGAAGCCTCAGAATAGCCTCATCAGATTTCAGCAATCGACTAACCCAAGGTGGGTCCAGCGGCCCACAACGAGAACGAGGGGATGGATGGTGCGGAGGGGTACATTTCTCTATCTACCCTAACATTATTAACTTTAAACTACCCCGGGGATTTCCAAAAAGCACCTCTCGCTTAAACTGCTGGTTCTAACAACCAAGATTCCCATCACCTATGTTGGTGTCCTCACAATTTCGGTTCTCGCCCTCGAGTTTTCCCTCGTGCCTTTGCACGGTTTCGTGGCTGGGATGCGTGGCTCCCTTGGCAGGAACTACCCTCTGCCGATTCTCAAATTATGGCACCCCCGGGCGCTGCAACTGTCTCCAAGCCTACCAGCTCCCTAAACACTGGGGAGTGCCCTCCATGGCTACTCCCCTGAAACGCTCACGTGGCAGGCTGGCGCCCCGGGCCCCTTCCCTGGGTGCCCGTGCCCAATGCACTGCCCATGCGGCCAATGGCGCCCCGGGCCCCACATCATGCGAACCCACCTGTGCCCACTACACTATCCCGGCCCCCCATGGACCCTTGGCCTACCGCGTCCGACTAGCCCGGTGCCCGGGTTACCCACTAAGCAATACTCACCGTTCGCAGCCACGCTCCCAGCCCACCAACAGGGCTCCCGCACCCCTCCAAATGGGTTTCGAGCCTACGTTCCCACCAACAGCAAAACGACCTCCATTTTGTAAATTTAACTAACCCACGAACTCCTGAGCTATGGATTCTAATATTTCTACATCCATTACCCCCTGCTCACGTTCGCCTTGAACCGTCATCTTGCTTCTCGGAACAAATTTAAACAGCTCGAAATTTAATGGAACCGGAGGGTCGCCTCGCACACCCCTAATCCGGTATGTTAATTTTGTTGGAGGCGGGAGAGTTTGTATCCCACTCCTGACACCAGTGTTACGAATTCGCCGCCCGCCCAGCGTGCGGACAGCCGCTTTAGCCAATGGGGGCCGTGTCTCACCCACCGAAGGACAATTCAGTCACGACTTTCCGGAACAACGCCGAAAACCAGTCACGGGTGTGCTCCACGCACGCACCACGGCCAAGTCAATATTCTACCTGCGCGCGACAGGGTCAATCGCCGAATTGTTGATATACCTAATTATTCACGCGGGCAGCCTACCAAGAGACCATATCTCAGCTAGGTCTGCTTGGACACGAACCGCTTCAGCGGTTCGTTCCGTTCTGGGATAACTGAGCGGTGTATTATCGCCAGACCTCGCCAGACCAGATTCTTTTATCTGCTATTAAAAAGCCCACTATTATTCCGAGATACAATATGGCATTTCAATTAAGGATAGAGGACACAACGAACGGGTTAATGTTTAAACACGCACATTTATTCACACTGTGATGGCCGGGAAGGGACAAGACACGAGCAAGGTAAAGCACTACAACCGTCTATTATTATTATTCACAAGCACTCACACAGTTCTACTTGCGGGACACGGCGCCACAACATTCACACAAATAAAAGCAAGGAAAAGACCCCCTCAAAGACAAGGGGGTCAAACTGGGCCCGTAGGCCTTTATTACGTGGAGCTTGGTGGACCGAAGGAGTTCCACCAGACTGTTGCCAGTTACTTCCACCCTCGTGGTGCCTCGATTGGGCGACCCACAACGCTCCTTCCCCATGGCAGCCAGTGTAACCGCGGTTGCGCCCAGGCCTTGCCAAGCGGCCGGGTGAGTCGGGCCTCAGCCGGCGACACGTTGAGTGGAACGAACAGGTTTTGATGCTCTTTCAAAGTTGATGCTCTTTCTGAGAACCCGTCCGTTCCTCAGCGATGCTCGGACTGTCCCTAAGCCCGATCACCTCAGACCGTTTGGTGCTGGCTGGCGAGCTCTCTCCGGCTCTCTCCACACGAACGCGCAGGTCTGCGTGGCACAGCAGGCTCAGCCATGCTCTCCGTCTTGTGTGTCCTCCGCTCCCCTGGACTTCGCCCCCGCCTGTGTTCTCCCGACTCCAGACTTCAGCGACTGACTCCACCGACCGCCTCCAGACTTCGAACTGGCGCTCTGCGCGCCGTTTTATAGGGTCCGTGAGACGAGATCTGACCTCCGCTCTCTGACCTCTGACCTCCACAGGCCCCGCCCCTTTTTCTCCTGTGATCCGAATTCCGAGGCGAAGCTTCCACAGAGCGGACGTGCGCGAAATCACCCAAACTTGCTCGGAAAGCGGACGTGCGTGAAATCACCGTCGCTGTTTTGTACCCAAGTATGATATCTGGTCGCAATGCTTTGTTTTTAATGTTCACGCTCGATGGGATAATTCGGTCATACGTGAGCAGTAGGTACTTTCATGTTTTCAATGGTTACTTTTGGTTCATTTTCCCACAAATTTTATGGAACTGGGACATCAAAGATTTTGCACATGTGCTAGCAGATTACATTATAAACTCTGTTGTGTTGTTGTGTGTCCAGCTGTTCTGACATGAGTTTGTTTTTGTGGGTGTTCGGACATTAAGCATAACATATCGTTCTCTTTACTAACCCCACTTCCACCCCTCATTTTTCTCTCTTCATTTTTTTTCCATATATATATATATACCTCTCACATCTCCTAGCATCCTCATTCCCATGGTATAGCAACGTTTGGTGAGGCGTAGCTCTCCCCACCTCCCCCCCCCTTCCTCGTTCTTCCCCCCTCCCCCCTCCTGCCTCCTCCGGCCTCCCTCTCTCCTCTCTTTCTCTCTCTCCCTCCTCTCTCAACCCCCCTAATTAATACCCCCCCCCTCGTCAGCAAAGTGACGGGTTGTATTTGATAGTTTTTAATGAATTTGTAAAAAATTCTAAAAACATGTTTTCACTTTGTCATTATGGATTACTTTGTGTAGAACGGTAACAAAAAATTAAAATTTAATCCTTTTTAAATTCGGGCTGAAAAACAACAAAATGTGAAAAAAGTCAACGTGTGAAGATACTTTCTGAAGGTACTGTATATACATACATAATGTATGAAATACTGCCAGTCAGCCATCTTGGATTTGATGTCGAAAAAAAAGATGTGCATTTATAAGCCATCATTCATCATCTGTGTGCCAAGTTTGAACGACATCGGTAAATGCATGTCAGAGAAATGGTTGAGGACGTATTCAACATCGGGGTTTTTACAACTAAAATGGCCACAGTCTACCATTTGGCCATATTTGATGTTGTTGTTCGTCTTTCGGCTGCTCCCGTTAGGGGTCGCCACAGCGGATCATCCGTTATGATCCGCATACTGATTTGGCATTGGTTTTACGCCGGATGCCCTTCCTGACGCAACCCTGGTCGCCTCTTACGATACAGGGATAAGCATTGGGTTTCGCCATGATTCCGGGCTGCCCTACACCCTCTCATAGCGTGGCCCAGTGCAGAGCGCCCGTCCTCAAGCGATCCTCCAACCCAAGCCTCCGAGTAGCCGGATTACAGGCGCACGCCACTACGCCTGGTATTTGGCCATATTTGATCAGATATCAAAATAAAATTAGGTGCAAGTGGATGCCATTGTGTTCTGTGCTTTTACCAAGTTTGAACAAAATCGGACCATGCATGTCGGAGAAATGGTTGGGGACACTTTTTAGTAACAAAATGGCCACCAGTCGGCCATATTGGATCTGATCTTGGAAAAAATGATGTGCATTTGTAAATGATCATTCGTTGTCTGTGTGCCAAGTTTGAACTACATCAGTAAATGCTTGCCCAAGAAATGGTTGTGGACGCACACATGCACGCACGCACGCACACACGGACACGAAAATAGAGACCAAACCCATAAGCCCCCTTTTCGGACTAAATCCAATGGGGGCTAAAAATGAACTAATACAGGATGTTTAAAAAAGACCCAGACAACTTTGGTTGTTAATATATTTATAACCACAAATGATACAATGATACCCTTTGGTTTATATGACACAGAAAGTCATAACGTTTTGTGCACACCATCTGTACACTTCAATGTGAGCTCCTTTTGTCACGCACAGGACATCAAGGTGGTACATGAGTTCTTGCCATGTTCGGCTCAACATGTTTGTGTCCACCAGTGCACATGCTGCTGTGATGCGAGAACGAAGCTCCTGCAGGTTTTCCACCTTGGTGGTGTAGACAACATCTCTGACAAACTCCCACAGCAAAAAAAAATCAAGAGGGGTTATGTCTGGTGATCGTAGGGGCCAGATGGTTGGTCCTCTCTGCCAATCCAGCGACCTGGAAATGTTTTATTCAGGACAGCGTGAACAACAAAGGCCCAATGAGGGGGAGTGCCGTCCTGTTGAAAAATGACATTGGGTTACAGGTCTTCAGTATGTGGGAAAGCTTGTATGAAAATTACACTGAACTTGCATGTCGGATCTCATCTCGATGAACCATTCGACGCACTGAGCTTTCTCCTGTGGAGTCGCCATTTTCTTTTCATTAAACCACCAAACCTGAATATAAAGAAAACTTTATGAGTTTCTGTATCATATAAAACAAAGGGTATCAATGTATTATTTGTGGTACGAAATATATTAACAACCAAAGCTGTCCAGGTCTTTTTGGAACACACTGTATAATTAGCCTCGTAGAGAAAATATCTCCTTTCCTTTCCAAAGGTTCTGTGATTTTTCCCAGTGTATAAGCTTCGACGTCCGTCGGCATGCAAAATTTCAGCTATGTCACCCGGCAGGTACTGATCATTAATCATTAATATCAGTCAGTCATTGGTTTGAAAGAGCTTTATGTATAAGATATAATTGTAAGCGCGCACGTACACGCACACGCACACTCCCTGCTAGAGCAGGGGTTAGCCTTGCAGGCCCCATGACAATCATAGTTCCCCTTTTGAGGCAATGTATTTTTTATGGCCAGATGCCCTTTCTGACACCAACCCTTTGTTGCCTCTTATGACACATAAGGGTACAGTGTACCTATTCTAACCGGGGCACACACCGGGACCACTACACTGGTTCTCATGTTGCCAACTTTGGAAGTATGACAGGCTGAATCAACCCCACCCAGTGTTAATTCAAGTGCCAATGGGGCTACAAACTCAGGACCCTAGGATCCCAAGCTGCCACCCTAACCTCTAAGCCAACACCAGACTTGGAGAAAACATCACAAAGGGACAATGAATGTCATAGCAACTGTTGTTTAAATTTCTCACAAATAACTTGTCCTTATTTGTTCACATTCCACTGGTTTTCTTCCTGCTTTCCCAAGCTCCTTAGCAGCTCGTCTTCACAAATCCTGCAAACTCGTTGCACATTCTATTGAGTTTGTTTTCTGAGCTTCTTGGCATCACTATCGGTTATGACTTTTCCTCTCCTGGGCTGACCATATAGCAAAGCTGACCTCCAAAGCCAGCCACAGACTAGGAATCTTCCAATATTTTGTCATTCCTTGAAAAATGAGATATGCTCAGGCCTTTGTTCAGAGCTCAAATGGAGTACTGCTTTCCCCCTCTGTGTTGGGGCCCCAGCAATCAGCATCACCTCTGTTTGTCCTAGATTTTGTGGAATCTGAAGCTCTCAACATCATTGAAGTTCACCAAAATGTTATCAAAATGAACCAAAATATGATCAAAGATAGTTTTCATTTTTGTTAAACATAGATCAAGGCCAATTCAAATCGAAACGAAACAATTACACAAAGTAACTGGAACAGCACTTGGTAGAGTGCATACCTCCACCAGGCTGAACAGTTTAAGTTTTGTATCCCACTGATAGGCTAGGCCAACACACACCTCTTCTTTTGGAAATGGATCAAAATCGAATTGGGTTGTTCTTGTCACCCAACCAACTAATCCTCCTAATTTTGTCATAACTCGTCCACAACATTTTGAAACATCATGATGTATATCGTTTTGGCCCGATCATTCAATTGTGAAGAATCACTGACTATTAAAAATTGCACCCATGTCCGAATGAAGTGGTTCAGTTTGACATTTTTAATATGAAATATGCAAAGCCTAGAAACGAAGGAAACCCATTAAACTTACCCTAGACAGATGGATGGGTGGAATGACACTTAAATTGGAAGCGGATCCGGATCTTCACCAAAATATAATCAATTAGTCCGCCTCCAACACCAAATCTGTCCAGCAAATTTCATCCGAATCCATCCATAACTTTTTTTTGACGTCCTTCTCAGAGACAGACAAGGGGTGAAAACATAACCTCCATCCACCTTTGCTGGTGGGGGTTAAATTTGTTGATTCTCTGCATGAAAACCATAAACATCATAGAAGTAGGGGTATTATCACACTAAACATTGATAGAATGTTTGTGTTACTTGTATGCATCCTTGAACCACTGGCCAGAACGAGTTGAAAACTGATGATTGTACTTGCAGGGATTTCACCGATTTAGTCGGTTTTTTTTAGGTCATAATCAACAATTTTAGTCGGTAAAAAAGATTGATACTTCCAGGAGTTCAGGGTAGGGAGTGCCCCAATTCTCTCCACGTAAATATGTATCATATAGCGCCATCTGGAGGAAACTGATATTCCATGTCATCTTCTAATAATATAAAACATAGTGTATTGGTCTGTCCCCCTTCATGAGGACGATTCGAGGAGGGTTTTAAAGGCCAATCTTTTAACACGACTGTGTGTTCACTACATTCTATAGTTTAGGATAAAAAACTCAAAAAAACATTTCCCATTAAAGAGTAATTACACACACCTCTTCTATTGGAAATGTAGACAGTGACTTGCAAACCAAGCGTCAAGGTAGGTGTACAGAAACGTTTAAAAAAATACTAATAAATACAAGGCATAGCGAGGTGAACTTTGTTGCACGTGATGTGTCATGCGCGCAGAGCAAAATGAATGTTAATTTACGTCCGGAGGATGTCGAATAAATAAAGAAGATAGAAGCACACGTAACACTAGGCCAAGGCTTCAGAATTTTGGTACGTTCACAAGGCTGAACCATCAAAATGAAACGTCCCAGCACATCAAGAAAATAGGGTCACATTTGTACATGTAGTGTTTTAAAATAATGCTTTTTCTTGCAGCAAAACATCATACCTTCCAGTCTCTGAATCTTTTGTTGCCATTTCACACAAGTGCCTGAAAATGTTCCATCAGTCTATTGCAAATACACATGGTATAAAGGATTAGGGAAACTGTGTACAACGGTAACAATAGCATGTTTATAGAATGGTTTTTTTTTATCAAACACAAATATGTTATGAACCATATAAAAGTGGTCTTTAACTGGCTAATGAATAATAATAAATTCCTGGATGAAATCGGCCTACCTTCATAAATGTATTGAAAAAAATATATCAATTTGCCTACAACTAATCATAGGCCGACTAAGATGATTCAAACACAAATATGTTGATAACCATTTAAACGTTATTTTTGTCACAACAACATATTCATATAATTTTTATTTTTACAAACATCAGCATATCTTCCCCCATCCACTATCTGCCATGATCTTTCCTGGGAAAGCCACATCTCCAAACTGGCTTCCAAAGCTAGTCGCTGACTGGGCATCCGACGTCGTGCAAAGTCCTTCCTTGGCACACCTGAGCTTCTAACCACTTACAAAGCTTTCATTTGCAGTCTGATGGGGTGGTGCTCCTGCCTCACACTTATCTCAACTTCACGCTGTGGAAATCACGGGTTTTAGGATCATTGATATCTCCTGCGATGAGGCTGAGTGTTTGGCTCTCTCTCACTCTCTCACAGGAGGCAGGTCGGTGGTCTTTTGGTCTTCCACGGTCTCCTCTCTGACCGCTCTGTCTGCGATCTATCCCCACCCCTCCCCCCTATATTTCCTCAGGGCGCTCAAGGTCCGTCAAACACCCCCTTCTGGTGAAACTACCAAAATGACGAAACACTGCTCACATTCACTCATTCATTCCTCTATTTTCCTGCCTCTGGAACAAACTGCCACATTCTCTTCAATCCCACTCTGCCCTCCAGGTCTTCAAACCAGCTGTTCATCACCATCTCATATCTTCCCCCATCAAAAATCTTGATATTTACTACCCCTGTTAATCCACTCCAAACCCACCTCCTTCAAATTTCCCGTTTTCCTTCCTGAAAGTCCCTGCAGTATCATCTTGTTTACCCCGTGTACCCCACCCCATTCCTCTCCCTTACACATACATCCTTTCGTCTTTGTTCTCCACTATTTTGTGCTTCTCTCTTTTGCCCCTCTTATCTCCTGGCTTGTTATGTTTTTGTGTATTAGCTCTTACACGAGCCTCAACTTGGTGTCCAAAAAATAAATTAAAAACACGTTAATGCTTGGAAAAAAAAACAACATTCTAAGCATCTAAGGCTTTAAGCTTTACACTATTTTCTACCCAAATAAAATCTCTGTGTCTTTATTTATCTTTAATATTTCGTTTTCATCTCTGTCTGTCAGTCACACTATATTTTAAATCATAGCAGACACGCTGAAAGTCCAAAAATTACTTATTTCAAGCAATGGGTGAAAGCGATGAGCGTGAGAGAAGAAACAAAGACAAAAAGCCAGTCAGGATCTAAACCAAGTAGCTGCGAGACAAGCTTCACAGGTGATATACAGCAGAGAGCGCTGCAAGAATGAAAGCCAAGAAGATACTGACAGGCAGAGAAGAGATGCTCAACAAAGGAGAGTGGAAATAGTTGAGAACAAGACACAAGAGTGGTTTCAATTTTTTTTTTTAATCTATAATGCTGTATCTGTAGAAGCCACTTGGTTTAATAAAATAACTCCAAACCATCATTTTTGACATGCTTTTAATAAAATATGCCATAGATAGACATCATAAAAGTAGGGGAATTAACCGGTCAATAAGGACGTGTTCTTTACTAGTCATACTGTGGCAAAAGCTTTTTTTTCTCCTCAAATTATTTTATCCCTCGTTTGTTAACAACAATTGCACATATACCTGCAACTATCATTTCCAGGAAAAAAATGATGTTACCAAAATGAAATGCATGACATATGAAAACAGATCTGATTTGTCATTCTTAAAATCATGTGTCAAATTAATGAATATTCAGTGCTCTTATTAACCTGTCAAAATAATTCTAAATAACCCATTATTGTATTTATTTATATTGTCACGGTACTGGTGGTCCAGGTGAAACTGAGAATCCTCACAAACTGGGAATCTGTATTAATTGGTGGTGCTTTCATCTTTGAATCAGGATCTTCTCAATTACAAGCAGATTTTTGTGTCTGTATCAGTAAAAATAAGCTGATATTCCATGCAAGCTAAGTAATGAATAAATAATATTTGGAGCAAGACAAATATTGGACAATTCTGTTTTGGGGCCATTTACTTATTACTCCCCTAACAGTTTCACCGGAGGGGGACTATAGGTTTTCTCTCCATCTACCCATCCGTCCCACCTGTGGTTTTTCAGACTTTTCCCCATACCTTTAACATATTCATCTGAAACTAGGTACATGGCTTTATTATGATAAGTGACAGAACAGGTTAGAGTTTCAGGCCATTTCGGCAATTTTTAACAGAGTTATGCCTTTTAAACTTAGAAAATATCACATTATGCACTAGCAAATACAACACGTCGCTTCGCTGATGGGGATATTCAGAGGTGGGGAGAGAAAGGGAGGAGAGGGAGAGAGGAGGGAGGGGAGGGAGAGAGGAGGGAGGAAGACGGGAGAGTGGGAGGAGGAGAGGGAGGGTAAAGAGAGAGAGGGCAAAGATGAGAGGGAGGGTAAAGAGGAGAGGGAGGGGAAGGAGAGGGAGGGGAAAGAGGGGGCAGGAGAGAGAGGAGGGAGGAGAGAGAAAGGAGGGAGGGGAGAGGAAAGAGGTGGGAGGAGAGGAAGCTAGGAAGAGGGAAAGAGTGAGGAAGGGGGATGGGGGAAGGGGGGAGCGATGCCTCACCAAATGTTGCTATACACTGCAGGAGGGAGGGGTGTGAGGAGGAGGTGAGAGAGAAAGGGAGACAGACAGAGCGGGGGGGGGAGGGGGGAAGGGAAGGAGCAAAAAAAAAGATAGCTGAGGGGTGGAGGTGGGTTTAGCAAAGAGAGTGATATGTTATGCTTAATGACCGAACACAAAAAAATCTCAGGTCAGAATAGCTGTACACACAATGACACAACAGAGTTTGTAAAGTAATCTGCTGGCACATCTTCAAAAACTTTGATGTCCCAGTTCCAGAAAATTTGTGGGAACATGAACCAAAAGCAATCACTGAAAACAAAGAAGTACCTACTGCTCATGTACGACCTCATGATCCCATCGAGCGTGAACATCAAAAACAAAGCATTGCAACCGATATCATACTTAGGTATGAAAAAGAGAAGGCATTGCTAATTGAGGTGTTAATACTGGTAATTTTGGACTAAACGATGCAGAAATCAAGAAAATGACCAAATACCAAGACCTCAAGAATGAAGTGAGAAGATGCTGGAAGTTGAAGAATGCCAAAGTTGTCGTAGTGATAGTTTGGAGCAACAGCAATGATGACAAATAACTTCACAGAGATATTAAAAACCATCCTTGGGAATATCACTACAAACGAACTGCAGTTGGAAGGCATCCAGGGCTCAGTAAAGATCCTGTAGAGAGTCCTTGGCACAAAACTTTGAAAACAGAAAACATCACAGCTTGGTCCATGAATCTGAACACTTTGAGCGTGCCCTGGGAGGATTCCATTCCACATATGCAGATACCAATCGACAAAACACACACACACACACACACACACACACACACACACACACACACACACACACACACACACACACACACATACACACACACACACACACACACACACACACACACACACACACACACACACACACACACACACACACACACACACACACACACAGCCTTTGAGACCAGAGGCGTGAGCATTTAAAACCCATGCTATCTTCCTGGCAAAGGCCTGCCTGCTTGCAGCAATCTTTGCACCCTGCTGGTCGGCTCACTTCAAATCTGATTCATACATACTGCTCTGCTCAACAGAGAGGGAAGGTTGGGGAGCGGGGGGGGGCGTGGGTGTGGGAGAGAGATAGAGGGACGGAAGATGAAAGGGGGGGGAAGAGGGGAGGGGTCTGAGAGAGAGAGAGAGGGAGAAGTCGAGGTTGGAAAGAGGGGTAGGAGAGAGGGGTAGGTTTGGGAGGGAGAGAGAGAGAAGTGGGTGGGATAGGGGTGAGAGAGGGGAGGGGGGGGGGGAAAGAGGGAGAGCGGTGAGGAAGGCAGAGGGATTCTGGCAGATGTGATGCCCAGTTTATCATCCATCCAAGAGATGACACACTGATGAATCACCCTACCTGTGAAACACCAGGATGACAGTTTATAGCTGGGTCAGGATTCAAATCCAGGCTACATAGAGAAAGCATGTGTACCTCTCGGTTTTCCCGCCATGGTGTGGTGATTCCATATTTTATAACTGAAAATATTTTTTGTTGATTGTTATCAAATAATTTATTTTGCCTTCCTACCTCTGGTATAGAACCATGGTATCGCCAAACCGTCATATTAAATATACACCTCCCGAAGACTCTCAAAATGTCAAATATGTCCGGATTGGACAAATTAACACTTTTTGGGGTTGGAACTGCTTGTAAGTTTGATTCTGGAGCTTAAATTTTGTAATTCTGCTTAGTGTAAGAGATACTTATGGTGATTGCATGTGTGGAAATGAAATAAACTCACAAACACTGATATCTCCAGACATTTATAAGTATTGCAATATACCCAGCGATTTGTAGCTATGATGAACAGGCATTTGATAATATTAGTGAGGAAAGTGAAAAAAAAACTATTGTTAAGAAATTGTTGTGGCCTGTTCCAAGTTAAGGGATGGTTGAGTAGTCCTAAAAAAACATGGTGGCTTCAGACCCCAGCAAGGTTGCCGAAGAAACGCCTTTGGACCTCATAGAGAGTGGTGACCGAAGCTGCACCAGATAAAGGATATAATTAAATAAGGCCGATAATTATCTTCAAAAGGAGTGTTTAAATTAACCCAAACATCCAATTTTCACTCATGCACTTCCTTGGAGTTTTCTTCAGATGCATGCAAAGTTTCAGGTTGCTAGGTTTTATGGAGGAGACACACTGACATTTATTAGTATAGATGGGTCAGTGTTCAGCTGCCCTTACTCCACCCCACCGCTTTGCACCAATTGGCTTGACAGCTGGCCTGACTCCACCCTAATAAAATCATGTGCTTCCTTTTAATGAAGCAGCACAGGTCGACAGGTCTCAGGCCTTGAGCCTGGGTATTCGCCCATGTCCCAGTACAATTGGAATTATCCCAGTTATATAATCATGATGTATTGTATGTGCACATAAGCCAATAGTACACGTTGTTTTTTTCTCCATGTATGTACATTGGGTTATTTTTTTAAAATATTAAATAGGAAAAGCCGATAAACAAACAAAACATGGTGGGTTAGAGGGGTTTTTCTTCATTTTGGTTCCCATATCGGCTCGAGCATGCCGTTAAAAGTTAAAGGAAAATAATTTTTATCTCCAGTTTGTTAACCTTGTTGTCTTAATTGGTTTCTCATCCACAAAATATCTCAGTAAATGAAAATTGCTTTTCCTTTTATTTTGCCGAATAGACCCAAACATGGTGGTGTATAGGGTTTCTTCTTCTTCTTCAGTTTTTTTCTGGTGTTGGCTTGCGTATGCATCAAACGCAAACAAATTTATATCTCCTGAACATTCTTTGGGACCGGTTGGGGACATGTATTGCAAAGCAATTCTCGCTTTCATTACATTTGTAAATATGGAGGAATGGAGGAAATTTTGACAACCTCCTCCCACCACACCCATCCCTTTCCATTCCCATATGCTCCATACTGACCCCTTCCCTATCAGCAATAGCATCCACACCTCTGTGCATGCAGAATAAGTAGATGGCCTCATCAGTTTGAGGCACAGCAGGTGGACATCCAAACACGATTAATTTTTCACAAATCAAACACAGAATATATAAATTACTCTTTCTCCTTCAGCCACACTCATTTCCAGTATTGAACATGGAAGCTAACTGTACTATTAAATAAGCTCGAAGTAACTGTGAGATGGTATTTGGTAATTTGCAGCTCGCAGTGGGCCCAGTGCTCAATGAAGGGCAGAAGCATTGCATTTCTGCAAATAATTTTATTAAGCACAAAATGGATAGAACAAAGTTTGCACTGCTACCATATGGTTATGATATTGTTATTATTATTAATAGTATTAGTCGTATTATTATGCTTTTAAATTATGCTGCTGTACAGCAAGGTAATGTATCACAAGCACATTCCTACCCTTCACCAAATGTAAAAATCAAACTGCTCAAAAGTTGAATTGACAAATGCAAGCCAAGACAAATTTGATATTATTGACACTTGTGGAACATATGTGCAATACTTGTGGAAAAATGAAACACAGACATACCCGGCATCAAGGTACCTTCGAAACACAGCAGTGCCTTTTCTGATCTTTTGTCAAAAAAAGCGGCCGGAAATAAGGCAGCATTCAACGTCTTCGAAATGTTTGCATCTGGCTTGTTTCAAAACCGTGGTTACAACTTCAAGCTCAAGCAAGGAATCGGACCAATAACACAACAACAGAAATCCGTTATCCTGATGCTGATAAAAATGACAAAGTTGATCTTCATATCACAGCACAAAAAAAATGCATTTCAACGTTTTCCCACTTGAAGAGGGTAATGTGAACCAAAACAAGGATTATGAAGAAGATTTTAAAACCCTGCGTGAGAACATACCCGGATTAAGATACTGCTGCTAATCAGAGGATTGTTGGTTAGATTCCCAACAATCAAGACTTTCTTCCTGACAACAGGCCAATCGCCAGCAAGCCTGGACTTTTTTTTATTGTACAGAATGAATACACAAAAACAGCCAAACAGTCCTTCATGTAAAGTATCCAATAAATTATTTTTCAACAATTCAAGGAAAGCGGAAACAAGATCAGCACCTTTCAAAGTGAAATTGAAATATACAACATGTCTGAAAAGTGTTGGCTAATCCAGAGTTAGTGGTTCCTTTTTATCCAAACTCAGTAAATAAATTGTAAATGAAATCAACTAAATACAGCACACAACAAAGCATTTCAGAATTACTGCATCAATTAGAGTAACAGTGTGGTTTAGTGCTTGCATGCTTTTTGGGCAACTTAGGATATAGCTTTATCAGTCAGCACATATGGACTTGCACACAAATGTTTACAATGTACTAATTACAGTTACTATTTCAAAACAGCTGCTTGTATGAAAGTCTGTTTCATACATTGCTTTATTATTCTGTTTATATATATATATATATATATATATATATATATATATATATATATATATATATATATATATATATATATATACTCAAGTAATTGCTTTTTAACTTAAACAACAAAAAAATTCACAGTGATGAAATGGGAAACCAAACCATATATGTTTATATATATATATATATATATATATATATATATATATATATATATATATATATATATATATATATATATATATATATCTATATATATATCTATATATATATATATATCTATATATATATATATATATATATATATATATATACATATATATATATATATATATATGTATAAATATATATATATATATATATATATATATATATATATATATATATATATATATGTATATATGTATATTTACGTATATGTATATGTATATGTATATACCTATACATATCGAGCACACTGTCCAAAAATGATATCAACTACATCGGCATGGCTTTCTGCAGAATGTTGCAGAAAGCAAGGTGAGAAGGAATAATAAGCAAACATGGTGCAATGAGGTCAAACAAACAAACAGGGCTAGAAAATGGAATATGCACTAGAATGACTAGATGGACAAAGATGGACAAAGCACTATCACTTCGGCAAGGCAGACAAGTTAAATGTAAAAGCAGATGAAGCAATGCAGTAAGCGTCTTGACATTCATGAGGTTGGTTGCTTGGTTCATTTGGAAGGTGGCTTAACAACCTTATAGTCAAAACATGAAAGACTGCTGCTTGTGTAAACTGACGAACGCCTTGTACTTGCACTACCAAAGACCACAATACTAATTCCATAGATTCTTGCCATGTAAATTCTGACATTTTTGAGGTACTTTGATCATTTTGAATTTGGTATGAATCAAAGCTTGTCGGTTAACCAAGCACAAACTGACTTTGCTTTGTAATACTTGTGGGTAAAATTTCAATGCACTTAAATAATTGACAAGCAAATGTTAATAAAAGCCAAATTAAATGCAAGTGAATAACAATTAACTTGCATTGAACAACATAAAACAGTCCATGTTTGTGTCGGCTTGCCTTTTCAACTCGAGTGTTGCATATTCAATGCTTGTCTTTGGACTTAACCGAATGCAGTTTGAATGAAAGAAGAAGAAATGGAACCAGCATCTTTTGACAAAGGAACATTCAGAGAGACAATGTTGTCTTATTTCCCAATAACCCAAAATGCCATGCAGAACTTAACAACACCAGTTGTGCGATTAGTGTGACTACAAATACAAACCAATAAAAGCTTTTTGGTGCAACAACAATATTGCTTTCACTACAACTATATTGCCTTTTCGAGACTCAGTGGGTTTGCTGCGAGTTGCTCAAATATCCTTTAAACTGAAATTCCAATTTGTGTTGACGTGTAGAATACATCAGTGTAGAATAATTCCACAAATGCAATATAAAGAGAGCTTTTTTATAAAATACCTCCTCAACACCACCCTCAACCCCCTCCCCCCACCCAAATATATCAACAGTCCTAAACAAGAATGTCATGAACATGATACGTGCCAATTGCTTTGTATCGATTGGGGAATTGCATCAGTACAGTTTGGGGCAGAGGTGAGTGCAAACAGAGGAGATCGTGCTTATATTTCACAAGTGATGAGACATAGTATATAAGACTACAGAGTGTGCAAAAAGTGAGACCTCAGAACCTTATTTAAAAGGTATGATGGAAAAGACGAAGAAAAAGACAGGGTGGTGCTCCCAAATCGCATTATCAACACAGTATAAAACTTCACAGCAATGTTGGAAGAAGTGAGAGAACAATAATAGAACATTAAAAAAAAAGTGGAAGGATCACAATTGCAAAAGTGTTTTTAAATATCTGAAAACAAATGACATCAATAAGAAATTCAACTCAGAAAAAACAAGCTGCGATCAGAGAAATTAAGCAACACCGTACTTTTAGAAACTATATTTCCCGATTTTAGGTGAAATTCTAAATGACTAAGGCAAGACTTCAGTTTAAATAATATTATAATGCTTTGTCTGGAAGTGTGGGCGAAACATAATGGACCTAGTTCTTGCTTTCTTTCCTAGCAGATATACGTAATGTCCAAGAGAACCTGGAGAGTGAAGCATCCCTCAAGACAGTGTCAGGTTGACTCTCATAGCATTCAGAACCTTTTTGCTGATCAAACTCTCATCAAAATAGGAGCAAATTCTCAATCAATAAAAGAGAAGTGTTCCAGAAATGTTTCAGACTTTTTTTTTAAACAAACTTGGCACAAAAAAGGAGGGAATCACGTGGGACGAGATACTAATCATGGCTAAGAAGCATTGGTAAATCATTACAGGAAGAAATTTGTAGTTTTTCTCAATTGCAAGAAGTAAGTATTTACCATGAAAAGACAAATGGAGGAAAGTTAAAGGAAACACAGTCATTCTCAATCAAATGCCATCAATAATAATCAACTAACCTCATATAATGTTATTAGTGGGATGGGGTCAGGGGGAGGGAGAGGAGACGTGGGAAATAGCTTTGCCGTCCATATTTATTTATTTATTTATTTATTTTTCTACTTGCTTTATAAGTTGTTTGTGTCAGAAATTGAGGAAATGCAAAAATCTATTCACAGGAGTGAGTTGCAAACTATGCTGAGGTGTGTGTGTGTGTGTGTGTGTGTGTGTGTGTGTGTGTGTGTGTGTGTGTGTGTGTGTGTGTGTGTGTGTGTGTGTGTGTGTGTGTGTGTGTGTGTTGGAAATATCTTAAGCTCATACTATAAATGCATCCGATTAACAAAGGCAGACTATTCTATGGCCACACGGACCAGCATTTCAGCAGTGAGAAACTGCTTGAGAAGCAATGGGTTAGCACCATAAATCCTCAAAACTCTCCAAAGGTTAGATTATGTGGATGAGTGGCAATCACAAAAAAAGGAAAAAAAAGAAGTTACAAAAGCTAACAGTTGACTGTCATTTCCAAGACAACAGGATGAAAAAGGGAAGGATTAAATAAAATAAAAATGAAAGAAAGTTTCAAAATTAAAATTTGTCGTGAAAAAAAAAAACCATAAAGAAAAGATGCATCAAAACGTTGAAAATAATCACATTATGTCACGAATGATTCCACTCACAATGTTCTTAATGCTTAAATCGTAAGCAAACTACTACATTGACCCTATTTTGTGTATTGTGCAGTCCCACAACAAAACGTTACAAGTCACCAATTTCAGATTACAAAAACGACAATGCACTAACGTCACAAGATACAGAAAAAGAAATATGACCATCGACGACTTCTATACATTGAATTTTCCATTTTTTTTTTTAATATGAGAATATACTTCCTTTGTAAATAATTTTTTTTGCAAAAAAGTATCAAATAAATCTATCAAATCACAAAGGTGATATATGCAAGCAAAAGAGTTCTCAAAAGTTCTGTGAAAATCGTGCAGCCTTGCTTTGATGGACGCGAGTAAAAATACCAATGTATGCACGCTGGCTTAGAATATGAATCCAAACATAACTTGGCACGTATTTAAAGTACAACTCATAGCTGCAGCAACGGTAAACAATTCCTGAAGATATTAAAGAAAACACGAAACAACTTCAGTACTGTATTTATAAAGCATATACATTGGTGATTCGATCATATTCTGGATTTCTACTGACAATTTCAAAGCCAGCTGGTATCAACGCGAGTCAGTCAACCATATTTAGTACATTACTGGCTGCTTCAGACTGCAAGCAGCCAAAATATGCAAATGGAAATGTGGAATCGGTATTACTCAAACAACATTGGTATATATGTGGGATTAAAAAAAGGTCCAGCAATGTAATACCACTCTCACATCCCCACTAATGAGCAGCCCTATCACAAGTTGGCCAATGGGTTGAGGAGGTCAACCAAAGTCCAAAGCCAGTGGAGCGTGCGAGGAGATGGGGTCAGCATGTGAGTCCAAGGATGCTTCAGAATAAGTCAGAGCTGTGGAAGAAAGGTAATACAAGTGAGTGTTGAAATTCAATGCAAAAATAAGCATTCCTCACTTTCTTTTCAATGCGGTTCACTCAGAACTAAGAGATGGTTCCAATTATTTTATGGACAGCTATAAATTGGGATGGATGCAGATAATAATTTACGTGCCCAAAATGTATCAGAAGATACTGCGGAATTGGAAGAGGTTTGAGAAAAAAAATTGTTCACATCATTGGGATGGCTAATTAAAAAAAAAGAAAAAACTTTTATGAGAAATAAAATGTCTCAAGGGATCTTCAGGCATTTTCTTATTTAAACCTGCAAGACCTACAAATATCAAGATTTTTTTTGTTGTCAAAAGCACAGAATGCATTCATTTGATTCCCAAACCTAGATAGTCCCATTTTATTTCACTACATGGATCAAAAACAATTTTAGAAGTGAAAGATTACCTGTGTTTTTTGGACAACAAACAAACTGATTTATGAATAGTGTTTGAGCAACAGATTGATCCTGAAGCTACAGAAAGGTACACATCATCCACAAATATGTGTGACAAGGTGTATTTGTGTGCCACCTTTGTTAATTGTACAAAAAGCAAAAAACAAAAATACACTCAGGAAACAATTTGACACATAATTACCTTGCCGCTCACGTCGTCGAAACTTCCTCAGACGCCGGTCGATCGAGGCAACCTCAGACCGGAGAGCCATGTAGTACGCCCTTATCTGCTGCAACCTCTGTTGCAACCAGGTGATCCGTGCAGCACCACTCAGGGATGGCAGCTCTGAGGTAACAAATCCACCACCCACACCACCTCCATTGTTAGCAACATAGACCTTAAGTATCATCCTTGAGCATGAGATAAGTTGGTTCAAAGCAACCAAATGATATTGCTCAGTATTTACTGAGCAACATCATTTGGCTGCTTTGAACCAACTTATGTCATGCTACATTCCCCTAATGAACTATGAAAATTGTGACAAAACTGTTATTGGTTTTGAAAACACTGTCAGTTAACCATAATGATTACTGCAGTGGCACAAAGGGATTAGCCTTGATAACATTTCCATGGATATTGAAAATTGGAGAAGTCCATCTCCTCTCTGGGTTTAGCTAAGAATTTGAGATCAACAGCACAATGGCCTACACTTTTTCTGACAGTAGAGCAGAATATTTTAACATTCTATTATACTCCTATTAAATGTATATGGGTAAGATGGTTGAATGTCTCCTCCGAAATAGCAGTATATTTTATGAAAGGATGAAAGTACAGCATACTCCATGAAAGAACTATATAAACAAATGGAATAAGTTAGCGCCAACAAAACAGTGCTGCTAGCTAAAAAAAAATCGAATTAAATTAAAATTTTCTTTCAATAATAAATGGACCCTCCATACACAGGCTACATATTCCATTCATCACGAAATGAAGGCAATTATGAATTCCCAGTGCAGAAAGTGTATAAACTTGGTAAAAAAGAAAATTTCACGTGGCCAATGTTTGGAGAAGGTAATGATATTGTACATTTCCATTGGCAAACTGTGTTACTATGGCTTGTAGAAGAGTTAATGAAGCCCAAAGACAACAGGCATTTTTAAGGCCATTTCCCCTGCGAGAGCAGAGGTTAGCTTTGTTGGCTCCATGACAATCTTCTCCACTTTACCCTATTTTCTGCATCTCCCCTTGTTAACCCCCTTACCCGCATTTCTTCTTCCACCACCTTTAGCCAAGTCTTTCTCGGTTTTCCCCGTCCTCCACTTCCTTCTACATTCATTTCCATTACTCTTCTTACCCAGTCACTTTCATCCTTCCTCAACACATAACCCAACCATCTCAACCTGTTTCTCTTCACAACATCCATCACAGGCTCTATTCCCATCATCTTCCACAATTCATCATTTGTCTTCCTCTCAATGATATTCCGCACATCCACCAACACCACTCTCATTTCCACCCTTTCCAGCCTTCGTTGCTGCTCCACGTTCATTACCCATGTCTCGCTCTCATAAATCATAGCACTTCTCACACATGTTGCATACACCTTTCCCTTCAACTTCAGAGACATGCCACTCAGTTCCTCATCAGCATGTCACTCAGTTCCCGAAACTTCTTCCATGCACATCTCACTTGAGCAACTGTCGCCAAGTCTGATCCACCTTCTCCATTCGCCATGTCTCCTTGGTAGCAAAATGTTTTCACACCTTCCAACTTCATGCCATCTCCAAGATCCAACTAAACATTTCTTCCATCTGCAACTCCCTCTATGCACACCTTACACTTGAATGGAGCTACCACACTGGTTAATGACCCTCTCACACCACTACATTTCTGATGAACCCACTTAGTGCACATTGTACAATGAATGGAGTTCACTCCAACATCTTTCCTGCACAAAGCACACGGCCACTTCCCAGTGCTTTCCACCTCACCACATGTTTTACCACTTACCATCACCTTCGTCTTTACGATATTTACTATACCTTCAAACCTTTTGCCTCCAAACATTCCTTCCATTTATTCATCTTTTCCTTCAGTTCATCCCTAATCTCTGGAATCAACACCAAATCATCTGCATGCAACGCTCATGGTAAACCCTCCTTTACGATCTGAGCCAGCACCTCCATCACAACTACAAATAATAATGGACTTGGTACTGACCCCTGATGCACTCTCACCTTCACCTCAAACTCACCACTGTTCCCATCCTTCGTCCTTACAGCTGTGCGCGCTCTCTCGTACATTGCCATCACAACTCTGATCAACCATTCCTCCACTCTGAACTTCCTCAATGCCCATGTCACTACTTCCTGTGGAACCCTATCGAATGCTTTCTCCAGATCAACAAATTCAAGAAACTACTTCTTCCTCTTCTACATGTACTTCTCCTGCAACTGCCTGACTATAAAAATCACATCCGTCGTTCCTCTTCCTGGCACAAGTCCAAACTGCATTTCATCAATCTTCACTTTCTTCCTTATCCTCTTCTCCAACACCCTTTCCAATACCATCACTCCATGATCCAGTAACTTTATCACTCCATACGAGCCACAGTCCAGGTCACCTTTCCCCTTGTACAAAGGGACAAGGGTACTCGGTTCCCAATCTACTGGAATGTGGCCTTCTTTCACCACCAGATTACAAATCTGTCATTCTCTTTGCACCCCAACTTCCCGCTGCCTTCAACATATTTGCCACAACTCCCATCAGCCCTCCTGCTTTTGTACTCTTCATTACTCTTATCGCTTCCTCAACTTCCTTCTCAGTTATCTTCTCTGCCGGTCCTAAAATTTAGTTGCTCCTTATGTTGCCATCCCATTCATTCTCTGCATTCAACAGACTTTCCATATATCTCTTCCATTAATTCCACAACAAATAATCCCACTTCACTCTTCAAGCAACTCACCCCCATCACTTCGCACCTCTCTTTCGCTATCTGCTTTGCAATCCTAAATATTGCTCTCTGATCCTCTTCCAAATCCAAACGTTCTCTGAGCATTTTCCGATGTGCCTCCTTCGCCTTTGCTACCTCTTTCTTGGCAGTCTTCTTGGTGCCTTATAACTTTCATATGCTGCCTCTTCTGCTACTGTACCCTTCGCCTTCTGCCAATCCTTGAACTACTTCCTCTTCTCGTCAATCCTCTTTCCAACTTCATCAACCCACCACCATGTTTCCAAGTGTCTCGGTGTTATCAGCAGATTGGTCTGCCAACATAAACAAAACAATATCAAAGACAGATGTATTCCTTTTGCCACAGGCACAGTGTTGCAGCATGAATGGAATTTCCCTTGGAGGTATTCCACAAGAACTGTCCAGAAACGGCTTTGTGCAACAGGTTACAAAGCCAAGACACTGACAACATGCCTTGTTCTCAACCAGAAGAAAGAGCAGCCACTTGAAAGGTGCCAGGCACGCAACACTGGAATTTCGCACCCCAGAGGAGATCCATTGGTCTTGTGATAGTCGATTGCTTCTGCACACGGCTGATGCAGTGGGGCAACTTAGCATAACAATTGTGCATTTTGTGAGGAAAGCACCAAATTTGGCACACTAGTAGCCTATCATATTATGAACAGATTTGGATATTGGGCCATCTCAAAAATTTTGATGGCAGTGGAAAATGGCTGCCATAGACATCAGCGGCTGAATTTGAGATGGCCCAATATCCAAATCTGTTCATAATATGATAGGCTACTAGTGTGCCAAATTTGGTGCATTCCTCACAAAATGCACAATTGTTATGCTATATTTAGCTAAGTTGCCCCACTAATGGTAGAAATAAGGTTTGGTGGCACTTAACACAGCTTTTACACCCAATAACATTGTGGAGTCTATCGCATTTGATGATGAATCCATTATGATATGGAGCTGCTGGTTGTGATTGTCAGGTTACCCTGTCAGTGACAATGTCATGTTTACAGACATAAAAGTAGCGGAGTGACATTTTGGAAAACGTTTTTGTTCCACATTTTGAAAACAACCCACTTCTCACATTCTCATACAGTTACTGGCTTCTTGCTAAATTATACCATCACAACATTGCTCTGGCTATCAATGAGTCTTCGTTTAAATCTAAAAGAGCATGTTTGAGACATTCTTAGGTGGACGTGGACATTTAAGAAATATGACAATCCTGTGCAGACTCTGGCATGGTTGGAGGCTGCATTTCACCAGGAATGGCAACAACTCCCTTTAGATTCTCTCTGGCAGATCAAGGAAAAGGTTTGGTTATTTTAATATTCTCTTGGATCCGCTTTCTTTGGCAGTGGTGTGTTGACTGACTGCTTCCACCTTTTGGACCATACAATCCTGCTCCACATTCATTTACAGATAAAGGTTAAATTTTTGATTGCCTCCTCCCCAATTACCTGAAAGAGTTTGATTGGATTTTCATCAGCACCTGGTGCTTTTCCATTTGCCAACTCTTTCAGGGCAATGCACCTCACATTCTAATACTATTGCTTCCTGTCCATATTCGCTTTCTTCAAAGGTTTCCGTCAAATTGCTATTTCGTTTGAATGGTGTTTCGATGTATTCCTTCCATCTTTCTTTCACCTGTTTCTTCTGTCAGGATCTTTTCCTGTTCTCCTCCGAAGGACCCCAATCAAAGACTTTAACTTTCCTGTGATATCTCTGATCTTTAAAAAAAAAAAAAGAATTTCTTATGTTCCCCACTTTATGTTGTAACTTTCTATCTTTATGCATGCCTCTGAAATATTTATGTTTGTCTTTCCTTGCTTGTCATTGGAAGTCAGCATTTAGCAGCTTAATATCCTCTCTTGATGCACCTTTGATTTTCATCTATCTTCTTCTGTCTGCAACATTTCTTGCCTCTTCTGACAGCCATTTATCCTTATTCTTTCTGCTTGCTTTTGCGATATTGTTTTTTTAGCCTCTTCTTCTACAAAGTCTTCAACCTCTTGCCACAATTCGTCCAGCTCTGAAAAATGATTTTTCACCTTTATTACATCTCATGAGTCTCGCCCCGACGAGATTATTGGAATGCCCGTTTGTCTGTATGTGTGTCTGTGTGTGTCCTCATCTATATATTTTTCCTTTTAATATTCTTTTTCTCTGCAACCATTTGGCCGATCAAAGCAAAACTTTAAACATCGGAGGGACTCCCTCCCCCCCCCCCATACAGAATATTTTATTGATAATTGATATAATTGGTCACATGGTATAGCAGCCATACTGGATTAAAGGAAAAAAAATTGGACATCTCTGAAACCGCTCAATGAAAAAAATTGAAACTTGGCACATATCATCAACTCCCCATGGGGTACATATCATGATAATGATGATGTCGTCAGTGAAGTAGTAGTCCAGCCACAATTAGATGAATCAAAATCTGCAACCCAATGTAAGTGAATAATTAAATCTATGATGTCATCGTTCAGGTGGTCTTGCGGCCATATTGAATTGGAAATAAAAATATTTTAAAATCTTCTTTTCCAGAACCGCTTAACAGATCAATGCAAAACTTCATACATTTAATCGACGAGGCAAGGGGAATATAGTTTGAATTTTTTTTTTCATATTCATCTTCATTGACACAATCTAGCATTCATTTGCACAAAAGTGGTTGTTAAATATTCTAATAATTAATCAATAAAGCTGTGGATAATGGCAATGTATGTGACATAATAGGGTGCATGGATGATATGGGTAGATGGGCCTTAATAGCAGTGGGCCATAATAGCAGTGGGCCATAATAGCAGTGGGCCATAAGTGGCGTGTTCAGTTAACGATGGTATTTTTTGTTCAGAATGAGCGCACAAGGTGAGACTATGCGCTTTGCTGAGTGATGTTCTCGTTTAGATACATTTTCAATGTCATATCTGGTGGAGTTTTTGATTTTTTCTTTTCACTTTTCTCAATTTTATGCCGAGCTTAGCTACAAGGAGTTCATGATCTGACCCACAGTCTGTGCCTGGCAGTGTGTTGGCAGATTGCACAGCATTTCTCCATCTTCTGTTGATTAGAATGTAGTCAATATGATTTCTATGTTTCCCATCAGGGTTGTTTGACAATCTACACTTGGGTTGTTTGAAGCATGTGTTTGCAATTATGAGCTCATTCTCCACACAGAACTCCAGCATTCACTCCCATGGCTCATTTTTGGATACCAAGTCTGTGCGTTCCTCCAATCCCTGGCACTCCTGATTCTCCAAATTTTACATTCCAGTCTCCCGTAATAATTAAAACATCTCCTTTATGCATTTGTTCTCTCAATTCCTGTAACTTTCAATGAAACTCCTCCACATTTTCTTCATCTGTTGCAGGAAATTGGAGCATATATCTGAATGATGGTGGTTTTCACAGGATGTCCTTTCAATCTCACCAATATTAACCTATCATTGACTGAGTTGTAACCCAGTACTGACCCTGCCATCTTCTTATTCCAACGGTACCATTTTTATTATTCTACGACAGCAGAAGCCCTTTAGAGTTTCGAACGAAGCGTGGCACGCGACACATGGACAGATGCTTCTATTCTCCTTTTAGCAAAAGATTAGATTTTAGAATAATTTTCTCAGCTATTGCTATGATCAAGGAAAACATAGGCCATGCTTAATTTCTTAATATGTGTATATAAAACACAATTTTCTGCCTGCAAAACGATGGCTGCAGTTTGTAGTTGGATCCTTTTCCTTTGAGAATTTCACCAAAACAAAACAAGGGCTTTGACCCAACTTATATCACTTGGTTGGTTCAATCTGTCATATTCAATGTTACCTCAATGCTCCCTCTGAGTTCTGCTGTCAGTCTGAAGAGATTGTAGTAAATCAGCAAAAACAGCTGATGAAAGTGAGTGATAGTGATAAAATGAAAAATTAAACAAGTGAAACATGAAAAGATACCAGAGGAAACTTGAACAAGGTATTTACACAACAAACCAAAAGGCATGATACATAGTAGCACATTCACATCGCTTTGAATCATGGAAGAAGGGAATAAAGCCCTTATTACTTGGTAGGAAAAAAAAAAAAAACGAAGACTTATTCGGACAGGTAATTGTAGCCTGCATGTATTATAAATGACCCACCGATCTGCACGTCAAAACTTGCAAGCTTGTCAGTCGATGAACTAAGTGAACCAGGAGGACTGGGAGGGGGTGAGAGCTTTCCATGGCTTGGCTCTGACAGGGAGAAGTCTTCACTGTCACTGCTCTGTCCTGTGTGGTACAATAAATTGAAGAATACAGTAGTTTGTAAGCTTTATATTTTCCCCAGAGTAAAATCATCTGTTTATACATTTTCTTCCCACATTATTGTTGCAAATCACTTTCCTGAGGTCAAACAAACTAAAAAATTGTTTCCCATTTCTGAGCAGAAAAATTTGGGGTAATTTGGTCAAGAAGGTTTCAATAAAGTTTAATTGGAAGAAGGCACATAAAATATTGGAAATATATAGTTATTAAGGAAAACTTTTGTTGGCCAATACAGCCGACTCTTATTCAACCAAATGTATTTCAACCAGATAGGAGCAAGTCTTTCCCTTTGGACTAATATATGTGTATGTATATATACTGTATATATACAGGGTGAGTCAAAAGTAGTGCCCAAATTCTGTTTTTTCGGCTGTCAGATTCTTTCTGGGAAGTCATGTTGTTTATAATTGTCTTGCAGATTATTAATTTTCGCAATTTATTTATTTTTGATTTTGTTTTGCAGGTTATTGCTGTGAGTTTAGAAAGTTACTGAATTTGCACCAAATTGAACCATGAATTACCTTTCAATTTATCAACGCATTGCGGCCATGAAACATTACTACAAATGTAACAGCACGCAGTTTGGTACAGGAATTCGATATTAACCCACGTCAGGGAAGAAACATACGATTGATTGTCGAGAAATTTAAAGCAACAGGGTCGGTAGCCACTGCAAAGAAGTCCGGTCGTCCGAAAACGGCAACAAATGTAACTAAGGCTGAAGAAGCCATCAGAAGACTGGAACAAAGTTCGCAAAAGTCAACTCATCATTTATCTGCAGAGTTTGAAGTGAGCCAATCAAGTGTTATCCATATCCTTCACCAGAAAAAATGGAAACCTTACATGCCACGCTTAATGCATGCTATTCATGATGGTGATGACGACCGCCATCTTCAATTTTGCGAAGAGTTCTCAGCTAAACCTCACGAAGACGACACAATGCTAGACAACATCTGGTGGTCAGATAAGGTATGTTTTAAGCTTAATGGCACAATTAACAGACACAATTGTGTCTACTGGGCTGCGAATAGCCCAAGAGTGACAGTTAAGAAGGAGGTAAATTTACCTGGAGTGACAGTTTGGGCAGCCATATCTCCATTAGGGATAATTGGACCCTTTTTCTTTGAGGGATCTGTCACTGCAGAAATTTACCTGGATATGGTGCAAACCTTCTTTTGGCCCAGGGTACAAGATCAGGACTGTTATTTCCAGCATGATGGAGCTCCACCTCATTATGGACGTTATGTTCGTCGGTGGCTTGATAAAAACTTTCCCAGAAAGTGGATTGGCCGCCGCGGTCTGATCGAGTGGCCGGCACGCTCCTCAGACCTTACACCTCCAGATTTCTTTATTTGGGGGCTCATGAAAGACCTTGTTTATCGTGAAAAGTCTCGTACCATTCACGAATTGAAAGCTCAAATTCAGGAAAAGGAATTCGAAATTGATATCGAACTCTGCAGACGTGTGTGCCGCTCTGTGCCTGCTCGGCTGCAATTGTGCATCACTCACGAGGGAGGGCACTTTGAAAATTGCAAGTAAAACAGCTTGGTACAGTTCCATAATAATTTTTCCTTGAATAAATGGTTAGATAAACATGTCATTCATTTATTTCTACCTTCTCGTACACTAGGGTGTTTCATATTGCAACTTTTTTGCGCTAGTCAAGTTGGCTACCCATCGTAGCTTTCCAATATGGATAAAAACCCCACTCGCCGATTTTTAGAATTTCCCTCCTAAAAATGGCCGCCGGCAGCCATTTTTTTCCAAAATGGCGGCCTTTTTCGCGTTTTGACACAGAAATCGACTCCTACACCTGCTAAAATATGTTAATGTTACTTGATATGAATATGTTTGTAGATGATTATGATTGCTATGTCTGCTCGCAGTCGGGGACTAGACATTAGGCATCCAATATGGCGGAAAAATCCAAAATGGCGTCCAAGATGGCTGATTTTTGGCCACTGGAAAGTTGTTCCCTCCGATGTGGGTTCTAATATGTCTAGTTATAGGTTTTTGGGTGTGCTGAATTCGTTTTTATGCTCTAAAATGCAGTATATCTGTCACAGAGATGTCTGCGGGGGTCATGCTCTCGCGTTAAGAAGTAGTTCTTGAAAGTCTGAAGAAGAATTTTGAATATTCTCACCCTCATTGATATCAGAAAATAACAATTAAATATTCGAAGGTCAAACATGTATTTATTTAACATGTACAGTATATACACGAATTACTAGTATACTAATGCCATAACGAATGTTCTAATATGAATTCATGTATGCGTGCATATCAGCCTTGGTAATCAATAATATTGGCCATGGCATGGCATACATGGCTGTAGCGACATTTCAAATTAAAATTTCCATAGTTCAAAAACATCAATGTTCACACTTCGCTTCATATAGTTATCTACATTTTCTGAAGAGTGGATTTCGGGTATCCAGAATAATTCTGCCTGTGCCACTCAACCAGTTGAAGCAAAGCTTGCCTTTGCTGTTCATCCCTCGTTTTGTCTATAAAATCCGAAATCAACTTAATTCCACGCTCTGCAAGGTCGTTAAATACGTGAACATTGTGCACATAGTTTGCGAATTTTTGGTAACCATCACTTTCTGGCCATGTGCTTGCAGGCTCACACATCCATTCTACATCTAGTACATCATATAGTTCAAGAAGATTGAATAACCGCCACGAGTCGTCATCTAATAAACTGCTGAGACACAGGGCACTACTCTCATTCTCATCCATGGCCGGAAATTTTGGCTTTCCTGAGCTGAGTTGATCATGAGGTAGTCTCGGTGTCTGATGCAATAGTTTTGCCATCGTTTCTCGCTCATCTGTGGGCACGTTGGAATCGGCAAGAGCGAAAATTACCAATTGCGGTGTCAAATACCAAAGGTGTCGATCACTCCTTCATATATACGCGAAAATGAAGATAACTATATGAAGCGAAGTGTGAACAATGATGTTTTTGAACTATGGAAATTTTAATTTGAAATGTCGCTACAGCCATGTATGCCATGCCATGGCCAATATTATTGATTATCGAGGCTGATAGGCACGCATACATGAATTTATATTAGAACATTCATAATGGCATTCATATTCTAGTAATTCGTGTATATACTGTATATGTTAAATAAATACATGTTTGACCTTCGAATATTTAATTGTTATTTTCTGATATCAATGAGGGTGAGAATATTCAAAATTCTTCTTCAGACTTTCAAGAACTACTTCTTAACGCGAGAGCATGACCCCCGCAGACGTCTCTGTGACAGATATACTGCATTTTAGAGCATAAAAACGAATTCAGCACACCCAAAAACCTATAACTAGACATATTAGAACCCACATCGGAGGGAACAACTTTCCAGTGGCCAAAAATCGGCCATCTTGGACGCCATTTTGGATTTTTCCGCCATATTGGATGCCAAATGTCTTGTCCCCGACTGCGAGCAGACATAGCAATCATAATCATCCACAAACATAGACATATCAAGTAACATTAACGTATTTTAGCAGGTGTAGGAGTCGATTTCTGTGTCAAAACGCGAAAAAAGGCCGCTATTTTGGAAAAAATGGCCGCCGGCGGCCATTTTTGGGAGGAAAATTCTAAAAATCGGCGAGTGGGGTTTTTCTCCATATTGGAAAGCTACGACGGGTAGCCAACTTGACCAGCACAAAAAAGTTGCAATATGAAACACCCTATTGTACACTGTAATACAAATGGCAAACCAACAATCAACTGACAGAAATTGGGTGCTACTTCTGACTCACCCTGTATATATGTACATATATATATATATATATATATATATATATATATATATATATATATATATATATATATATATATATATATATATATATATATATATATATATATATATATATATATATATATATATATATATATATATATATAAATATATATATATATATATATATAAATATATATATACATATATATAAATATATATATACATATATATATATATATATATATATATATATATATATATATATATATATATATATATATATATATATATATATATATATACATATATTTATATAAATATATTTATATATATATATATATATATATATTGTTACGGATTCGCGCCCGCCGGCGTGCTGATGGCCACGTAACTCGAATCGCGGCACGTCGCCCACCGGACGGACAATCCAGTCGTGACCCTCTCAGACTAACGCCGGGAACCAGTCACGGGTGGACCTTTCGGTCTCACCGCGATCGAGCCAATCGGCCCCCGCGTGGGATAGGGTTGCTCGCCAAATTCGACCTACCTAAGTACCCACACGGAGGGTAGACCGGGCGATCGCACCTCGCCGCAGGTCAACTTCGGACACGGGCCACTTAAGCGACCCGTTCCGTACTATCGGGATAACCGAGCGGTGTTATCGTCGGCCTCGACGGTTCGATCAATTATCGGGCGTATTCAGCCCACTACCAACCCTTTACGTGAAGCAAGATGAGGATTCAATGAGAGAAATGACGAAGCGAAGCGGGAAACAGTTCAACATAAAGCACATTTATTCGCGATGAACGGAAAGCACACATATACAATTCCACCAAAAGCACATAGAAAAGAAAAAGAAACACAATGCAATTTTACACAAAAAGCAAATGTAAAAGCGAAGACACAATGCAGAGCTAATACCGACTACCGAGCACACGGCAACACTTATACAATTCTACTTCACAGACGGCACCGACAACACATACCCAAAACCAAGAAAAAGAACACCCTCAAGGATGAGGCGGGCCTGAGGCCGAGACCGGGTCGGGCCTACCCGTCTGGTGATGAGACGCGGAGCGGCGATGGTGCCTCAACTCCGCGGGCCTCGCGGACAGTGTCTGGTAGGGGGTGGGAAGGGGGCCCCCTTGGTCGCACTATCTCAGCACGGGGGGAAACAGGAGGGGGTTGCTGATGCTCGGGGAAAGGAGGATTTTTACTCTGTCTCGAGTCCCGCGACAAGCGTCTCCACCTCGACCAGGTCGCGCCGTCGGCCTCCCTGGTGCGCAGCTCCCGGCACGACGCAAGCACCCCCTCGTCTGCCTTCGCCGCCTCTCCACAGCTCCGTCCTCTTCGCTCCGACTCCAACGCACATGACGACGACGACGACCAACCCCGAACTCTTCCTCCTGCGAACTTCCCAACTGCACTCAACTCCAACGCACACGACGACGACGACGACGACCAACAACCAACAACGACGACTTCTTCTTCCCAACTCCACCGACTGCGAAGTTTTAACTCAACTCTACTGACGAACGCGGTCGCTTATATAAGCCCCGTGGCTTCGCCTTTGACCCCCTGCCTTCGACCTTTCACCTCGCTCCCCATTGGCCCGAGAAAAAGTGGGCGTGAATGCATTTTGATCCATGAATTTGCATATAGCGACCGCCCTCCAACGCCCTGGAGGCGGGGCCAAATCGCCCCTCGCTCACCGATTGGACGGAACAAAAGTGGGCGTGTGTCGTTTTTGATCCGTTTTTGGAGCGGAAAATCCGTGGTTTTGTACACGCTGTTCGGCGCGCGCCCTGCACGAGTCCAACACAGGTACCCACAAGCGGCGCAAGAACGGTGGCGATGCGACGGTTGCGAGGTGTGACGTGAAGCGGCGCCGCGGTGGGTGGTTGATG
>NC_140962.1:58248683-58271183 GCF_056783735.1 Eptatretus burgeri
CAGTGTCAAAAGCAGGAATGTCGTTCGCAACAGGCAGATGTACACGGATTCGAGCCCCAGCTCGAACACGCCACGTGGCAAGATGGCGGCGCCGCACTCTTTGCTTTCCGCACCGCACACGGTCTCCGCGCGCTCTGGCCCCACGTAAGGTCGACGATGGGCCTCAGCTGATTTCTCTCACAGTCCAGCATACACAAATCCAGGCCTGGCCTGTTCACCAGACAAGGCCCAAATCGAGGTGTTTGGGATCTGGCAGGCGGATCGGTAGGCAGGTCGACAAATGTGTCGAGGACCTTCTCATGAAAGTCGATCGCCGACTCGACGTGCAGGCAGCCTCCAGTCGTTTCTCCTGCTTCCTTCACGAAGCAGATCACAGACAGACACAGCCGTACCCTACACAGCCGATCACGACTCCCACCAGTCGTTTCTCAGTTCCACCTTTTCTTTCTCGGCCGATGGCAGACTCGACCCTCAGGTTCAGCTTTCTCTCCCGGCCGATTCACCACTGCCTTTTCTTTTCTTGCTCGCCTCGAAGCCCCTGCTCATCCAGCAGATCGCGACGAGACACTTGTCGTTTCTCTGTTGCCTTCCCAGCCTTTCTTTTGTATGTATGTATGTATGTATGTATGTATGTATGTATGTATGTATGTATGTATGTATATATATATATATATATATATATATATATATATATATATATATATATATATATATACATACATACATATACATACATACATACATACATACATATACATAGCCTGGTGTGTTGGCGCAGTGGTTAGGGCAATGGCTTGGGATCCAAAAGGTCCTGAGTTCAAGCCCCGTTGGGCCACTGAATTAATACACCAGGGGGTTGACTCAGCCTGTCATCCTTCCGAGGTCGGCGAAATGAGTACCAGTGTACTGGGCGGGTGTATACCCCGGTTAAAATAGGTGTACCATATCCCTGTGTCGTAAGAGGCGACCAGGGTTGTGTCAGGAAGGGCATCCGGCGTAAAACATGTGCCAAATCACTATGCGGATCATACGGATGATCCGCTGTGGCGACCCCTAACGGGAGCAGCCGAAAGAAGAAGATATAGATATATATATATATATATATATATATATATATATATATATATATATATATATATATATATATATATACAGTAAATACATATATAGTTTTGAAAGGTACCCATGGGGAAGAGCATACATGGACAATGGACATGTAGACACCAGAGGATCAGTTATTTCTTTAGTCTATGTGTAGATCGACCTTGGCCCCCTTGTCAAAGGGTTTTACAAGCGAGATGCATTGAGGTCAGTTTGTACCCCCTGCTCATTTCAATTTTTCCTTCCTTATGCCATCTGTTCATTCCCCCCCCTGTACTTTACTCCTCTGCTCCTTTCAACAATCCCTCCTTTACCTCATCAGTCCATTTGCATCCCTCTCCATTGCAACGCTGTGCACGCATTATCTTATTTCACACATTCATGGCACAAGGCATGACACTTGATATTCATGGCCTGTGGGACAGCACCTCTCGCGTGATGCAGAGTAGCACTGTAAAGAGGAAGTTTGTGTGCAAGGGAGGGGCTGGAGTGCACCCATGCTGTCTTTCGTACACAAAGGGCACAGTGGGGGCTGTGGTGAAAATTTCCCACAGAATGACATGGGATTTTCCGTGGGCTGCGTCATGGACCCGCCCACATCGGATGCACACAAATGAGAAGGAGGCTCACATGAGCTAAGACAGGGAGAAAGCCAGATCCAGAGGGGAGGAAGAAGCTGAGGAGCTGGTCCTCATCGACACCAAAAAGCTTGTCTGGCGAGGGGCAGAGGTATGTGCAGAGTGTGCGAAGAGAGGGAGGGAGTGGTGTGTGAAGAGAGGGAGGGAGGGAGTGCAGAGTGTGAAGAGAGGGAGGGAGTGCAGAGTGTGAAGAGAGGGAGGGAGTGCAGAGTGTGTGAAGAGAGGAAAGGAACCGATAGTGAGAAGGAGGGCAGTAGAAAAAGCCCAGAAGGCGGCTTGGTTCATGGGGAGCTGCTGGACACGGGGGCCAGTATCTACGGAGCGAGCTGCTTGCCATCACATATGTTGCATACCAGAGAGGACTTGCCTACTGGGTCTGGACACTTCCGAGACGTGGCTGCGCCTCCCATCGCAACGCATCAACACTCCACTGCCCATCTTCCCCATCTCCCAGTATATTTGGACTGGCGCAGCCCCGTTGGGCTGTGTAAGGTGAGAGAAAAAGTCGACCCTACTCTTCTTTTCACCTTACTTTTCTTTTCTTATCAAGTTCTTCTTGTTTTATTCTTCCCCTTAGATTTAATGAGGTCATGTCTTTTGTGTAAATAAGATATCAGAAAGACTATGTGTTTATTGTTAAATCTGCCATTTTGCGTCTTTGCTTTCTTCCCTGTAAATACTCGCTTTTAAATGATTGTTTGTGTACATGTGTAAATAAATAATTGTTTGTTGTTATTTCCAATCTGTCTTTGTTGTCCTTTCCTTCATTGGTCCCACACAGTGTAGAAGTGCAGTGAGACGGGAAGTTGTACCTCACCTGATTTGCTCTGTGAGCCGGTGCGGCACCCCATCTGTTCCACTTGGCAGAAGATCACCAGGTGCAGTGCCAAGGACATGGCCTCATTAGGTTGCCATGCCAATAGAAAGAAATATAGATAAAGATATGTTAGCCGGTTCATGTCAGGTCAGGCCAGATTAGATCTGTGACTTGCTAAAGGTATCATGTAAACCTGTACTAACCTGTTCCATGGTCGGGTTGTCGGCGAATAAACCATCTCCCCCACCTGGTTTTTTGGTGAGGAGGGTGTTTGGATATGGAAACCCAGCAGGATTAAAAACAAAACCTATCAAAGGGTGGAGGAGCTCCTTGTGAGCCAATGGCTATCCGTATCTAGTGCCCAACTGTGTCTGCGGACGTCCTGCTGCAGTTGGGTTACTTCTTATTAGGAGGTTGGTGGCAGGATTTGCACTCCAGCCACCGTAAAACCCTTCATTCCGCAAAACACAAAAACGCAAAGTTATTTGAAAACCCACTCCGTGGGAGTACCTCCTGTGCAGCATCCCTTCGCAGGGCAGCTCACCGGATGATGGGATTGGAGCAAAGCCTTTGGGACCCCCAATCTTTGATGATAGGAGGGAAACCACGGAGTAACATTCCTGGGTCAGATTGCGGGAGAGTGTGTCGGAGTGGTGCTGAGGTGTCGTCCACCAGTCGGCGGTCTCCTTGGGTTAACCTGAGGGGGTCCCTTCGGGTGGGTGCCTGGAATGTCCTGTCCCGATGAGAGGATGATCACCTGTCTCTTATCATCTGAGCTCAAGCGTTTGGACATCGGTATTGCAGCACTCTCTGAGGTTCAGACACCGGATTATGGCGAGATCATGGTGGGTGGTTACACCCACTATTGGTCTGGTCGCACTGATGGTTACCATGCCCAAGGAGATGCTGAAGCTGTGTCCAATAAGCTGACTCATGATAATTGAGGTAACACCGGTCAATGAGCGTATTATGAGACGAAGGATTCGTCACTCCTTGGGTGTCATTTCCCTGGTCTCTGTTTATGTTCCGACTGAAACGAGTGATCTCACCGTGAAGGACGCATTCTATGCGACGCTCGAGACTGTGGTTGATCAGTGCCCCAGACGAGATACATTTCTAATCTTGGATGATTTCAGTGCATCGACTGGAACTGACAGGAATGTTTATGAGACGTGTGTTGGTCCCCATGAATCTGGAACTGTGAACCAGAATAGCACTAATTTCCTTGACTTTGCAACAAGTCATGGACTTAGGGTGGCCGGTTTATGGTTTCAGCGCCCACAAGCTCATCGCTGGACTTGGTATTCCAACGCTGGCGGTGCGGCAAAGGAGATTGACCATGTCCTCGTTGATGGTCGCTGGAGGCTGATCCAGAACTGCAGGGGCTACCGGAGTGCTCAATTTCTCAATACTGACCACCGGCTTGTTGTTGGAACTCTTAAGTTGCACCTTAAATCCAGGAGAATGGTACCATCCCAGCCTAGGCTGGATGTTGGCAAGCTCAAGGATGAGTAGGTAGCTGAGGAGCTTGCGAACAAGCTGAGTGGAGATTTGGGAGGTCTGGGTGCTTTGGGAGGTCCTGAAGAGTTGTGGGTGCCTTCAAGACCACCCTCCTTGATGTTGCTGGTGGATGTCCTGGAACTCACCGTAGGGCAAAGAAGAATTTTGTCTCTCAAGGGACACTGGATACTATAGACCAGAGTCACAGGGCCATGCTGAATGGCAGAGCTGAGCTGAGGCATGAAACTGTATGTGCTCTAAGGTTGGACAAGGAGGCCTATGTGTCAGGATTCTGTGAGGGGGTAGAGCATCACCTGTGGTAAAGTGATTCTCGTCCTGCTTACAGGGAAATTCGCACATTGGGTTCATCCAAGCCCATCCCTCGGTGTACTGCAGTTAGAGCAGAGGGTGGTAGGCTCTTGACAGAGGAGTCCGAAATGAAGGCCCGCTGGGCCGGTTACTTTGATCGGTTGTACCAGGCTGCTCCACCAGCTGTTGAATTGGAGGGTGTTCCATTAACTGTTGCTGACCCTCCAATCAACTGTGGTCCACCTTCGCTTGTGGAAACACAGGCTGCGGTGAACCGGTTGAAATGGGGTAAAGCTCCAGGGATCTGTGGCATCCGTGCTGAACTTCTCAAGGCTGGTGGAAATGCTGCACTCGTGTCATTGCATGCAGTTCTGTGCACTGGCCGGAACACAGGCATCATCCCAACTGACTGGAAGAGTGGCCTTGTTGTCCCTCTCTGGAAAGGGAAGGGTGATTGCCAAGACTGCAACAACTACCGAGGGGTGACGCTGCTCTCAGTGCCAGGAAAGGTCTTTGCTCGGATAATTCTTGATAGGGTTTGCCACCATCTGCTTGAGCACCAGTGCCCAGATCAGTCAGGCTTTACACCAAAGAGGTCAACGGTTGACCGTATCCTTGCTCTTCAGGTCCTCACCAAATGCAGACGAGAGTTTCGGCAGGGGCTGCTTGCCACTTACAGTGGGGAGAACAAGTATTTGATACACTGCCGATTTTGCAGGTTTTCCCACTGAAAAAGCAGGAAGAGGTCTGTAATTTTTATCATAGGTACACTTCAACTGTGAAAGACGGAATCTAAAACAAGAATCCTGAAAATCACATTGTATAATTTTTAAATAATTAATTTGCATTTTATTGCATGAAATAAGTATTTGATACATCAGAAAAACTGAACTTAATATTTGGTACAGAAACCTTTGTTTGCAATTACAGAGATCAGACGTTTCCTGTAGTTCTTAACCAGGTTTGCACAGACTGCAGCAGGGATTTTGGCCCACTCCTCCATACAGATCTTCTCCAGATCCTTCAGGTTTCGGGGCTGTCGCTGGGCAACACAGACTTTCAGCTCCCTCCAAAATTTCCATTGGGTTCAGGTCTGGAGACTGGCTAGGCCACTCCAGGACCTTGAGATGCTTCTTCTGGAGCCACTCCTTAGTTGCCCTGGCCGTGTGTTTCGGGTCATTGTCATGCTGGAAGACCCAGCCACACCCCATCTTCATTGCTCTGGTTGAGGGAAGGAGGTTGTTTGCCAAGATCTCGCGATACATGGCCCCATCCATCCTCCCCTCAATACGGTGCAGTCGTCCTGTCCCCTTTGCAGAAAAGCATCCCCAAAGAATGATGTTTCCACCTCCATGCTTCACGGTTGGGATGGTGTTCTTGGGGTTGTACTCATCCTTCTTCTTCCTCCAAACACGGCGAGTGGAGTTTAAACCAAAAAGCTCTATTTTGGTCTCATCAGACCACATGACCTTCTCCCATTCCTCCTCTGGATCATCCAGATGGTCATTGGCAAACTTCAGACGGGCCTGGACATGCGCTGGCTTGAGCAGAGGGACCTTGCGTGCGCTGCAGGATTTTAATCCATGACGGCGCATTGTGTTACTTATGGTTTTCTTTGATACTGTGGTCCCAGCTCTTCAGGTCATTGACCAGGTCCTGCCGTGTAGTTCTGGGCTGATCCCTCACCTTTCTCATGATCATTGAGGCTCCACGAGGTGAGATCTTGCATGGAGCCCCAGACCGAGGGAGATTGACTTATATCTTGAACGTCTTCCATTTTCTAATAATTGCGCCAACAGTTGTTGCCTTCTCACCAAACTGCTTGCTTATTGTCCTGTAGCCCATCCCAGCCTTGTGCAAGTCTACACTTTTGTCCCTGATGTCCTTAGACAGCTCTCTGGTCTTGCCCATTGTGGAGAGGTTGGAGTCTGATTGATTGAGTGTGGTCAGCTGTCTTTTCTGCAGATAACGAGTTCAAACAGGTGCAGTTAATACAGGTAATAAGTGGAGAATGGGAGGGCTTCTTAAAGACAAAACTAACAGGTCTGTGAGAGCTGGAATTCTTACTGGTTGGTAGGTGATCAAATACTTATTTCATGCAATAAAATGAAAATTAATTATTTATAAATCATTCAATGTGATTTTCAGGATTTTTGTTTTAGATTCCGTCTTTCACAGTTGAAGTGTACCTCTGATAAAAATTACAGACCTCTACATGCTTTGGAAATGGGAAAACCTGCAAAATCGGCAGTGTATCAAATACTTGTTCTCCCCACTGTATGTTGATCTCTGTAAAGCATTTGATTCAGTGAATCGGGATGCCCTCTGGAGGATTCTTGGTCTTCGTGGGGAGCCACCAAAACTGATCGATCTGATGTCTGAACTCTACTCTGGTACTGAGAGTGCTGTGAGATGTGGTGGTACCATCTCTGACTTATTTCCAGTTGTTAGTGGAGTTCGTCAGGGGTGTGTACTGGCCCCCACACTTTTCAGCACTTGTATGGACTGGATTTGAGGGAGGATGTCGGAGAGATCAAGCTGCAGTGCATCGTTTGGGAATATCAAGATCTCTGACCTTGATTTCGCAGATGCTGCAGTCATCTTTGCGGAGACTTGATATCCTTTTGGCGGCCCTCGAGGTGCTGAATGAGGAGTCGGAGCCGCTGGGATTACGGGTTTCCTGGGGCAAAACTAAGTTCAGGCTTTCACTGACATCCTGGATGCTGCTGTCCTGTCTGTGCCTGTTTGTGGCGAGGATGTTGAGATCGTGAGGGGGGGGGAGGGTGGGAGGTGTGACAAAGCATGGACAGAGCAGAGGGTGCAATACCAGTAAGGAGGCAATTGAAGACAGAGACCACCAACCTGTCTGTGTTGGGAAAGTGATCAGCCCATAGAACTCGGCTTCATCGCAGTAGATTCCAATGATACTTGTGTATGTATGTAATGAAGCCTCCACCTGCAGCCTCCAGTCTGTCTGTGCATATGGGTGTATAGTTGGGAATGGTCTGTTTTGTTTTTCTGGTGGAACTTGGTTTCTTGTATGATGGCTATGTGAATGTTGTTTGTGAGAGTGAAGTGTGAATACTAGTTTGGGCACCTGTGTAATGTTAGACCGTGCCGAAGCTGATATTCTGTTCCCCATTGGCCAGTCAGTCAAAAGACTACTTGATATCTGCAGACAAGGAATGGTCTCCATTGTTGGCTCTCTATCAATATCATTCAGCAACACAGCACAGCCAGCCAGTCAATTGAACAAAGTCAGAGTAAACTCTACGCCTCAATTTTTTAACAAACAGGAAAGAGAGTCCTCCTCAGGCAACGTTTCGCTTGCATGTGTGGACAATCACATCATCCAGTAAGGGTGCTAAACAGGTTCATGAAATCTTTAAAAAAAACAACGGCTATGACAGGAGGTTGGTACAGGGGTTTGGAAGGCATAATACAACCAACAACAAACCAGAACTGATTGGTAGGTGTGTGTTACCTTATTATCCAGATCTCTTGGAGAGAATTGCAAAAATAATGCGAAGTGCATGTATTGGCGTAACCCACAAACTGCTACATACTATTTGTGGTGTTTTAACCAAACTGAAAGATAAAATACCAGAAAGTAACAAGTCAGGTGTGGTGTACAGCACCTGAAATAATGCACAGCAAGGACTGAGGAAAGGCATATCAGAGAAATGAGGAGAAACCTCCATACAAGGCTGGATGAGCACAAAAGGGCGATATGATCGGGCAGCATAGATCAGTCAGCAATTGCACGGCACCACATACAAACGGGGCATCAACTGGAGCAAGAAGTAACCCCTGAACTGGATGTCACACCCAACAAACACCGGTAATTAATGCTCGAAGCCGGGCATGTTAAAGAACAGAGAGGTGGTGTAACAAACAAAACCATTGATCTCCCTATACAGTACAACCCATTGGTTAAAGCATCGATAAGGGGTTGGTGCAAGAGCAAGGATACAGGTAGGTTCCACAATAGTCCTGATAAGCATACACTGCCACAATAAATTACAATGCCACTGCAACGCACTGCTAACACGCCATCATGTAACAAAACACACACACACACACACACACACACACACACACACACACACACACACACACACACACACACACACACACACACACACACACACACACACACACACACACCTTTCACTGGTACTTGCACAACACGCGCAAAAAGTGCATCAACCTGCACCCCTATCCTGATCCACATGCAGAACCAAAAGACGGTCGTAAATTACCTGGAGGTACTGGGGCATGCACAGTCAGCTGAACATATGCAAAATTACAATACCAGATTTAAAGATAAAAAAATGTAATGATCAGGAATCGGTGAGAATCCAATGACGAGTGACATTTCCACATTCTGATAACCAGAAGATGTGCTCGTGCTCATACACGTGACCGGAAGTGGTTTGCTGTAAATGGCCGCGTGTGGTTCGCTGTGCCTCTTGGCTTGAGAAGACTTGCAGACCGCAAGCAAAACATTGCCTGAGGAGGACCCTTTTCCAGTTCATTAAAAAATTTGGGGAGTAGAATTTACTCTGACTTTGTTCGATCGATCGATTGGTTGGCTGAACTGTGGAGCTGAACAATGTATTGTCACAACCGCATCAATTTAATGTCATATACACGACCAGTCGAAAGTTTTAGAACACCCCCATTTTTTCAGTTTTTACTGAAATTTAAGCAGTTCAAGTCCAGTGAATAACCTGAAATGGTACAAAGCTAAGCGGTAAACTGTCAGACGTTAAAAAATAAAGTTTAGGTCACCAAAGACTGAAAAATAATGTAAATCTCAGAGTTGTTAAAAAAGGCCCTTTTCAGGGAACAAGTAACGGGTTAGCAACTGCAGCTGTTCTGCAGCAATGGAAGTAAATTAAGCCTTGAAAGTTGATGCACACAATTCCTGCAGGTGTCCCAACTTTTGTTGATTAGTTACAAATCCTCTGTCTGTATAAACGGAGGGTTGGAACAGACTGTGTTGCTGCACCCTCTGAAGCATTATTTGGACAATATTGCACTGCAGGAAGACAGACAAACCATTATCTATCTATATATTACTAAAATTCTCATCTTGTATATGTATGTATGTATGTATGTTCCCGAAATACAGCTAAAACGGTACACGATCGCATAAAAATTTTAGGGCCACCTTACTCACCATTCTCCTGCGGTGTGCAGTATCAAGTTTCGTTCAAATCGGGCAACAAAAAAAATTATGAAAAAATCTATTCCCGATTCAGTCAAGTACTCTTCAGGAGAATTTGATCAATGCAAACAACCTCAGCGGTATAGTTTGCTGGAGCTATCTTATTTTTTTTTTCTTGAAATGATTTATTTTTGAAATCTCAAAACATTTAGTAAAGACAAAGAACGATTTATTTTGAAGCATAAAATAAACATCGCCATTTTGATCTATCACAACGGGAACCCAAAGGGTTTACGGGTCGTCTAGTAACCATTAAAAGTGTAGGTCTTTCCTTTCAAGAAATTGCAAAGGAAGCCAAGGTGTCAGTGAGTACAGTTTCCAACACCATAAAAAGGCACTTGGAAACTGGAGGAAACTGTGACAGGAAGAGGTCTGGCAGACCTCTTTTGGTGACCGTGCCAGATTCGCACAGCAACGTGCACGGGGTCTGTGCTGTGCTTCGCACGAGGCCGCCACGTGCGCGCCTGCGCAAGTGAGATCCGGTCCTGAAACGCACGCGGTGGATATAAGCCGATCCCACGGACTAGGCTGGAAATGTGATTTGGATCGGACGGGTTCTCCAGGCGAGCGTGTGTGTAAAGCTCCATGTGGCCTGTGCCACGCGTTCTGTTCACAGAGCGCGCAAAGCGGCTTCCCCGATGCATTACGCGTGCCCCGGCTTGCGCGAGAAATCGCGCGGTTTCGGGGTGCGAGTGACGTCATCGGGGATTCCGCGGCGCGGGTTACGGACGAGCAGAGCACATGTGCTCGCGTGGGGAACCCCTCGAAACGCGAGGCTTGCTTGGGATGCGCAGTGACATCGTGGCGGCACGCATGGTTGGAATCCGGCAGGAAGGAAATCCCTGCCAGATGTTACCGTCCAAGAGGAAGGGACGCGAAACGCGAACAGCTGCCGAGACGTCACAGGACAAGAGTGCAGTTTGTGAATTGCCACGCTGGTGCGCAAAGAAAAAAAAAGAATAAAAAAAAAGAGAAAAGCAAGCCTCGCCACTTCGAGTATACAGGATTCCCTGGGAAGGGGGTAGGAGACCCCCTTGCTTTAGGGCACAGGAACACAACTAGTTAGGGGGATGGGTTAGAGTTAGTTAGACCGGCTTCATGGGGACGTGAGTTGTTCCTCATGAAGCCCGTGGAATGGTTAGTTAGAAGGATTTCAGTTGAGATTTAGAGTATGGGACTTTTGGATTTGGAAGACACGGACAGACATTGAATGTGTAGAGGGGACGTAGCTTAGCTACGTAGAGTAAATGGAAGGTGCTATATTGTAAGGGATGACGAGGGAGCACGAGTTAGCTAGGGAATTTAGCTAGAGGAATGGCAGTGTTCAGCGATGAAATGGAAATTGTAAGGAAACATGTTGAGTGAGTGAGGGCCAGCGGGCCTGTGTGAATGGAGCGAATGTGGAATGCATGGTGCGATGAGTGATTGGGGGGAGGAGTGATTCCCACCCAAGGGACCCCGGGGTCAGAGTAATGTTAGTTAGTGGGTTAGGCAAATTGACAAAATGGAGGTCGTTTTGTTGTTGGTGAGAATGTAGGCTCGAAACCCGTTTGGAGGGGTGCAGGAGTCCTGTTGACGGGCTGGGAGCGTGGCTGCGAACGGTTAGTATTGCTTAGTGGGCACCCCGGGCACCGGGCTAGTGGGCCGCGGTAGGCCAAGGGCCCAAGAGGGGATGGGATAGTGTAGTGGGCACGGGTGGGCCCGCATGAAGCGGGGCCCGTAGCGCCAATGGCCACGTGGCAGTGTCGTGGGCACAGGCACCCGGGGAAAAGGGGCCCGTGGAGCCAGCCTGCCACGTGAGCATCGAGGGGGAGTAGCCAAGGAGGGCACTCCCCAGGTTTTAGGGAGCTGGTAGGCTCGGAGACAGTCGCAGGGCCCAGGGGTGCCATAGTTGGAGAATCGGCAGAGGGTAGTTCCTGCCAAGTGAGCTGCCCAGCCACGAATCGATAAGGGGTTGGTGCAAGAGCAAGGATACAGGTAGGTACAAAACCGTGGGAGGGCACGATGGAAAATTTGAGGGCAAGGCCCAAATTTGTGAGGACACCAACACAGGCGACGGGAATCGTGGTTGGTAGAACCAACAGATTAAGTGAGGCGTTTGTTAAAAGCCCCGGGGTAGTTTAAGGTTAATAAATATTAGGGTAGATAGGGAAGTGTACCCCTCCACACCATCAATCCCTTCGCTCTCGTTGGAGGGCACTGGACCCACCTTGGGTTAGATCGCTGAGATCTGAGGAGGCCATTCTGAGGCTTAATTGGGCCTCAAGACAGGACGCTAGCTCTCCTTTATTCCCCTCCAGGAAGGGAACATAGGGGTTGGGAGTAGGCTTGGTTACAGGATAGGTTAGCCGGACAGAGACGATAAAGGGGGTTAGGGAGACGAATTAAAAAGGAAAAAAAAATAAGATGGGGCTAAATTTGGATTTTGACAAACTAAGGGAGTGGGTATGGACAGAGACAGCCAAAGGCGATAGGTTGGAGGGAGACAGTAGGGTAGGTCCGAGCCCGCCTTCAGACCGGCCGGCACCACCGCACTCCCTCCACAAACCTCCAGAACGAGACAAGAGGCGGCCAGCTTCGTATGCCAGCCTGCTTGTGCTACAGCGGCCTGTTCCGGCCTGGCCTTGCCATGCCTTGTCTGCCTGCCTCTGCCTTGACCCCATGCCTGCAAGCCCTTGTTTGCATTTGCCCCTGTGTCCATCCATTACCATGTGCGCTAGGATCATCGTGCAAATTGCAGGGACTGCCCTGCAGGCAGCCCCGACGACCATTGTGTTTGCTTGCGTCAGTGCCCATCCAGTGTTCTGCAGGGACTGCCCTGCAGGCAGCCGCACACGGGGACTGCATTGGTGCAGCCCGTGCACCGTTTGTGTTTGTTTGCGTCATCCAGCTCATTTCAAGGGGGAGGCCTGGGACTGCATTTGGGCAGCCTGGCTCCCTGCTTCAAGAATGGCCTGTGGGATGGCATATGGCATGCTGGGTTGGGGCGAGTTGCCTCCAGCAGCTGAAGACATGAAAAAAGTTCTGTGACAGACAACGGGGCCTTTTGAACAGGCCCCGAAGACATCCGACCTTCAGCTGCGGAGCGCTCACTCTAAAATACTGAATAACTTTGCCATGCCCTTTTCCCCACAGGGTCCATCAGTCCTGGGCCATGGTTTAGTGTAAAATTTATAAGTCAAGTTAAAATTGTAAAAGAGTTTTGCTCCCCCCTACATGTTTGTCGTAGCACCGGCAATTGTAGTTAAGTCGTCTGTACGAGTGAGTTTGTTTAATTAGTTATACTGCCCGTAGGTTATTTACTTTTGGGACACGGATACACCAAATGTCACACTCAGAGATCAGAAGGTAAATCGTACACATGAAGGCACATGAAAATTTGACGACTCGGGACGAGTCTGCAAAAAGGGGAGGGGTAGTGTTATGGTTGTGGAAATTCACAGATCACCATTCAGGTTCCCCGAAGATCAGTTATGTTGATAAGTGTGTGTCCAGGTTAGATTTCCCCACTGATGTATAACGGGAATTATTCGTATGCCGGGCTGTGAACCTTTGAGGTAGTGTTATTCTTTTCTATCTTTATTGTATACAATCATCTCCTCACCAACTTCTCCACAACCGCCAACATCCCCTCACCACATTCTCCACAACCGCCAACATCTCCTCACCACCAATCTCCACAAACAGATGAACTTCTCCTCACCAGCATCTCCACAACACCGCCATCTTTTCACCAGCAACAACATCCCCAACAAACAACATCTCCACAAACAAACACGATGGCATCCTCGACAGCGGCAAAGTGATTTCAAACACGTCCGCGTCTGACGGCGAGATCGGATCAGAACGGCGAAAGGGGCGGAGCCAACTGGGAGTGAAAGTTCAAAGGTGAAAAGGGGGAGGGCGCTGATTTGGGGCGATGAAGCCCAGAGCGACCCCTGCCCTCCAGGCTATAAAAAGGTGTGTTTCAACGCCGAGAGCGTTGTTGGTCGTGGTTGAAGTTGTTGGTCGTTGTTGGTATTTGTTGGTCATTGTTGGTCGTTGTTGGTCGTTGGAGGCAGTCGAGTGAAGTTGAGAGAAGAGTTGGGCTGGGCCGTTGGAGTCAGCAGTGGAGTCGGGAGACGGGAGAAGCCGGCAGTTGAGTTGGAGATGGGAGAGAAGTCGCCAGCAAGCTACGTAACGGTCCGAGCGATCGGGCCCCGAGTCGGTCGAGCGACGCTGAGGAGTGAGCAGGCTCTTAAAGAGCATCAACTCTAAAAGAGCAAGGCCCGTTCGCTCCTCTGAAGCGTCGTCGGCCAGGCCCGATCGACCAGGCCGCGGAGAAGGCCAAACGACCGAGGAGGGCCGCCCGCCAAGCTGCTCGAGCCGCTTAAGCAACTAACGTGTTTGGTGACACCCTCCGGTGAACAGAGACATAAGGAGGGTCGCCGACCAAAAGACCCATCGAGTCGCCTCAAGGGAGACAAGGTAACCTGCCCGGCCTAGCGGAGCTCCTTCGGTCATCCCAGCTTCGAGGAACATTAAAGGCTTGCGAGCCCGGTTCGATCTTTCTTTTCTGGGGTTTTTGCATAAAAGTTTGTGGCGCCTTGTCTACCAAGTAGAACTGAATAAGTGCATGTACGTAATAAATAGGTATCGGCTGTAGGTTTTCACTCGTGTCTTGTCCCCTACCCCATTCATTGCATTGCTTACGTGTGCAAATAAATGTTCCCCATTTTTGAATGTCACCTGCTCGTTGCGTCCCTTCCTCCATTGACTGCCATAATTGCGTTCGGAATAATTAGCTGGCTGATTAATAGCCGATAAAACGTACATCTGTTCCGACGGGGCTTGGCGATTTAAAACCTCTCGGCAATCGCAAACGGAACGAGCTGCTTAAAGCGGCTCGTTTTCGTGCAGGCTCCGTTGAGGTGTAAATCCCCGGCATTTCTGTCTGCGCGAATAATTAGGTACATCGACAATTCGGCGATCGACCCTGTAGCGCATGGACAGAAGAATTGGCTGGTTTATGGTGTGGTTAACAACACCCGTAGCTGGGTTTTGGCATTGATCCGAAAGCTGCGACTAGATTGCTCGTCCGGTGGGCGCATGCGGCCGCAATTGAGCGAGTGGCGTGCGAAAATCCACAACAATAAAAAATATATATATATATATATACATACATACAGTGTGTGTATGTGTATATATACATATATATATATATATATATATATATATATATATATATATATATATATATACACATATATACACATATATACATATACAGTAGACTGGGCGTAAGTCGTCAGCGTGTAACTCGTCACTTCGCCTAAGTCAGCAGCGTCAAAAAGTCCCGAATTTATCTAATGTTATATTCCTGGCGCTGGGGCGAGTTCGTGTCCATCACTCCTCTATGGCATTACCTTGGATTTTCTTGTTCTATCTACTAAGACCTTCAAGAAAAGTTTGGGTAACACTTCCAGACCAAGTACGTTTTCTCTACAGCCCCGGCCAAACATTTACGGTTTCGCCCGTAGTTATCCAAATTGACGATATCGGAGTTCCTGGGAAAATGTCATAATCCCGCAAACGGAAATGGCTTATTTTGCTCTGGTTTGATTTTTGGAGTGCATTTAACTAATTTCTATTGCGATTTGTTACACTAAATGCACAAAATATCCAGAAATTGCCATATTTTAAATAATTGTTTATGACATCACTTCCGGTTTCAACCATACCATATTATATTGGGGTACTATTACCAGATATCGCTTCAAATGCCACCAATAAATATTATAACAACCTTGCAAGGTTGTTTGCAATCACTTTCTAAAGGAATTTAGGAATACAAACATGAGGAATTCATCTATAACTGTTAGTTTCGTATGAGTAGTAGCTTTAAACACGCTACATTACCCCCCTAATGTTTGTGGATTAAGCTGGTTGACGATATTCATCTCTTTCAAGGTTTCGCTCTGATCTGATTGTAGGCGTATATGCAACAGCTTGCTGGTATTATACATAGAGAAACACATTAAGATGTTTATAAATGACAAAATTTATTCAAAACGTTCATGAATGTCACTTCCAATATGAAACATACTCGAAATTGCAGGAGTTACCATCATTATTTAAATATACCAAGAAATCCAAAGTTGTAGAATCATACAATATTCTAAAACAGTTGTTTAAACCAAGCAAAGTACTACATATATCATATATTGAACACTGATGCTTAAATGTAAGACAATGTAATAACAAGAATTACTATCATATGCGAGCATAGTTCTCACGAGAGAGCAACAAAGGACGAAACTTAAATATCCTGTGAAATGGGCCGTTGTAGAATCATACAATATTCTAAAAAGTTGTCCAAAACAAGCAAAGTACTACATATAGTACATGTATCATATATTGAACACTGATGCTTAAATGTAAGACAATGTAATGTAATAACAAGAATTGTTATCATATGCGAGCATAGTTCTCACGAGAGAGCAAAAAAGGACGAAACTTAAATATCCCGTGAAATGGGCCGTTGTAGAATCATACAATATTGTAAAAAGTTGTTTAAAACAAGCAAAGTACTACATATAGCACATGTATCATATATTGAACACTGATGCTTAAATGTAAGACAATGTAATAACAAGAATTGTTATCATATGCGATCCTAGTTCAAACGACAGAGCAACAAAGGATGAAACTTAAATATCCCGTGAAATGGGCAGTTGTAGAATCATACAATATTCTACAAAAACTGTTTAAGACAAGCAAAGTACTACATATACATATATTGAACTCTGATGATTAGATGTAAGTCAATATAATGACAAAACTTGGTATCATATGCGAGCATAGTTCTCACAAGAGAGCAAGAAAGGAAGACATTTCTATCATCACCTAATCAGTACTACAAATTACAATTTGATAAAAGGAGTAGTGATAAACAGGTAATAACCATAATTTACCGAATAATTCCATTTCAAACAAAATGGGGAATTTCAATTTTCAGCAATTTCAACAAATGAATTTTACTGAGTGATAACGAATAGTACCCGGTAGTTACTAAAATTGTATAGCCATAAATGGTAGACTAATTTCCTCATATAAATGGGAATTATAATTCTCGACAATCTCAAGCAGTGCTTTTATGCTGCAAATTAGCCTATCTTAACAAACAATGGGATTTTTGCAGGCATTGGGTGAGGTTTTCTTACAGCGACAGAACTTCCCACACTTAACCCCAGACATCCGGGATGAACATGTTGATTTGGCGCACTTTTGGCAAGTACAGGAGACAGACCAGCGGAAATCGAGATTTTTCCAAGAACTTGCAGGCATGAGATGACCCTGATCATACACATATCCATAATCTTCAGGCTTCAGAGACTCTGTTTCTTGATCCAGATGATTCTCCAGGGCGTGCATGATGGTATAAGTGGCATAAAACCCACGCTGAATGTGAGGATGTAGGTCCTGGCTAGTCGGTGGTAGGTTGTACAGAGCTGTTTTTGCTGCAGTGAAAGATCTCTGCTCTGAGGGTGACGAAATCGTCAGCGTCGCTTCCTCTTCTCAGCACTTTCACCAGATATCGTTCAGCATTACGAGCTATGGCAGCCGATAGGAATGGGGATGTGGCGAAATGCTTGAGGAATCTCTCGGGATCCGCCTTTAGTGCAGCCTTCTTGGTACCAACTTTGCTGGTGATGTCACATCCTGTAAGGCTGTAAAAAGCTGGCAGGACTGCACATAACTGTTGACCCAGGTTCTGGAAAAGTGTATGAAGTGGCACATATCGAGTTGTATCCCCCAGAACAGCTCGAACCCATAACTCCTCCAGGCTGTGTTGCAGAAACACTTGCATGTGATACAACAGAGCAACAACGACGTCGGTGTCATTGGAGACCACAACACACGCTGTATCCGGAGTCCAGAGCATCAAGAATATGGATAGGGAATGCGAAGATCAGCTTCCTCAAATGTTGACTGGAGATGATCTAAAACAGTCTCTGTGCCCTCATGAACCTTGCTTGATGCAATGCCAGTCCTCGTCTTCTCTCGTCACTTGGCCGACCACAGTGGGGTAATGTCGAACAACTCGAGACGCATTTTCACGAAGATTAAAATAGATCAGCTTTTCTAGTTGAATCTTGTTACCATTTGAAGGCCAAAAGGTTGCCATCTCTTTTGGCAGAGGTGTCCCTGGCTCGACGCAGCTGAGCTCAATTGGTGCAGTGTCAGTACGCCTTATTCTCTCACTGTCAACTGAGCCGTCTTCAGAGTACATATCGAAAACATAGTCACATCGCCCAAACTCATGGTATATATCTGTAAATGTTGAAAAGGCCGTAATTAATTCTTGGAAAGTTGCCAGTCTGGTTAATAGAACTTTGCGAACATTAGCCATAACGTCTATAATGAAGTTTGAGTTTCTCTGATGCTTGTATCCGTAGTCATCAGGTTTTAGGGAAGTCTCCAATTCTTTGAGAAGTTGGCTTTTATCAGGCTTGGTCATCAGTCCCTCCTCGTCAAAAAGGAGTGGGGAGGGTACAACATCGTAAAGTAGTAAAGTTTCTGTAGTGAGTCCACAGTCACAGGCGATCTCGATGTTTTTGTCAGCTATGTTGAGCTCCTTGATTGTCTTTTTGATAGTCTCTGTGGCTTACTACGGATCGTTTTCATGGATTTGAGATTAGAACGATGGATTACTGCACTTAGTCTGGTAGTTTTGTCGATAAATCGCTCTTGCCTAACATGATATATTTCGCCTTGTAGGCATAAACTGTTGTAGATAAATTCCTCCCGTTTACATTTAAATTGTTTGTGTATAAAACTTGCAAGGTTGTTTTGATTCTCATTGGGTTCATTTGAAATGATAGTTAGGTAATAGTACTGTCTGGAAACTGAGGTATGTTTCAACCCGAATGTGATTCCATTGAAAAAAATGGCTAAAATATAGCAATTTCTTGTTATTGTAATGCATTTAGGGTAACAAATCGCAATAGAAATTAGTTAATTGCACTCCAAAAATCAAACTAGAGCAAAATAAACCATTTGTGTGTGCCGGATAATGATATTTTCCCAGGAACTCCGATATCGTCAATTTCGAAAACTACGGGCGTAACCGCAAATGTTTGGCCGGGGCTGTAGAGAAAACGTACTTGGTCTGGAAGTGTTACCCAGACTTTTCTTGAAGGTCTTAGTATATAGAACAAGAAAATCCAAGGTAACGCCGTAGAAGAGTAATGGACACGAACTCCCCCCCAGAGCCTAGACTATTAAATCCCTTTGAATAAAGTCTGTAAGTCGTCATCTCTAAGTCGTCACTTCGTCTAAGTCGTCAGATGTTGTCCGTTCCCGCGTAATGGAAACTCAAGTAAATTACCACGCCTAACTCTTCACACAGAACTTCTACCTCGTGAGAAGCCCGATTTCATGGAATCGTGATGCACGCTCATTGGTTTACACCGCCAGTGATAGGCTATTTATAACTGCGCTGCGTTCAGCTCAGTCAGTGCGCCGTCCCACTTGCATCTGAAGAGGTAGACAGGCTGCAAAATGCAGTCTCTGGCGAAGGAGTAAAGAATCGATCGAGTTTAGTGTTGAAGTCCGATCATGGTTTTATATTGGCTTGTTTTGTGCATCACCACACTCACTTTCACATAGGTATTGAGTGGTAGTCATCACGATGACTGTGTGTGTCATGTAATTTGTCGATGGTATATGAGTTTTCATTCCATATGAAAACTCATTCTACATTCATTCCAATGAATGAATTCTAACAGTCATTCATTCCACATTTGTCGATGGTCATATACCATCACCGATGGTATATGAGTTGTCTTGCAGTTGTTCATTATCTTTACTTTTGATAAAGTGATTCATGAATTCCATCTTTGCTTGATCACTTTCCAACTCACCAATGAACCCCCACTGATGCCCCAAGGATTGTGTTTCCCTTTTGGTACAATAGCCAGCTTAGAGATTGTTGCGCCCTCTCAGACGTACGTGTCCAGGCCACGCGCGACTTCATCCTTCACCCCACAGTCACCATGAATGTTCGCATACGCGTAAGTCGTCACATATCTAAGTCATCACTTTTTTCTCGGTCCCGATGGTGATGACTTACGCCTAGTCTACTGTATATATATATATATATATATATATATATATATATATATATATTTATATATATATTTATATATATATTTATATATATATATATATATATATTTATATATATATATATATATATATATATATATATATATATATATATATATATATATATATATATATATATATATATATATATATATATATATATATATATATATATATATATATATATATATATATTGTTGTGGGCCGGGGGGGTCGCGTGAGAAGACCACTAGGTGGGGGAAGCTATGTCGATTCCCACCAGACTCCCCGGAATTGTAGGCCGTCGCACACGGATAATTCCGTGACGAGGCAGGTCGCTTAACCGACCGTGGATGCCAACAACTCAACCTCGTGACCTAGGGTCCTCCCGTCTATGGGTTAATCTGGTTACCTAATTAATCACGTGGTTTAATTACCGGGGAAACACACCCTCGGTACGCCTTGTGCAAAACGGATTACTCTACCGGACCGGATCACTTTACCGGATCGGATGCAGCAGAGCGACACTGCCAAGGACGTACCGACTAAAAGGAACGGATTGTTGGGAATAAAGTCCCGGCTAAACTAGGATTTGCACCATGCTGGATCAATGGTAGAAAAGACAAAAACGAGCAGGGAACATTCCTTATGATAATTATTTATTTACAAGTAGGCGAGGAAAGCTATGTGGCACAGTGAAGATTTATTGGGGTGTGTAGTGCAGAGATAGAAAGAAGTGTGTGGTGCGACAATAAACAGGCAACTTACGAAAGGTGACACAGAGCAGACTTAACGCGGAAATAATAACAATCACAATGATAACAATCTTCTACAGTGTTACTTAACAGACAGGTGCTAGCACACACACACGTGCACACACGCGCACACACACAGACACAGAAAACCTGATGAAGAGGGAGTTTTGCAACCGCGGGGGGGGGGGGGGTGGGGGGTTGAAGCTATGATCTCGGTACCTGTGCGCCCGATTGCACGACGTGCCTCCAATACGTTTCCGGGGGGGGGGGGATGCTCCGGGGTGCAGTACGCAACAGTGGGCGCGTTACCTCTGGCCCAAGCCACACGTGTGGAGACTGTGATCGTGGAGGAGCTTGAGTGGAGAAGGGGCGGAGTCCAGAGGGTGAGGGTGGAGCAGTGGGCAGGATCAGGTAGGCGGGTGGGGTTGACGTGGTGTGGGTGGAGTCAAGGAGCAGGAGGCGGTCGTGGCGGTGTCGATGATGCGTGGGCGGAGACCAGAAGCAGGAAACACAGATCGTCTCGAGCCAGAGAGACTGCCCCGACTTTTATAGGGCCCGCAGCTCGGGTGGAGGGGCCATGCTGAATCCAAATGTCATCACCCGAATCGGACGCTCCGATTGGCCCCGACCCCTCACATGGCCCACCAGCTTGAGCCGGAAACCGCCTCACTTCGTTTCCGGCAAGGCCACCCCAAACAGCAGCAATATTGCGCTCTGAACCCATGAGATGACATGAATCACCAACACCAAAATTGGCACGCGACATCTTGCAAAATCCCCTGGGCGAGTGGTCGAGGGTCCTGCAAGCCTGCTTGGGCGTCCGACCAGTGCCGATCAATGCGTTCGTTCTGCGCGCACCATCGTAGCCTGCACTGTACATTCCCTGGCTCGATTACAGCCTCGCTGGCCGCAGAGACGAGAAGATGTTCACCAACAATGGAGAATCCACTGCTGCCAGCGAGGACCGAAGGTACATCGCCATGGATAAATCCATGTACGTTTCACGAGCGGCGTACGTGTCTGCTTTCAAGCACATTCGATACAGTGCACACAGTTCCGCCATTACGCACGTGGCCGGCGCTCGCGTTCACATGACTCCGCCAGCGTGTGCACGGGGCGAACACCAATATGTGTCGGGTATTGAGGTTAAACAAAGAACAAGCCGCTTCTACCCGCACACTCGTATCCTGCCCAACATGGTGTGGAGTCGGCTTTATTGGCCTCTGTACGTGTTTCGTGCGGCGTGGATCATCGTGCTGTGAACACTCAATCACGCTGTGGTAAATGAGACGAGGGGCAAGCGGGGCAGAGGGTACCGTGGATTGTCGTGCTGTGAACACTCCAACACGCTGTGGGAAACGAGACGAGGGGCAAGCGGGGCAGAGGGTACCGTAGATTGTCGTGCTGTGAAAAACACCATTAGTTCAGCTTCTTAAGAGGTATTTTTTTGCATGCCTTTCGAATGCAATCGGCAATTCTCCCCAGACCATCGGAAGCTCAAATCAATTGTCCAGAACCAACGAGTACACTACATCCATGCTTCTCGGCCCACTGGTGGGCCGCGAAGCCCTCACAGGTGGGCCGCGAGGTCGGCAAGAAAGAAAAGAAAAGAAGAAGTATATAAAAAAGCATCTGATCTTACAGTGTAAGACTTACACGACACAGCTGGAATTCAGCTAGGTCTTTTTGTACTTCCGTCTTTCCGAAACCGTCTAGCGAGTTCGCGCACGAGAGAGATAGATTGAGTCATTTTGTGCTTATGTACGACATGTTTATGCAGTGGTGGTTTCCACGCGTTCGATCTACATGTAACTGTGATGTGAACGTACTATATCCGTGTGTATGTGTGTATTGTGCAGGTGCGCATATATGTGCCTTGTACTTAGTTCATGCGTTCACGAACTTGAAATTTTTGTCAACTTTTCAACTTTCGCAGATAATTTCTTGAACCGAAAATGGATTGATTTTTGAAACGAAAGTGTGATGGAGAAGACAAATCTGCTACGAAAAAATCTCGAA
>NC_140962.1:58276183-58333683 GCF_056783735.1 Eptatretus burgeri
GTATACCAGTTTTCCCTATCAAAATCCAACAACTTCCTGATGTTGAAAAAGAGTCAATGAATTGCTATTGTGAAACTCCCCATCCATCGATGATGTATAAGAAGTTTCCTATCAATCTGTTCTGTGGTTCTGTGAAAGATCTTTGAAAAATAATTCATAAATCCAAGATGGACAACAAGCCTTTCAACTGATCAGGTTCATTTATGTAACTGAACCTACCTCACGCATAACCGATGGTAATTTATTCGCACATGAGGTGACCGATCCCACAACCACAGGAATAAAAATTTTAAAAAGGAAATATAAAGTTGAACTCAAAAGCATCCAAAAATGCAAAAAACACATCCGCTTTGTACTTGAACAAAATTTGACGAAAACAGCTAAAATAAAAAGGGACCATGAGCCCCTGCCTACTTCTGACCTTCCCAGTTCTGTGTTCACGCTGTTGGACTTGTGATGCCTGCACAAGCCATAATGAGAATTCCGTGTCTTGCCGATATCGCTCTGGTCTTTCAACTATGGTGTGCTTGAAGCCTTAACTTAAACGGATTAGATCTTCTGAATGTACAAATCCCCGAGGCATGTATTTCTGATTGTAACTCGAACTACAGTACATAAAACTGCATGAGTGCCCTTCCCTGTTTGAATACACATTATTAAACTCACTGGGTCTCTGAGTTGCTCGGAAAGCTATTGAATGCTGAAGCAGAATATCCGCGCATTGTTTTTTTAAATCCTTTCAGAGGATACGGTATTCAGGCTTTGAGTGTTTAACGTAATGTTAAATTTACTCTCCTGCTGAGCGAAGGTGACCACTTGCATCTCCATTTTGCATGAGACCTCGGTGTGGAGAGGAGTCCAGTGAGCTGCCCGATCGGCCATGGGAATTCTATATTGAGCTTGGTATATCGAGCTATAAGAGCTATAGGCCCTTGATCTGGCTCAGGGCATCTGGACTGATTGGCCGGCATGATCCCAGCAATGATGCGTGTGTGTGTGTGTGCGTGTGCGTGTGCGTGTGTGTGTGTGTGGTTGGTTGGTTGTTTGGTTGGTTATCATTTGCAGGGTTTGAGGAGATGGAACGAAGTCCTCCCAAGACTCAAAGTATCCACCTCCACTTCATTAAGGGATCACAATTCATGGACCAAGCTGTTCAACTTTGTTCTCAGAGTTTTGTCCCGAGGGCTCCTTTCAGGATAGTCACTGAACCCCGGACTGCCTGCAATTATAGTTTATTTCCAAGGATGGTTTTCAAAATCTCAGGGATGTTCTTCTTTATTATTCCTGTTGCTCCAATTATCACTGCTGCAATTTTGATACTCTTGACTTCCAAGATCTCTTGATATCATTTTTGAGGTCTAAGTATTTAGTCATTTTCTTGATTTCTGCAATATTTAAGCCAAAATCGCTGGCTACTGATATCTCAATCAGTAATGCTGTCTTTTCCTTTTTGTTCCTGAGAATGGTGTCCGGTCGCAAGGCTTTGTTTTCTATGCTCACACTCAATGGGATCATCAGGTCATAGGTGAACATGACAACCTCATTTTCAATGATTGCCCTTGGTGCATGTTTCAATGAGTTTTCTGGAACTGGGATGTTGAAGTTTTTGCAGATATGCCAATGAATCATTTTGTATACTTTGTTGTGCCATTGTGTGTAAAGTTGTTCTGATATTAGTTTTTTACATGCTGAAAGGAGGTGACTAGTACTTTCTGTTTTTGTGTTGCAGAACCTACACTTGTCTGTCTGGCTCAGGCCCACTTTCTTTTTTAATCCATTGGTGTCGTGTCCTTAATCTTGGGCAATTATTATTATTTGTTCTCCATCCCAGTTGAGTTGACCTCTTCATAGCCATTCGAATGAGCCTGCTTTGTCAATCACAACTCAGTCCAATTCTTTTTTGGATGTTCCTGCTCTTTTGTCATTCTTCCAGTTGTTGGTGTATGTTTGTTGATATTTCTTTTTATATATTCTTTTGTCTTCTTTTTCATTATTAACCTCCGCCATCTTCGAAGATGGATGGAGGTTACTGTTTTCACCCCTTTCTGTTTGTTTGTTTGTTTGTTTGTTAACAGTATTATGGAAAAAACTCAACGGATTTTGACGAAACTTGGTGGGGGGGTTAGGTATGGTCCACGAATCATGCCATTAAATTTTGGACTTGGTCCCCCCCCCCCAAAAAAAAATTGTTAGAGAAAAGAATTTTTTTTTTTTTTTGCATTTCTACATGTTTTAAGTGATTTCCAACCCCTCCAAAAAAATTGTTACCCCCCCAAAAAAGATTTTTTTGCATTTCTACATGTTTTACGTGATTTACAATCCCTCCCCCACAAAAATTGTTAGAGAATTTTTTTTTTTTTGCATTTCTACATGTTTTAAGTGATTTCCTAACCCCCCCCAAAAAAAATCTTACAGAAAAATTTTTTTTTTCTATTTTTACATGTTTTTTGTGATTTCTAACCCCCCCCCCCAAAAAAATTGAGAAAAAAATTATTTTTTGCATTTCTACATATTTAAGTGATTTCCAACCTCCCCCCCCCCCCCAAAAAAATTTGTTAGAGAAAAAAAATTTTGAAACTTTTTTTTCAACAATTTCGATTTCTTTTTTTGCATTTGTACATGTTTTAAGTGATTTCCAATCCCCCCCCCCCCCCCAAAAAAAAAAATAATGTTGGAGAAAAGAACTATAACTGTCAGCACTGTTGACATATTTAATGAATAAGATATAAGGTTCACTTGAGTGACCCAGCAGTATTGGCGGCGGAGGTTTTGCACTCTCCCGAGTGCTCCCCCTCTAGTTTGGGAATGTATTTGTTGCCATTTCATTTTCCTGTGCGGTATCTTCTATTCGCACCTATTTTTGGAAATTCCTTCCAAGGTGAATGGCAGGTGTGTGTGTGTGTGTGTGTGTGTGTGTGTGTGTGTGTGTGTGTGTGTGTGTGTGTGTGTGTGTGTGTGTGTGTGTGTGTGTGTGTGTGTGTGTGTGCGTGCACATACATATAATGTTTCATGTTGCCGAAAGGTGATAGGGGATACTGGGAGTAATATAGCCTAATGATGCCACCAGTACATGTTCAGTGGAAACGCACAATATCAGTGTGGAAATGATAAGGTACGTGCCGAAGATTGTATTTGGAGATGATAATCGTGTTCCACCTCCCCCGTTTGTGTCCTAAACCCCCACTTTGCTCCCCTCCCATTCTTAATTCCCAACTCATTTCTTTGTTTTCTGTATATTCGCTCTCCAAATAATGACCTGCCAACCCAACTCTGCAAGCCAAGCAGATCCCCTTGGAGGACAAGATGGTACACCTCATGGCCACATGCCGTGGTAGGCATGTCACGGCACAAGAGTTCGCAGGGATAGCCAGTGAGTGCACGGTCTCGGGTAAATAAGAGCGGAGGGGTGGAGCACTGGTGTGATCAGAGCATGGCACGCAGCGCTCATGGTACAGTTCGGTGATTCATTTTGGAAGAGGGTTTTAACCTCAGTGGTTCAGTTTGGGGTCCACTTCAGCAGAAGAGCTTGGTACGTTCAGTAGCAGGACTCAGCACACTCAGGCAGCAATGGAGAGAGACGTCAAAGAAGCCAACACCAGAGAAAGCAGCATTGGTAAAAGCGCATGTGTGCGAGGAGGCCACTGGACCTGGACGTGACACTACTAAACTCGTCTTTATCTATCGAGAGCTCTGCTATTGTTAGCTTCCTCGAGCGGACCTTCTGAAGGACCTCGCAGAGGCATGACGTGGGGGGTCATGTTTATCATCTTTCGTCTTGTAATTCCTCATCTGTCTACTCTCTGTCATGTGAATGAATCAAGATAAAAGTGATTCGCCGATCAAGGTACCATGAGCGCAGGGGTTTTATAACAGAGACTTGTATAAAATAATTATTGTGATGCATATTTTTCCCTGTTCTCCTGTTTTCCCCTTTCTATTTATTACCTCCTCCCACCTTCTGTTTTCACCCTGTTTGTTTGTTACTTGCAAAATCGAAGATTTTCAAGTATATCGGTCAGTCGATTTTGTTATTGGGTCGCCGAAATAGGTGACCCTTATTGTTGGGTCGCCGAAATAGGTGACCCTTATTGTCAGTAATTCTGTCTGTTTGTTTGGATGTTTGTTCGTTTGTCATCAGCATAATTGGTAGTAAACGTGGGCGGATTTTGACCAAACTCGGGTGGTAGGTACATCTTATGACCTAGTGCTTTGGAAATTGTGATGGTTGCTAGGGACGCTTTGGTTCCCGAGCAACAACCAAAAAAAACTTCAAAATCGGTACCGTTCACACGAAATCAATTCCGAAAGCCATTATCCCACGTAGGGTTACGGAATTTGGCACGAATGATCTACAGGTGATGCTCTATCAAATGTATTCCGGTTTTTGTGATATATGGAATACTTTACCTGCAGAGCCCCCTACAATTAGGGTATGCGCGAAAATTGGTGAATATTGAAGGCCCCCTAGCGACCAGGTGAGTGCATCGATACGAATGAAACTTTGCAGGTTCATGGTACTCAATGAGTACTACAACTTCGCCTCAGGACAGATTGACTAATTTCGCTTAGGTCAGGGGTCAAAGGTCAATTAGTGCAAAAATCGATAATATGCGAGAGCTTGAGGTGCCTTCGCGCCAAATGCTACTCCTCCTAGGGTTATGGTCAGATGGTCATGAAAATTCATACTAATCGTCTAGAATACAATGTGCACAAACAATCAAGCCGGATTTTCGATTTAGATCTTTCTTCACCCACAGCACCCCCTCGAACTTTGGGGATTTCCGATTTCAAACCGCATTTTCGGTACTTTTCATTCAAATGGATACCGAGTAGTTATCAGTTGATGGAACTGGATGAAATTTGAAATGCATAATCTTAAGGTGATTCCCTATCCGCTATATGACATCCATTTTGCTCTATATCTTATAGTTTCCATGCTCGGTGACCCATCGCCGCCTACCGGCTTGTTCTCTCTGTCTGTTTGTCTGTTTATCCCCTACAGGTCAAAATTCTAAACCGGTCATCACGAAACTTTACTAAGTTGTCAAGGTAGTCTCAACTGAGAAGCCTATTGATTTTGAGGTCAAAGGTCAAACGTCATCTTGAGGTCAAAGTTCTAAAATCATCATTTTTCATCCGATTGACTTGAAATTTGAACAAGATTTGCATATCGTGTCACTGGATTGGGAAACCAACTATTTTTGAGGTCAAAAGGTCAAAGGTCACTCAAAGTCAAACTTATAAAATCTTCAAATTTAATCTGAAAAATCATCAATTTTCATCTGATTAACCTGAAAATTAAAGTAGCAATTGCATAATCCATCACTGAATTTGGAAACTAACTATTGAGGCCAAAAGGTCAAAGGTCAACTCAGGATCAAACTTCTAAAATCATCAATTTCAATCTGAAAAATAATCAATTTTTACCCGATTGACCTGAGCTTTGATGAAGATTGGCAATTTTAATGTTAATGAAATGGACAATTTGATGTATCCACGGCAATCTTTGGAGAGGGGGCGGATTTTGCAAGTATCATGCTCTGCACGACATCTTTTTCTTGTTTTTCTGGTTGTCTGCAGGCTATCTAAAAAAAGTTGTGGACGGACTTGGATAAAATTTCTGTGGGTAGGTTGGGTGTGTGACAAAGAGGAATCGATTAGACTTTGGTGAAGATCCGGATACTCCAATTTTTAAAAGTGATTCTTCACCATTGATAGGACTAAAAACGATATATGGCACGACATCTCAAAATGTACAGATTTGGATGCAATTTGGTAGACAGGTTGGGTGTGCAACAAGGAAGAATTGATTATATTTTGGTGAAGATCCAAATCCGAGAATTTTTTCATTGGTTCTTCACCATTGAGAGATATGACTAAAAACGATATTGCACGATATCTCAAAAGGTTATGGACAGATTCTGGCAAAACTTAGTGGACAGGGTCGGTGTGTGACAAGGACTAATTGTTTAGATTTCGGTTAAGATCTGGATACAGATCGAACCTATCAGTGGGATACAAAACGTAAACTGTTCGGCCTGGCAGAGGTACTGTATGTGCTCTACCAAGGACTGTTATAGTTTGGCATGTTTTCGGCAAACTTCAGGAAACCCATCCTCTTAAGTATGACCCTTTCAAAAATATATATCAGATATTAGCAACATGATAGATATCAACTCAAAAGTGACAGCTTTCATGATAAATGCATTTCAAACAGTATTGTTCACACAAACCTGAGCAGATAATTTTCACATGCATTGCAGCAGAAGCTTCCTTACATAATAAGCAGAATGGTACAATTAGTTTATTGGAGATGTCGATTAATTTAATTCACACTTGTTGGAGTTTGTCCAATGACATCATCAATTCTGAGATTAATACATGCAGCAGCCATGTTGGATGAATAGCAGCAGCATCATCATGAATGGGTAAGCCCAGTGTAGGCAGAACAATGCGTGATAATGATCATGCTGTTTATGTTGATTTGTCTGGAAAGCATTACTTGTGAAGGATATATAAATCTTTCTGAACGTTGCTGATCCTAATCACCAAGCAAACTCACAAAATATTTCTGATAGGTTTAAGATATATTTCCAATTTGTAACTATAAAATTGTTAAAATAATATTTCACACACATCATCAATAAAGAACACAGAAATCCTGACAAATCTCACACTCTCACGATGTCTCTTCGAAAGCACCATCTGGAAAACCCCCACATCTACTTTCTCAACAATCCTCTGGAAGAAGTCCTTTCTTTCAAGCTTCTGGGTCTCACTATCTGCCATGATCTTTCCTGGGAAAGCCACATTTCCAACCTGGCCTCCAAATCCAGTTGATGACTGGGCATCCTCAAGTCATGCAAAGTCTTTCATGTAGCACACCTGAGCTCCTGACCACATACAAAGCTTTTGTCCGCAGCCTGATGGAGTACTGCTCTCCCCTCTGAGCTGGTGCTCCCGCCTCTCACCTTTCTCGGCTTCAGGCTGTGGAAACCAAGGCATTTAGGATTATTGGTATCTCCCGCGATGAGGCCGAGTCTTTGTGTGGGTCTGTCTCTCTCTCTGTCTCTCTCTTTCTCACTGCAGGCAGGTCAGTGGGCTTTCTGTCTTCCACCGTCTCTCTTTGGCTTCCCCCCCTGCTCTGTGTGCGATTTGTCCCCCCCCATATTTCTGCAGGGCACTCAAGGTCCGCCAGCAACCCCCTTCTGGTAAAACTACGAAAATCAAGAATCATTGCCCACCTTCACGCTTTCATTCATCTTTTTCCTGCCTTTGCAACAAACTCCCACACTATCTTTAATCCCACTCTTTCCTCCAGGTCTTCAAAACAGCTGTTCACCACCATCTCTTACCTTCCCGCATCCAAACCCACGATCTCTTCTTCCTCTGTTAATCCACCCCAAACCCACCTCCTTCAAATTCACTGCTTTCCTTCTTGAAAGTGAAAGTCACTGTAGTGTCTATCTTGTTTACCTCGTGTTCCCCACCCCATTCCTCTGCCTTAATCACATCTTCTAATGTGTCTGTTCCCCACTGTCTTGGCCTTCCCTCTCCCGCCCCTCTTGTATGCTCTGGGTGTTCGCTCTCATACGAGTTTTGACATTGCATACAAAAAATAAAATAAAATAAAATAGTGGACTTCAGTATAGCACTCATTTATTTGAACATTTCCAAATCAAGCTTGCCTTTTTAATGACTACTAAAATATATTTATCAATGAACAGAGGACATGATAAAAAAAAGGAGTCCCACCTCTGTTTGCTCCCTCAGATGTGGTGACTGCACGATGTCTCATGTACCGGCTCCGACAGACACGCTCACTTCTTTCCAGATTACACTCCTGATAGCCTTCACCATCGGCTGGACTTGCTTCCCCATTTCCAGATGATGGAGAAAAGCTTGTTTGCCTCTCTGATTGTGTCATGTTACCGGGAAAATTGCACACCGACAAAGCATCATTGTCAGAAACTCGCTCTGCTGCCACCCACGTCAAGGCTGCAAACGCTTTCATTTTCACTGCACTCACTGTCCTCGTGTCAATATCATCACCAGGTAGTGGTCTGTGGCAGTCTGTTGCATTGCTCGACTGGCAACCCTCTTGAAACTGTCCAGCATTGCAAGAATCATCTACACCGACACTGGAAGACATGATGAAAGATGTACCACCAAGTTGCTGATCTTCTTCCATTTGATCTGAAGAATCATCATTCTCTTTCAGAGCTTTTTCCTCTTGAGGATCAGATATCTCACCTAAATTGGGAAAAACTATTGTGTCCGACTCAGGCTGTAATACAAAAGGGCTTTTAAATTTCTTCTCTAGATCTTGAAAGACTTCAACAGTCCCACTCTTTGAAGGACCCAAACCTCCCTCACGTTGTTTGTCAAAAACAAAATCCCGAGATGGTACTTCTGAGATCTCTAGGGATAAATCCCCACTTGCTAACCTCCTCTCTGCATGATCAGCTTGTAAAACATCCACAAAACTTTTGTCCAACGATTTTTCTTCAGATACAACATTCTCAGTTACTACTGTACAGCTTGTAATATCATTTTGACACATGTTATGGGTCTCATCCTTCCATGCTGATGTCTTTCCAAGGGAATATTGATGGATCTGTGCCAAAGGCTCATCTTTAATGCTTCCCCAATCTTCATCCTGATCTTCCTGTAGCTTTACATCTTGTCTCGTCTCCATTTGTTTCACAGCTGAATCTCTCTCGCAACCTGTTTCAATGGTTCTCAGATGTGTCTTCGTATCCAGAGCTTCCACCAACGACCATTCCACATCTCCTGTTGGTGTTGCTCCAAAGTCGTAACCTCCTTCTTCTTCTTCACCACCTTCTGTTTTTCCTTTTATACAAGTAACAGAACACAACAATGAAAAATTAAAACAAGCGTAAAGTATCAATTTAATGTAGGATTACACATTACTCAACAATGTAAGGGGCCCATTTGCATCTTAAAATACATTGAGGTTGGTGAAATTGTTAAAAATAAAATTAAGAAAAGGAAGCAAAAGTAGAAGCAAGAAATTGGTAATAAAAGAGAAGAGATGCTAAGGGAGTGTGAGAAGTAGGGAAGAAAAGGGGACGTAAGGAGCCTGAGGGAAGACAGAATTGAGGAGAAAATTAGAGGTTGTGTAATGGAGGGTGGTTTTGTAACATAGGGCAGAATAGAGGACTGATTAAAAATTTCCCCGTTTTGCAGGCCTGGTATGTATTTGATCCCAACATCGGATAACAATTAAAATGGATGCCTGGAAAGAAAAAAAAAAGAGTTTTAAAGAAACCTCGAGGTTGTGTTGCAGTTTCTTTATTGCCAGCAGTACCACGTCTTTGGCAGGCAGTGCTTGGGGCACTCTCCACTGGGGTCTTTGCCAAACATTTGGTGAAGATGGCAATCGGGGATCGGCTAGCCTTTCCTGTGGATCTGTTTCGGTGAATGCATGTTGAGCCTTGAACTGCATCTTCCACTTTCACCTAGTCGTGCATCATGTCAAAAATATGCTTAGACCAAACTTGAGGTAAGATCACTGCATAGCATGGAGCACAATGTACCATTTAAAAAGCAATAAACAAAAGTTATTTTTATTTGAGGAATAGTTCACTCCCTTTGCATACAGTGTTGAGGCTCATGGATGGGCTAGAACAGAACGCATCAGGATGTAAAAGAACGAAAATATCAGGAGAAAGAAGGGGGGATGGAAACATACCAACAATAAGGTTTAAAGACAAAATAAAGGGACACTTGGGGATAAAACGCATATGGGGAAGACTGAGGACAAGGGGAGGACAGAGGGACCCCTCTTTGTTCGAAGGCAGTAGAAGGTTGCGAGTTAGCATCATTGGCTGAGGGCGCGGCTGTGCCACTGATGCAATTCCCTCTGATATTGAGGGGAGGAATTTGGAATTTGTTCAAGGTGCCGGCGATATATCTCGCCTACTCTTCTTGAAGAACACCTTGGGATATTTAACGTCCACCAACGAATGCTGGCAGTCGGGATTCCCGTTTAACGTCCATCCGAGGGATGGCACACACATTTGTGAACGGCAATATTTTACAATGGATTATCACCTGTTAAAATGACAGCAAGGCAATTCGAGTTGAACTGTCATAACCTGCATGGCAGGTCATGTGATCTGACCCAGATGTCACGTGATCGGTATTTCCGCCCATACGTTTATGCCGACATATGAAAACTTGGTGGTCGATTGGTCAATTGAACAGAAAGATGGGAATTGCATTACTACATTCTGCAACTTATGTGTATCTTTGCATTGTGTAAGTACCATGAACAATCATACAATACAAGCAAACTTGCAGAATGATGTTGTAAATCGTAGATGATGCACATTTGTGCGGTTATTTGAAAGCTTGCTTGTTGAGTTGAGGCCTAGTCTCTAGGCTTAATGTAGAGTTAGCATGGAATTAGCTATGGTCTGGTGACAGTAGCTCCACCGGTATGTTATAATATATGTAATATACATTGCATGTATATTATATTGTTACGGCTGTGGAAATTCGCATTACACCATAAAGGGTCCTCAGGTGAGATATATCGGTAAGTTCATGTGTAGTTAGCCCAAACCCATTGTTGAGAGGGAATATATGTGATCCATTCAGGCTGCGATTCTTCAGTAAGCCGTTTTTCTTTTGCTGTCATTACTTTGGTGCAAGAACAACCACGAACATCGCCACAACCAACATCTCAACGATCACGCCATTCACTACACGACGCCCACAATCACGCCATTCACACCACGACGCCACCTTCCACAACTACGCCACCACCATCTTCGCCACTCGCCATTCAACGAGCACCGTGTGGTCACGATCTCCGCGGGACGGATGAAAGGAGCGGAGAGGCAGCAGCAACAAGGGTGCGATGAGGAATCTCCCGCCCAAAACTCCCGCTTGAATGTCTCCCGCCGGATTTTCCCTACTGCTTTTCCCGCGCTTTGGCATGGGGTAGGGGCGATTTGAGCCAGAGGTCAAAGGCGAAAAAAGGTGGGGGCCTGATTTTGGGGGAATAATTCCCTGGTCCCGAGCCAAAACTGGCTTTCCTCGTCCCCCGCACGGCGCGGGGAGGGGGGAACGAGAGGGCACGCCCCTTTTTGGGAAGCTTCCAGAAGGGAGTTGGAGCCAAGAACGGGGCGGAGTGTGGGGCGGAGCGAAGGGCGGAGCCCGACCCTACAAAAGGCGTGGGCATGAAGGTGGAAAAAAAAACGTCGTTCCCTTGTCCCTGAAGGGGAATTGTCGAGAGTTGTGGTGATTGTTCCTGGTCGGAGGTTCCGTTCGTTCGTCTCTGTTGGGCAGACGACACGTGCAGGCGCGAGGCATGAGTCCAGTGGACCACGCCGGAGGGACTCGGAGTTACGGTCGCCAAGGGCTGGACGACGCGCTAAGGGAAGTTGCGACTTCCATTTCTTTTGGGTTCTGTGTAAACGTGTGTGTGTGGCACCAGTCTGGTGAAGTAGAACCGTGTGAAGTAGACATAAGTGTTGCGTGTGAATTGCATTATTCGGTTGTAGATCTGCATGTGTCTCTTTGCTTGCTTTTATTGTGTTTTCTTGCTTGACTGTGATATACGTGCCTTCCGTGCTGCCGTGTGGCGCAGAATAAATGTGCTTGTCCGATTGTTCCCCGTTTCGCTGCGTCCTTTCCTTTGTTTGAATCTCCATCTTGCATCACATAAGGGATTAATAGTGGGTTTAAAACACCCGGTAACTAATCTGAACCGTCAAGGTCGACGATAACTCCACTCGGTTATCCCTGTAGTACGGAACGAGCCGCTTAAGCGGTTCGTGTCCGGAGTCGACCTGTAGTGTGGTACAACTCCTCAGTATGCTATCCGCGCGGGTACTTAGGTAAATCGACCATTCAGCGATCGGACCCTATTTCGCGCGGGTAGAATGAGGACTGAGTTGTGATGAGGTTAAACCCCCACCCGTGACTCGCTCCCGGCGTTGTTCCGAGAGGGTCACGACTGAATTGCACGTTCGGTGGGCGAAGCGGCCGCTATTGGTTACACGCGGTCGTTCGCACGCCGGACGGGCCGGAATTCGCAACACTGGTGGCAGCGTGCAGGAAACAAACTCTCCCGTCTCCAAGCTAAATTTATGGGAATCGGTTCAGGGGTGAGTGGAGCGACCCCCGATTCCCTCCAAATTACGAGCAATTTAAATTTAATCCGCTTACGTGAAATAAGATGGCATTTCAAAGGGAGCGGGTGCCGGGGGTATTAGATATGTGTTTGAATGTAGAGTCCATGGCCCGGGACGGTTCTTGTAATTATAATAATCCATGGGGGAGCTCAACCCTATCTTCTGAGCACGAACTTTACCGGCAAACTGAGTCGCATCATGGCGGCGTGATCGAACCTCAGCGCAGCACGGAGCGAGCGGCGATTTATGGCGCGGCGAATGGCGCGACACGAGGCAAGCGCTCCCAACAGCCGTTTAAAACCACGTGGGCATGGCAGGCGAGGCAGGCGGACATTGGCGGGCTTCGGAAACAATGGGAGGAAGAATGGACGACCGAGCTCGAAAAAGAAAGACGGAAGCACGATTTGGAAGTAAAACAACTAATGGAAAAAATATTGGAGGGGGCAAGGCGGTTCAAAGAACTGGAGGGGAGAGTGAGGGAAATACAGTTGGAAGAGAAAAAATGTGAACACGATTTGAAAATAAAGCAACTAGAGCGAGAGATAGAAGAAGGCATTCGGAAAAGGAAAAGCTTGGAGGAGGAGGTAAAAAGAGGACAGGAATATCAGGGACAATTGAGAAAGGAAAGGGATGAGATGAGCGAGGAAAGGGATGAAGAGAGTGAGGAAGGATGGAAAAAAGACTTTAGAGATACTGGAGCATGAAGACAAAGAGAGGGGATTACAAAACGAACTGAGAGTGTTAAAAGAGGAAAGAACGAAAACGAAGAATGAAATATTAAGGAACCACACTGTGCAAATCAAACAGTTAGAAGCCAAAGCAAGGTCAGAGTGTGCGGAAATGAGAAAAGAATTAGAAGAGAAAGCTTCTAAGTTACAGAAACACCAAAACAAAAAGACGGAATTACAAAACGAGTTGAGGATGGTGAAAGAAGAAAGAACGACAGCAAAAAATGAGACGTTAAGGAACCACACTGTACAGATCAGACAGCTGGAAGCGAAGGCCAGATTAAAGAATGAGATGAAAGAAAGAGTAATGATGGAAGAAGGAATGAGACAGGAGAAAGAAATCAGTCAATTGAAGGAAATAACGAGATTGCAGAATGAGGAACAAGGAAGACAGTGGAATAGGAAATACAAAGAACAAGGAATGAGACAGGAGAAAGAAAACAGTCAGTTGAAAGAAATGACGAGATTGCAGAATGAGATGCAAGAAAGAGTAATGAAGGAAGAACGAATGAAGCAGGAAGGAGAAATCAGGAGATTGAAGGACACAACGAGATTGGAGAGGGAAGAACGAGAGGAACAATGGAATAGAAAACAAAAAGAACATGAAGCTGAGGTTGACCAATTGAAAGAAAAGGCAAGGCTGGAGTGCGAGGAGATAGACAAAGAACAGCGAATGAAACACAAAAGGGAAATTAACCAAATGAAGAATACCACGAAACTGGAGAAGGAAGGACAGGAGAGGAAACAAGGAAGAGTAATGAGACAGCAGCAAATGAAAAACAAAAAGGAGATTAACCAAATGAAGCAAACCATGAAGCTGGAGAAGGAAGGACAAGAGAGGAAACAAGGAAGAGTAGTGAGAGAACAGCGAATGAAACACAGGAAGGAAATGAGCCAATTGAAAGAAACGATGAGATTGGAAAATGAAGAGCAGGAGAAACTGTGGGGTAGAAAACAAGAACAATGTGAGTTTGAAATTGAACAACTAAAACGGAGGGCAGAATTTGAGTACACAGAAATGGAAAAACTCCGAAAAGAGGAGGAACGACTCAAAAGGAGCCAGGAAGTAGAATAACGCAATAAGGTGGGATGTGTGACAGCACCACAAGGAGCAATGTCGGTGGTGCAGGACTTGATCGACGCCACTCGTCGGATGAAGGAACAGTTAGGACCAACCCGAATAAAGGAGACACAAATAAAATTGGACAAGAGGGAAGCAACAGAGACCAATAAGGAAGTAGAAGTCTTGCCAGAGACACAGGAAATAGACCGAGTCGAGAATGAATTGAATAAAACGAAGGAGGAAACAGAGACGAGGATCCAAGAAGAAACTAATAGACACGAAGAGACAATAGAAATAAAATGTATGGAGACACGGGAGACAGAAAAATAGAGGAGAGACTGCACGATAAGGACGGGGTTAAGGACGAGCACACACACATGGAGGTAGTGGAGGATAATGGGGCGAGCTCGCGGAACATGTCGTGACCCGGTGCAAGCAGCCGGATAGCCTCCTTCGGGAACGGAGGGAGACGCCGCGCTCCCTAGAAGCTGGTCACGACCAGGTGGGTCCGGTCGTGCTTCGCGGAGTTGAGGGGGCGAGTGCTGCGGACGGGTGCACGAGGAGCTTGGGGGGTATAGAGACCCCGGAACCCCTTGTGGTAACAGAGACCACGCGAATCCCCAGCGTGATTGTCCTGGTGTGTGTGGTGAAAGGTGTGAGTGCGCCCCCGTGTGTGAGTGGTGTGGTGGCAAGTGTGCCGAAGTGTGTTCCTCCCAGCACACGGTGTGTGAGAGGGACAGCGTGTGTGAGGTCGCGGTATGTAAGGGAGATGACGGTGGGCATGAGCGAACATGCAGCCGCGTCTCCCGGTGTGAATGTAATGGAATGGAGTGTGAGCATGGTAACACGCAGGTGTGCATGGGTCGAATGGCGATGGAGACGACGGCGACAGATGGACAAGGGCCGGGTAGCGGCCATAGCTGTATTGGGGACCTCGCCGGGTTTACACGGCGGCGAGCGCGAGGTCCGTGCAGTGGTACGCACGAGGCCGCCACGTGCGCGCTTGCGGGAGTGAAACCCGGTCCGGAAACGCCAGCGGTGGATGTTGCCGATCCCGCAAATGGACAAAGGTTAGGCCGGATAACGGATTTGGACTGGATGGGTTCTCCACGCGGGCAGGTGTGTGAAGCTCCAATGGGCAGAGTACATGCGTTCGCGTGGGGAACCCCTCGAAACGCGAGGCTTGTTTTTTTTCTGATGCGCCGGTTGACGTCATGGCTGCACATATGGTTGGAATCCGGCAGGAGGGTGAATCCCTGCCGGATGGTACCGTCCAAGAGGGACGAGGGACGCGAACAGCTGCCATGATGTCATGCCAAAGGTGTGCGGCTGTGAATTGCCGCGCTGGTGCGCAGGTTGCGAGTTTCCGAGCTGGTGCTGTGCGAATAAGAAAAAAAAAAGCAAGCCTCGCTTTCGGGTGAACAGGATTCCCAGGCAAGGGGTGGAAGACCCCCTTGCCTGGGCACAGGATGACACTAGTTAGGGGGAAGGGTTAGTGTTAGTTAGACCGGCTTCATGGGGCAGGGGTAAGTCCTCATGGAGCCCGTGGAATGGAGTAGGTAAAGGGATTTAGATGAGATTTAAGAGGGAAAATGATTTTTGAAATTTGAGGACAGTGACAGACTGTGAGTGTGTAGAGGGGACGTAGCTTAGCTACATAGTGTTAAAAGGAACGTGCTATATTGTAAGGGACGATGTGGGAGCACGAGGTAGTTAGGGGATGTAGTGAGCAGGATGCCAGAGATCAGCGATGTGTGAGTTGAAGTGCGGAAAGGAAACTTGATGAGTGAGTGAGGCCAGCGGGTCTGTGTGTATGGAGTGAAGGTGGAATGCATGGTGCGATGAGTGATTGGGGGAGGAGTGATTCCTGCCCAAGGGACCCCGGGGTCAGTGTAATGTGATTTAGGGGGTTAGACAAATTGGAAAATGGAGGTCGTTTTGTTGTTGGTGGGAAAGTAGGCTCGAAACCCATTTGGAGGGGTGCAGGAGCCCTGTTGACGGGCTGGGAGCGTGGCTGCAAAAGGTGAGTATCACTGAGTGGGTACCCCGGGCACCGGGCTAGTCGGCCGCGGTAGGCCAAGGGCCCATGGGGGGCCAGGATAGTGTAGTGGGCACGGGTGCGCCCGCATGATGCGGGGGCCCGAGCGCCATTAGCCGCGTGGGCAGTGCATTGGGCACGGGCACCCAGGGAAGGGGCCCGGGGCGCCAGTCTGCTACGTGAGCGTTTCAGGGGAGTCGCCATGGAGGGCACTCCCCGGTGTTTAGGGAGCTGGTAGGCTCGGAGGCAGTGTAGTGCCCGGGCGTGCCATCGTTGGGGAATCGGCAGAGGGTAGTGCCTGCCAAGGGAGCCACGCGTCCCAGCCACGAAACCGTGTGAGGGCATGGGCAGAAAATTGGGGGGGCAAGGCCCAAAATTGTGAGGACACCAACACAGTCGACAGGAATCATGGTTGTTTGAACCAGTAGATTAAGCGAGAGGCGCTTGTTGAAAGCCTCAGGGTAGTTTAAGTGATAATGGTTAGGGTAGATTAGGAAGTGTACCCTCCGCACCATCCATCCCTTCGCTCTCGTTGTGGGCCGCTGGACCCACTTTGGGTAAAGATCGCTGAACTCCGAGGAGGCCATCCTGAGGCTTGAGTTGGGCCTCGACGCAGGATGCTCGCCCTCCTTTATTCCCCTCCAGGAAGGGAACGTAGGGGTTGGGAGTAGTCTAGATGACAGGATAAGTTAGCCGAACAATGAGAGTAAAGGGGGTTAGGGGACCAATTTATAGAGGGGGAAGTAAAAATAAAAATAAAAACAAAAAAAAAAGTTGGGGCTAAATTGGGTTTTACAAATTAAGGGAGTGGGTATGGACAGTGACAGGCAAAGGCAATAGGTGGGAGAGAGACCGTAGGTTGGTCCGAGCACGCCTTCTGAGTGGCCAGTACCACTGCACTCCCTCCACTAACCTGTACTGCACGGCGGGAGGCCGGCCAACTTCATCGGCAGCTGTTGTTTTGCTGCGAGGCCTGTACCGGCCGGATCGTCTGCAGCTGTTGCTTCAAGGCCTGTGCTAGTCGGATCGTCCGCCGCCTGTGTTTGCCTGCAGCGGCCTGGTTCTGCCGGCTTTGTTTGCCTGCCTGCCTTTGCCTTGGCCCATGCCTGCTGCCCTCGTCCATTTTGCCCCGTTCCGTTCTGCATTTCCCCTCCCCCCCACCTTGTTCATTGCCATTTGCGCCAGGATCGTCGCGCAGTTTGCAAGGACTGCCCTGTTGGCAGCTACAACACGGGCCTGCAGTGGCAGCCCGTGCACCGTTCTTTGTTTCCATCCATTCATCCATCCATCCATACATCCGTTGTGTTCATTGCGTGTGCCACTTGAGCTGGCACTGAGACTGCGTTTGTGCAGCCCATGCACCGTTGTGGTTCACTGCGTTCATTTCCGAGGGGAAGGCCTTGGACTGCGTGTGAGCAGCCGGCAACGTTCCCTGTCACCTGCATTGCATGAGCCAGAGACTGCATGCGAGCAGCCTGGCTCCCTGCTAACTGGTTTTCTCTTTGCAGAGTCCATTGATCCTGAGCCATGGTTTAGTGTAAAATTTGTAAGTTAAGTTGTACTGTAGATATGAGTGCGCCCCCGGCATGTCAGTCTTCGCGCCGGCATTTTATTTAAGTCATCCGGATGAGTGTGTTTGTTAGTCAGTTACTCAGCCCTCAGGTTATTTCTTTTGGGGACACGAATACAATGAATGTCGCACTCAGGGATCCGAAGGTAAAACGTATTAGGGGAGAACTACACATGATGGCACACGATAATTTGACGACTCGGGACGAGTCTGTAAAAAGGGGAGGGGTAGTGTTACGGCTTTGGAAATTCGCATTACACCATAAAGGGTCCTCAGGTGAGATATATTGGTAAGTTCATGTGTAGTTAGCCCAAACCTGTTGTTTAGAGGGAATATATGTGATCCATTCGGGCTGCGATTCTTCAGTTAGTCGTTTGTCTTTTGCTGTCGTTACTTTGGTGCAAGAACAACCATGAACATCGTCACAACCAACATCTCAACGATCACGCCATTCACTACACGATGCCCACAATCCATTCACACCACAACGCCACCTTCCACAACTATGCTACCACCATCTTCGCCACTCGCCATTCAACGAGAACAGTGCGGTCACAATCTCCGCGGGACGGATGAAAGGAGCGGAGAGGCAGCAGCAACAAGGGTGCGAAGGGGCATCTCCCACCCAAAACTCCCGCTTGAAAATCTCCCGCCAGATTTTCCCTCCTGCTTTTCCCACGCTTTGGCATGGGGGAAGTGCGGTTTGAGCCAGAGGTCAAAGGTGAAAAAAGATGGGGGCCTGATTTTGGAGGAATAATTCCCTGGCCCCGAGCCAAAACTGACTTTCCTCGTCCCCCGCACGGCGTGGGGAGGGGAGAACGAGAGGGCACGCCCCTTTTTGGGAAGCTTCCAGAAGGGAGGTGGAGCCAAGAACGGGGCGGGGCGCGGGGCGGAGCGAAGGGCGGAGCCCGACCCTACAAAAGGCATGGGCGTGAAGGTGGACAAAACCGTCATTCCCTTGTTCCTGTTCCCTTGTCGCTGAAGGGGAATTGTTGAGAGTTGTGGTGATTGTTCCTGGTCGGAGGTTCCGTTCGTTCGTCCCTGTCGGGTGGACGACACGTGCAGGCGCAAGGAACGAGTCCAGTGGACCACGCCGGAGGAACTCGGAGTTACGGTCGCCAAGGGCTGGACGACGCGCTAAGGGAAGTCGCGACTTCCATTTCTTTTGGGTTCTGTGTGTATGTGGCGCCAGTCTGGTGAAGTATAACTGTTATAAGTGTTGCCGTGTGAGTTGCATTATTCGGTTGTAGATCTGCGTGTGTCTCTTCACTTGCTTTTATTGTGTTTTCTTGCTTGACTGTGATATACGTGCCTTCCATGCTGCCATGTGGCGTGGAATAAATGTGCTTGTCCGATTGTTCCCCGTTTCGCTGCATCCTTTCCTTTGTTTGAATCTCCATCTTGCATCATGTAAGGGATTAATAGTGGGTTTAAAACACCCGGTAACTAATCTGAACCGTCAAGGTCGACAATAATTCCGCTCGGTTATCCCTGTAGTACAGAACGAGTCGCTTAAGCGGTTCGTGTCCGGAGTCGACCTGTGGTGTGTATAACTCCTCAGTACGCTATCCGCGCGGGTACTTAGGTAAATCGACCATTCAGCGATCGGGCCCAATTCGCGCGGGTAGAATGTGGACTGAGTTGTGGTGAGGTCAAACCCCCACCCGTGACGAGCTCCCGGCGTTGTTCCGAGAGGGTCATGACTGAATTGCACGCTCGGTGGGCGAAGCGGCCGCTATTGGTTACACGCGGTCGTTCGCACGCCGGACGGGCCGGAATTCGTAACAATATGATTTGTGAAAATTGGGTGCTGCACATGTTCCATTCAATCGGATATCACCCTACTGGTCGGTATGTGCTGTTAGCCTTTGTGTTTCTATTTTCTACAAATAGTTGCTTTACAATAAGGAATACAAGGTGGTAAATGTGATGTGGACCGTCTTAGAAATTGTACTTAAACACTTTCTGGATGGTTTGTGAGTGAATTGTGGTGACACGGTCCCATCCAAATACAGTTATGGAGATTATATATTGTCTTGAAGTACTGTGTTTTTCAACATGGATTTAATAATTGTTTTCTCTTTTGTATTTTGCAGTGTGTCAATGCCCTTTTTGTTGGACAATCAATATTGCCTGGGTATATTCCCCAATAAAATAATACTGAAGAAAGGATTCTTTATTAAAGAGGGAACGTAAAGTACTCATCTTCACAGGATTTCCAGAGAAACCTGGGCAAACCATTGTGGAGGAATGGGTGGATGCAGTTAAGAGTGCCTTCAGAACGTGGCATGTTCCTGTCCGGGATCAAGCAAATGTCGTGCTGGACTACCTTGGGGGCCAGGCCAGGCCAGGCAAAAGGTAAAGTTCATACGTATATCTTGAAAGTATTTGAGACTCTGCAGAAAGTGTATGGGGATACTGTAACTGTGGGAGATCTGCTGACTTTTACGAGAGGACCCAGCAATTTAATGAAAAGATCCACGCGCCTATGATTACGACTTGCAAGAGAGAATGCAACGTGTTGTATGGTCGGATGAACGAGTTCCAAACACAGAATTGGCCCTAAAAAAACAATTTGTTGCTAGTCTGAGGGATTTCGCTGTCCAGAGAGAGGCGAAAATGAAATTGTGTGAACTTCCCGGAAAGGGAGATATCCCCAGCAAAGGGAGATAGCTCCTCCACCACAGCAGTCTGTCTGTGGGAGGCAGGGAGTAGTTCATTGCTGAGGCTGTGTATGGTGAATGCTCTTGGAGACCAGAGACTTGTGGGGACCTTGGGATGGGGAGAAATTAGGCCCTCAGGGCCATGATTGGTGAAACAGTTGGGCCTCGATTGGTGGGGGGGGCCTGGGGCAGAGACCCATGTGGTCCATAATTGGTTGGCCACAGGAGGTAGAGACTTGCAGTGGAGCGGGAGTTCGGTACAAAATCCAGCCCCAACAGGAGGGAGTCCCTCTCTGGTTTGGACTCACTGATTTTCTAGACTCTCTGCCTCCAGTTGCAGGCTCGCCTTGTCTATCTGGCCACTGCTCTTGCCCTGGTGGAGGTCACTTAGCAGTGTGCATGTTCTTTTTTTATTTTTACAGGCTCGTGGAGGAGCTGCGGCACAAATTATGTACACATGCAGACAGATACATGAGAAACACCAGACTTAACTTTCACACAAACAGAGTCGCTGAGATTGGGGGAAGTGCCGTCACTTACCAGGAGCACTCGGTATCAGTGATGCCTTTATGACTGCTTTTCTCTCCGCACTCAACAGGGCAATCAAGATGGAATTTCCTCCTCCCCATAGATGCCAACTTATGTGGTTCTTCCATGCTCTATCCTTTTTTTTAATGCTGAGTGACAAGCAAGTTCATGCCTTATATTAGCTCTTCTGCACCAATTATGTGCTCTTCATCATGTGACTTCCCCTCTGCACAACCCAGTTCTAGTTTGAGTGCTTGAATGTTTGTGTGCAGCCGAGAGGGGAAGATAGTTGTCTCAGGATTTGTGTTTACCATGTCTTGTGGTATAAAATATTTATCTTTTGAGGAACGGCTTGCCTGTTGTTGCCACCATTATGTCACACAAATGATTAGGTTCATTTGATGAGTCAAGGATTACACCTTTTGTAATCTCGTGTTTTAACTGCCGTGGTAATAGGCTCCGCTTGAAACTGGACCGATGACAATTGCTCAGCGCCGGCTTGTGAGAAACAGTTTCAGTTCAGCTACCCTTGAAGTCTCAGCTTAATTGTACGCATTAACCTCATAGGTGTGATTGCCACCCACACAACAACATATAGCTTCAATAGTCTTACTCTTTTGTCTGAAAACAATATACAAAGCAACATCGCAATCCTATTTCATTATTATTCCCAGTTGATAAAAAGCCACTTTAATCGATGCACAGCATCATAAACTTCAGTTAAAATAGACTGGCAGAAGCAAATGTTTGCATAATGGTGATGACATCAATGAAACAAGGGTCATTTGTTCAGTGATTCAGATATACTTTCTGATGAACAACAATGGTACAAATCCATACCTTGCCTTTTCTCCCATAACCAAAATTGGCCACTCTTTGATGAACGTCCGTAACAATGCGATCATGTTTAATCCATTCATCATGCCTGCATCAAAGAGGTGTAAGGAAACAGTTGCAATAAAAAATTTTGAGAATCTAGGAACCTCAAAATATGTGTGCGTGTGTGTGTGTGTGTGTGTGTGTGTGTGTGTGTGTGTGTGTGTGTGTGTGTGTGTGTGTGTGTGTGTGTGTGTGTGTGTGTGTGTGTGTGTGTTGTGAAGTTCAATGAAGTAGTGCTTGTTAGTGGATATATTACATTTAAGGTAAGATGTGCATGATTAAATGTATTATTTACCTCTGCCACCAAAGGTGAAGCAGGTAATGTTTTCACCCCTTTCTGTCTGTTTGTTTGTTACTTAAGAAATCTAAAGATTTCGTAAGTATATTGATGACTTCCGTCCTCTGTTGGATTCGCTATATACGAGATATCCCTTATTGTCGGGTTTTCAGGCTGTCTGTCTGTCTGTATGTGTATGTGTCTGCAACGCGAGGCTCCACAGCACGAACCAGCGAACCGATTTCGATGAAACTTTGCCAAGAGGTGGAATATATACTGGGAATGTGCGCGTTTGAATTTCGTTGCCAAGCAACCACCCGTTGCTGTGCAGCGGCCGAAAAACCGCTTGTCCTTCAGTTTTGAATGTTGAGAAACGAGACTTCGGAATTAAACACTTCGAGATATTTAGAAAATTTTACTCGAGCCGATTTTTGATTGAGGTTTTATTTTTCAAATGGTAGTCCTTCAAAAATCAGGTGTCTATTTACCGTCATTTTAGGTGTGTATACAGTGTTTGTAAGAAACTACACCGTCGTTCCACCTTCGATCTCTCCTCGATCCAAACGTAATTGACCAAAGTGAAAAGGATCCAAAATAAATGGAATCACTGGCATATCTGTCTTTGTGGATTTCTAATAATATAATATGTTTATTTATTTACAGAAAACGATTCCACGATCCACACCCCACCTTTAATTATTTATTTATTTACAGAAAAACAATTCCACGACCCACACACCACCTCCAATTATTTATTTACCGAAAACGATTCCACGACCCACACACCACCTTCAATTATTTATTTATTTACCAAAAACGATTCCACGACCCACACACCACCTCCAATTATTTATTTACCGAAAACAATTCCACGATCCACACCCCTCCTTTAATTATTTATTTATTTACAGAAAAACAATTCCACGATCCACACCCCACCTTTAATTATTTATTTATTTACAGAGAAACAATTCCACAACCCACACACCACCTCCAATTATAATTATTTATTGACCGAAAACGATTCCACGACCCACACACCACCTTCAATTATTTATTTATTTACCGAAAACGATTCCACGACCCACACACCACCATTAATTATTTATTTATTTAGTGAAAACGATTCCATGACCCACACACCACCTTCAATTATTTATTCATTGAGTGAAAACGATTCCACGATGCACACACCACCTTTAATTAAATACTTATTTACCGAAAACAATTCCACGACCCACACACCACCTCCAATTATGTATTTATTTACCGAAAACGATTCCACGCCCCACACACCACCTTCAATTATTTATTTATTTCGCGAAAACGATTCCACAACCCACACACCACCTCCAATTATGTATTTATTAACCAAAAACGATTCCACGCCCCACACACCTCCTTAAATTATTTATTTATTTACCGTAAACGATTCCACGACCCACACACCACCTCCAATTATTTATTATTTAAAGTGGGAGTGGCGTAGGAAAGTGGGTGTGGCTTACGAAAAATATTGTGTGGCTCAGGAGGTGTGGTCAAACAAGAGCATTGAGAGAAGTTTATCGTGTTTTCCGTCTGTGTGTGTGTGTGTGTATGTGTGTGTGTGTGTGTGTGTGTGTGTGTGTGTGTGTGTGTGTGTGTGTGTGTGTGTGTGTGTGTGTGTGTGCGCGCGCGCGCGCAACGCAAGGCTCCACAGCACAAACCAGCAAACGGATTATTTTTCAAATGGTACTCCTTCAAAAATAGGGTGTCGATTTACCGTCATTTTTTTATGAGTGCCAGTTGACAAAATACGCAATAGGAAACATCTTGCCAGGCAGAGGAACAATGGTATGTGAACCAATACGTCTTGGCAATGAATCTTCATCGGTGGATCGGTCAGAATGAAAAGCATCGTATCCAGTGCTTCGATCCTCGCGAATCCCTTGTCGCCGACCAGCTTGTAACTTATGAAATCTAAAGATTTCGTAAGTATATTGATGCCTTCTGTTTGTTACTTAAGAAAACTAAAGATTTCGTAAGTATATTGATGACTTCCGTTTGTTTGTTTGTTTGTTTGTTTGTAGGCACGATAACTCGAGAACGGAAGAAGCTACCAATGTCAAATTACACCACGTGATTCAGGAGGGTGATGGCAAGTGCTGATTAGATTTTGGTCAAAATCGGTCAAAGGTCAAGGTCACAGTGAGGTCAAATATTCGACTTTTGATGGTTTGGTACAGATAACTCGAGAATGGAAGAAGCTACCAATGGCAAATTACACCACCTGATTCAGGAGGGTGATGGCTAATGCTGATTCGATTTTGGTCAAAATCGGTCAAAGGTCAAGGTCACAGTGAGGTCAAACATAATTCCGGAAATTCATGTGGAGAAATGGAGTATTTTTACTTCGCTCGACGTTACGAGTTCGTTTTAACTTCGATTTTAATTTTGTCTTCGGTTTTTGGGATCGCTGAGGACACTTAAAACTCGGTTGTCGAAATTCTGGTAAAAATCGGATGTTTTGGAGACGTTTTAAGATTGCATAAAAAATATTTCACTCGACGCGTCACGGGTCGTCCCATGATGCAGTGCGCTCGAGCAGACTTGTCGTTGAGTTACGTTAGGGTATAATTGCGTGGAGAAATGGAGATTTTTGCTTCGGTCGACGTTACGATTTTTGATGGTTTGATACAGAATCATCGTAGAAACTTCTGGTTTACGTCGCTACCTTCTCGAGAGACAGCTTTTATGAGACGAGGTCAGAGGTCAAGTTGACGATTTCGTAAGTACCAGTCTATGACTGCTTGTTTGTTTGTTTGTTTGTTTGTTTATAGGCACGATAACTCGAACGGAAGAAGCTACCAATGTCAAATTACACCACGTGATTCAGGAGGGTGATGGCTAGTGCTGATTAGATTTTGGTCAAAATCGGTCAAAGGTCAAGGTCACAGTGAGGTCAAACATAATTCCATAAATTCATGTGGAGAAATGGAGTATTTTTGCTTTGCTTGACGTTACGAGTTCGTTTTAACTTCAATTTTAATTTTGTCTTCGGTTTTTGCGATCGCTTAGGACGCTTAAAACTCGGTTGTCGAAATTCTGGTAAAAATCAGATGTTTTGGAGACGTTTTTAGATTGTATAAAAAATATTTCACTCGACGCGTCACGGGTCGTCCCATGATGCAGTGCGCTCGAGCAGACGCGTCGTTGAGTTACGTTAAGGTATAATATAATTGCGTGGAGAAATGGTGATTTTTGCTTCGGTCGACGTTACGATTTTTGATGGTTAGATACAGAATCATCGTAGAAACTTCTGGTTTGCGTTGCTACCTTCTCCCGAGACAGCTTTTATTCGACGAGGCAGAGGTCAAGTTGACGATTTCATAAGTACCAGTCTATGACTGCTTGTTTGTTTGTTTGTTTGTTTGTAGGCACGATAACTCGAGAACGGAAGAAGCTACCAATGAAAAATTACACCACGTGATTCAGGAGGGGGATGGCCAGTGCTGATTAGATTTTGGTCAAAATCGGTCAAAGGTCAAGGTCACGGTGATGTCAAATATTCGATTTTTGATGGTTTGGTACAGATAACTCGAGAACGGAAGAAGCGACCAATGTCAAATTATACCACGTGATTCAGGAGGGTGGTCGCTAGCGCTGATTACATTTTGGTCAAAAATCGGTCAAAGGTCAACATCACAGTGAGGTCAAACATCCAAAAAATGATAACTCAAGAACAGAAGAAGCTTCCAATGTCAAATTACACCACGTGATTCAGGAGGGTGGTGGCTAGCGCTGATTAGATTGTGGTCAAAATCGGTCAAAGGTCAAGGTCACAGTGAGGTCAAACATCCAAAACATTCGATTTTTGATGGTTTGGTTCAGAATCATCGTAGAAACTTCTGGTTTGTGTCGCTACCTTCTCAAGAGACAGCTTTTATTAGACAAGGTCAGAGGTCAAGTTGACGATTTCGTAAGTACCAGTCTCTGACTGATTGTTTGTTTGTTTCTTTGTAGGCACGATAACTCGAGAACGGAAGAAGCTACCGATGTCAAATTACACCACGTGATTCAGGAGGGTGCTGGCTAGTGCTGATTAGATTTTGGTCAAAATCGGTCAAAGGTCAAGGACACAGTGAGGTCAAACATCCAAAACATTCGATTTTTGATGGTTTGGTTCAGAATCATCGTAGAAACTTCTGGTTTGCGTCGCTACCTTCTCTCGAGGCAGCTTTTATTCGACAAGGTCAGAGGTCAAGTTGACGATTTCGTAAGTACCAGTCTATGACTGCTTGTTTGTCTGTTTGTGTGCAGGATATCTCAAAACGTTGTGGCCGAATCCAGATGAAATTTTGTGGAGATGCTGGGTGTGTGACAAAGAAGAAGTGATTAGATTTTGCTGAAGATCCGGATCCGGATCTGATCATTTTTTAAGTGATTCTTCACCATTGAGAGATAGGGACAAAAATGATATATAGCACGATATCTCAAAAAGTTGTGGATGGATTCGGATGAAACTTGGTGGACAGGTTGCGTGTGTCATAAGGACGAATTGATTAGATTTTGGTGACGATCTGAATCCGGATTTGGATACGATAATTATTTCATTTCTAAAGTGATTCTTCACCATTGAGAGATGGGGCGAAAAATGATATCGTAGTGTATTGTGTGATATTTCAAAAATGTATTGATTGGGCCTGATATGTTCTCGAGGATCAGGCATTACGTGGCAGAGGTATGCACTCTACAGAGTAGCCTTCTAGTTATATAATATGATGTGTGATGGGAGTTGTAACTATGTGATAATACATTAAATCCTCTCACGAGTAAAGTTTGAATAGTGATGTTGCATTGATGGGTTGACTGACTGCCTGGAGGCAACTGAGGTTGTGGAAACACTGATGTAGGTGATCTACTGATGTGGATCCATCGCTTGGAGAGGTTCTGGGCTGAAAGGTTCGAAACCTCGAGGAAGACCGGTTCCATGCTGATGATTCGTGTGATCGGGAAACCATTCAATTGCTAACAGGTTAAGATTCTTACTTTAGGTAAGGGAATTATGTTTTGAGGTTTACAATTTTAATAAAGCTGAATATATGATGTTGTGAAATTAACATCATTTACAGCAATCCTTTAAATTATATTATAATTTATGAATAGCTCTGATACTGTGCAAGTACAATTAATGGTGTGTGTGTGTGTGTGTGTGTGTGTGTGTGTGTGTGTGTGTGTGTGTGTGTGTGTGTGTGTGTGTGTGTGTGTGTGTGTGTGTGTGTGTGTGTGTGTGTGTGTGTGTGTGTGTGTGTGCGCGTTGTTAGGAACAGAAAATGTAAAAACAAGACATGTGTGTGTGAAATACCTGCTGTTCCAGCCAAGGTAATGCACCAGGTAGTGGTTGTCACCTTCTTCATGCTGTCGACGGCGGATACGAGCCTCATACGTACGTAATGACTTTCCTCGGCCATATTTGACATGTACGTGGGTTCCTAAAATCAAATCTTCTGACTCTTCTTTGTTAAAAGTTCTGTCGAAGACATCCTCTTCATTATCTTTTTTTTCTTCACATTCTTCTTCGTCTTCCTCCCCCATTTTCTCTTGTTTGGCATCATCGGCATTTTCAATTACCCTGTGGAGATACCATTAGTTTGAGAAAAATGATTAAAGTAGTACGATTCCTCTGAGAATTTTGTTTTGTTTGACACTTTTCATAACAAATGATACACACATACCCATTGGCTTTTATGTCAATATTACTCGTAGATGCAACAATGATTATGTTGGACAACTTACCTTCCTGCCTTGTTCTCCTCTCTGCCTTCACACTGCTTATCCGAATCACACTCGGGTGATGCCAAGTACCGCAAACTTCGCTCTACTTGCGGTCCCTCAATGTTTAACACTTTGTTTACCTGATCAACAGAGCTATCTCCAGATTCCTTGCTTAAGATAATTGGCTCCAGCCTAACTCCCGAGGTGACCCGCATTGTTGGTTCTTCCTCCACAATTCCTTCATTTTGAGTCTTCGATTTTGACACGTCATCTTCTATATCTGAAGTGCTCTCCGCTCTCTCCTCATCTTCAGCTTGTTGCAAATGCTTGTTGTATCCAACCTCTGTAGTCTCTCCTAAACTGTCAGCCACAGCTTCCTGGCATTTCAGGGGCTTACAAGCTTCACCAAAACTAATTCCAGCACATTGGCAGTAAAGTTCAAAAGCATACAAGTACCTGTGGTGGGAAGGGTGGAGGGGTATTGGGGGTAAGGAGGAAAGGATGGGGAAATTAACAACATGGTGGCATCTATCTGGAATACCACCTCATGAAATATGCATCATTCAGGAAACATGAGAAAGTAGAGTGACTCGATTGTGCACAAACGAACGTGTCTGCCATTTCAAAATAATTTGTGATTTGATATATCGAGCTGAGCCAATTAGTTAAGCACTTTTTGGTTTCCATACTATTTTGGCCTTTCCGATAGTACTTGCATATGGATGTTAAAAATCCCAGTGCCATTTGAAAAGACAGTGAGTCTCTGTTGTTAAAATAAAGAGATTCTGCAGATTAGTTGTTACAATGAAAAATAATTGTGCCGTGGCTGCAAATCTGCAGATCCTGATAGAATCAGGAGCTGATCAAAACTTGTAATATGTATTTGCAGAGAGGATAAGAGGGTGGGTGCTGCCTGTCCAATTCAAAGATGAAAGATGTTAAAAAAAAAAAAAAACAGAAAAAAAAGAACGGTTTTCCAGAGAACCAGAACGATAATTGATGAAGATTAGGAACAGGACTGGGCCAAAGACACCACCTTGGGCCACTCCAGCCTGGGCAAGAAGAAGAGATAGGAGGAACCATCCCATTGAGAGCTATGCACTGACGACGAGAGTGGAGGCAAGCCATGAGAGCAGGTGGCCTCAGCTGTATAGGCCGAGACTTTAGAGAACAAGAGTTTGGAAATTGTTAATAAAGGATGGTTTTTCTATTTACCAACCCTGTGCCATGAGTTGTGTTTCCTTCATATTTGATTATACGGCCTGTTTACTCCAACTGTTTGGAATGCAGTAAATAATGTAACTTGGGGTTTGCTTGGTATCTTTTTGGGCATGTTATCTGAGTGTGACGTGTGGTGGCAACACCTGAGCAAGCACAAATACCCACTTGCATACCAAATTTGATTTGAAAGCTCATAATTTCAGAACAAAACATGTTTCGTTATTGTTAACTTAAAGATAAATCCATCCATCCATTGGGACCATACTCTGTGCAGAGCGTTGGTGCTGCCTTAGCAGTCTCCTTGGCTATTGGGCACAATCCTGGATGGGTCACCACTCCCACACAGTATACCAGCAAGCTGGCACTCATTTTGCCGACCTCGGAAGGATGACAGGCAGAGTCAACCCCACCTGGTATTAATTCAACAGCCAAGTGGGATTTGAACTTACGATCCGAGGATCCAAAGCCCGCCACCCTAACCATTAAGCCAACACCAGGCATCGAGATAAATGCAATAAGAAAAAAGATTTTTCGATGTTAATATGACCTCATAGTTATTGTCATTAACTCGAAATCTTTTACAGAAACCAGGATGACACCTTGTCAATTGATAGCCATTTTGATGGTAGAAGACAAATGCATGAAAAGCCAACCTTCTTCACTCGATCGGCATTGCATTGATAGTTATTTGTGAAGAACCCATCCTTACCGATGGGTTAATTCCCCAAAAATTGGCATATATATTAAAATGACTTGTAACACCCCTTTCCACCGAGTGTGGCGCGATGCCGTACATATTTACATAGAGAAAATTGGGAACATTCCCCTACCCTGAACCCCCAGGACTATTCATTTTTAGATCCTCGTGGAGGATCTCATAGTCTTACTCACGTTGTTCTTCATCTTCTTGTGGACTTTTTTGTTTCACAGCCTACAGTTTTCATCGAAACTCCCTGAAACTTGGCATATATATGTAAAAATACCCTGCGCAGACAGTAACGATCTCCGAATTTGAAAATTCCTCCTAGAAAAAAAGTTATGACGTCAAAATATCTCCGCTAATGGAAATCGCCTAAAAAAATATCTCCGAAACTAGGCAAGCTTTTTGAATTCTGTTTGCGGGAATCGAACAGGGCATTAGAAGAGATGAATTTCAGCACATATGATACATCACTATGACGTCATATCAATTTTTATGACGTCATTCCTATTTTTTTTGATATTTTTTGTTTCCCAACCCAGAGTTTTCATCGGATCTTCGTGAAACTTGCCATGTATATGCAGAAAGCCATGCGCAGGCAGTAATCATCTCCGATTTTGGAAATTCTTCCTAGAAAAAAAGTTGACGTCATAATATCGCCGCTAATGGAAATCGCCTATACCATTATCTCCGAAACTAGGCAAGCTGTTTGAATTTTGTTTGCGGGAATCAAGCCGGGCATTAGCACAGATAATTTATCGCAAACCTGATAAATCACAATGACGCCATATTCGTTTTTATGATGTCATCATTAAGAGTACGAGGATCTTAGCTCATTTTAGCTTGTTTTACCATCTAAAAGCTTCACATGCACACCCTGAGGACACCAACAGTTTTCAACTCATTCCGTCCAGCAGTTTAGGAGTGCATATAGGTCAAACAAACACTTCTCTAATTGTCGATAATATGATATCCCACCTACTCTCATCCAATTTTTTGTGTCCAACTTTCTTTCATTTTGTGTAAGATTCAATATGTTTGTGCAAGATTTCTTTCACAAAATATTACAAGGATTTGATTACCAGTGGCAAGTGACCACACACACACACACACACACACACACACACACACACACACACACACACACACACACACACACACACACACACACACACACACACACACACACACACACACACCTCCGTAAATACTGTCAACTCGATTCACATGTGAGCAAGGTTTTGTGCACAGAATATACAGTATGTGTAGAGGTATGCAGGTGAGGATCTATAATAGCCATAAGTAAATGCTAACAGACAGGAAAGCCAGCTGAGCATCCCCTTTCAAGGATGGTGAACTAACTGAGGCATCACCCTGCCTGCAAATCACCAGGATAAAAGGTTCTAGTTAGGCTTGGAACGGTGTGCATTGAACAAATAAATTTGTAAGTGGTTTCATCAATGCTAGTCTTGAATAAAGCTCTTCCAGCCATATCCTCATCAGCAAGATAAACAGGTCATTTCAAAACACAAGCAATATTCTTCATTTCTTAAAAGCGTGCAATACACTGTGAGGAATAATATCACCCACGACCTTTTACCTCTTATAGGTACTCTTAATGTTGTAAGATGCAGCAGAATTCAACACAGGGATGCCCAATTCTTTGTACACCTGTTTCCACATTGGTCCTCCTTTTACCTGCTCAGAAACGCAAGGTAAGTTTCAGAACATTTTCCTGCTTTTCAAACTGACAAAATAAGGCAAAATGTATCAAGAAAACAGCCTCCCTGACTTAGTACTGGCAATGAAGCAAAGATGGTAAGCAATCATGAACATCATGCAATGGTATAACAACACCAAACACTTCGATGACAGCTTATTAATAACTTTTTTAGGTACTGTACACAAAAGGGTTATGCAAGAACAATGCTTGTAAAGTAAGAAAAGTGTTGTTTCACTGAAACAAAAGCTTAAATAAAAGTCGCTTGCTCAAATCAACGAGTTTCCAAATTAGAATCATTAACTGCACACAAAATGCGCTCAGGATACACATTTTTAAAAGATTTGTTTACAATACGATTGAGTAATGCTAAGCCTAACATTTAAAAAGTCAAACAGTATTTGGCTTACGACTGTATGTTATAGGTTCGGAGACTGGATAGTGATGAGATCATGGCGGTGGGTCCACCTACTATTTATCTGGTCACTCTGATGGTTACCATGCCCAAGGAGTTGTTGTTGCTGTGTCCACGAAGCTGAATCCAATGATAATTGAGGTAACACCGGTCAACGAGCGTATTATGAGAATAAGGATTCGTCACTCCTTGGGTGTCATTTCCCTGGTCTCTGTATATGCTCCGACTGAGGCGAGTGATCTCACCATGAAGGACGCATTCAATGCCACGCTTGAGTCTGTGGTTGATCAGTGCCCCAGACCAGATACACTTCTAATCTTGGGGGATTTCAATGCATCGACTGGAACTGATAGGGATGGTTATGAGATGAGTGTTGGTCCCCTTGGGTCTGGAACTGTGAACCAGAATAGCACTAAGTTCCTTGACTTTGCAAGAAGTCATGGACTTAGAGTGGCTGGTTCATGCATGGTTTCTTCGGCCACAGATTCATCACTGGATTTGGTATTCCAACACTGGTGGTAGGGCAAAGGAGATTGACCATGATGGTCGCTGGAGAATGATCCAGAACTGCAGGGTCGACTGGAGTGCTCAGTTCCTCAATACCGACCACAGGCTTGTGGTAGCAACTCTGAAGTTGCAGCTTAAATCCGGGAGAATGGTACCATCCCAGCCTAAGCTGGATGTTGACAAGCTCAATGATGAAAGGGTAGCTGAGGAGTTTGCAAACAGGCTGAGTTGGGATTTGGGGGGGGGTCTGGGTGCTTTGGGGATTCCTGAAGAGTTGTGGAGTGCCTTCAAGACCACCATCTGTGATGTTGCCAGTGGATGTCTTGGAACTCAATGTAAGGCAAAGAAGAATTTTGTCTCTCAAGGGACACTGGATACCATTGACCAGAGTCGCAGGGCCAGTCGTAATGGCAGAGCTGAGCTGTTCAGGGAGTTCAGGCAAAAATATGTACGTACGCTGAGGATGCACAAGGAGGCTTCTTTGCGAGGAATCTGTGAGGGGGTGGAGCATCACCTGTGGTCAAGTGATTCTCGTCCTGCTTACAGGGGAATTCACACATTGCGTTCCTCCAAGCCTGTCCCTTGGTGTACTGCATTCAGAGTGGAGTGTGGTGGACTCTTGACAGAGAAATCTGAAGTGAAAGCCTGCTGGGCCTACTACTTTGAGTTGCTGTACCAGGATGATCCACCAGCTGTTCAGTTGGATGTCAGTGGTGTTGCTTTCCCTGTTGCCGACCCTCCAATCAACTGTGATACACCTTAGTTTGTAGAAACACAGGCTGTAGTGAGCCAATTGAAATGTGGTGAACCTGCTGAGATCTGTGCCATCCATACTGAACTTCTCAAGGCTGGTGGAAGTGATGGATTAATGTCGTTGCATGCAGTTCTGTGCTCTGCCTTAAACACAGGCATCATCCCAACTGACTGGAAGAGGAGTCTTGTTGTCTATCTCTGGAAAGGGAAGGGTGATCGCCAGGACTGCAACAATTTATGAGGGGTGACGCTGCTCTCAGTGCCAGGCAAGGTCTTTGCTCAGATAATTCTTGATATGGTTCGCCATCATCTGCTTGAGCACCAGTGCCAGAGCAGTCATGCTATATACCAAATAAGTCAACGATTGACCGTATCCTTGCCCTTCGGGTCCTCACAGAATGCAGACGAGAGCTTTTGAGGGCTGCTTGCAGCCTATGTTGATCTCTGCAAAGCATTTGATTCAGTGAATCGGGATGCCTTCTGAAGGATTCTTGGTCTTTGTGGGGTGCCACCAAAACTGATCACTAATGTCTGAACTATACTCTGGTACTGAGAGTGCTGTGAGATGTGGTGATACCATCTCCTACTCATTTTCAGTTGTTATTGGAGTTCGCCAGGGGTGTGTACAGGCCACCACACTTTTCAGTGCTTGTACTGACTGGTTTCTGGGGAAGATGTCAGAGAGATCAAGCTGCGGTGCATCGTTTGGGAATGTCAAGATCTCTGACCTTGACTTGGCAGATGATGCAGTCATCTTTGCAGAGACTCCGGATATCCTTTTGGGGGCCCTTGAGGTGCTGAATGAGGAGTCGGAGCCACTGGAATGACTGGTTTCTTGGGTTAAAACGAAGATCCAGATTTTCAATGACATCTTGGATGCTGTGATCTTGTCTATACTCGTTTGTGGTGAGCGTGTTGAGTTCACGAGAGATTCAATTACCTTGGCAGTGATATTCATGTCTCTGCTGGCTGAGAGTCAGAGGTCAGTAGGCATCTGGGTCAGGCCTGGGGAGTCATGGATTCACAAGAACATGGGGTGTGGTGCTGTCGGTAACTGTGCAGGACGATGAAGGTCCGAGTCTTCAGGTCCTTGGTGCTTCCAGTCTTGCTCTACGTATATAAGACTTGGATTCTGACCAGGGATTTGAGATGGCAACTTAATTCCTTTGGTACCAGGTCTCTTCAGAGAATCCTTTGCTATCGCTGGTCGGACCTTGTGTCCAACGAGCGGTTGCTGAGAGAGACTCAAATGAGATTTGCTGCCTGCACAGTCCGTGAGCATCTGCTGCGGCTGTATGGACATGTGGCTCATTTTCCTGACGCTGATCCTGCTCACCAGATTCTCTCAGCGACGGAGCCTCGTGAGTGGAGGAGGCCAATGAGCCGACCACATGCCTCATGCTTGCAGCAGGTTGATCAGCATCTCAATGAGATGGGAATGGGCCAGGCATATGCCTGGGGGATGGCCAGACGGAGGCCACTGGAGTACCGGCGGAAAGTGGACGCAGCGACGCCCTGCTCCAGCGCGTTTTGAGCTTTTGAGCTTCTTTTTTTATCAATCTCTTTTGGTAAAAGCTTTTTTTTATCAACATATTATCAATAGAGCTTTTGTCATCAGATCTTCAACAAACCTTTATTCTGAGATATAGACAACACAAATTAAGAAAATGTACAATTTATTTTTAACTTTGGTTTTCGTCAAGTTTAGTTTGAGTAGAAATAAAAGCAGATGCGGACGGGCTTTACATTTTCAGATGCTTTCTCATTTTTGTTGTGATGGTTTATAGTGCAATGTTCCTTTTTATGCTTTGCTTTAAGCACACAACACCACCATGCTTCAAATAATAGTACCGTAGTGAGATGTACACTTCATACATTGTTACCTTGTTGTTGCCTTTCTGGATTTACTTCACCTTTGCTGCACATACGATATAGTGCAATATTGTTATTCTTATGGAGTAGTAATTTTCCAAATATTCACGTTGGCCTGTTGATGATGCCATGTCGGTGTGAGATTTGCTTACTCGAGGTTCAATGGTTGTGACAAATTGCTTGTCCACTTCTCATCGATTCCCTCTTATATGTTTTGTGCACGTTTTCCACAAAGTCTTTGGCACTCTATTCGACATTCCCTTTCATGTATGGATGTATGTAGGGAAGTGCACAGATATATACAAGTTAAATAATCGGGTGGAGTGCTGTTTTTGGCTAATAAAAGTGAATTCAATCTGCAGAACAAATGTAGTCGCCATAATGGGAGTCCATGCACCATATCAGTTTGTGCTATTTTACGAAAACGTTGCATGACTACAACAACAAGCATGCAACCAAAATGGAAAAAAAAAAACAATGACTGTGGTTTAAAATAAAAGCAATCATTTCTCGACTGAACACGTTAACCAGCACACCTTGAGGAGACTTACCGGTAATTTCCCTTTCTGATTGCAGGAAAAACAAAATTTTTTGCAAAATTTTGTGAACAGCAATGGAGGCTACAAAGTTCAACTTTCAAAAGCCTGATGATGATGATGATGATTTTTCTTTTTGTCCTGTCTTAATGAAATAATTTTGTCCTTCAACTATTAATTGCAACTACTGATGTGTGGAAATGGGGGTTACTGGCTCATTGTCGGAAATAACAACACTCACGTAATGTAGTCCTTCACCAAAACATACCTGCTCACAGCCACCACAGCGCTGCACTATCTGGTATAGTTTGAAAAGGTCCAGATTCCGATAGCACAACACAGGCGTCTTAATGATGGGTGTTCCTGTAACAAAGCGTTACGCAGGAGGTTAAATAAAGTGATGGTGGGACAGAGTTACATTGTATGTACAAAACGCCATTCTCAGGTGAACATCTTACCACGGTGCTCCATAAACTGAAAGAGCTGGAGCAGGAAATCGTTGTTGCTTTCATCATGCAAAAAATCTCCAGCCTCCTGTCAACGTAGCAGGACACATCAATATCGACAGATTGTGGACCAAAGTAAAGCAGTACTTGTGAAGCCACTCAAATAATGTGAGAGAACATCGTTCTGACAGTAGCATGAACACAAGTGTACACACTTTTGTGTTCCCCAATGACCCATTTATTAACAGCCTTCCATGAAACAGTCATCACGCCGTGCATGTAACACAATTTGGGGTTAAGCAACTGGTTCACTCTGTCTGTCTAACAGAAGTCAGTTTATGATTGAGGAAATACTCAATTTCAATTGAATTTTATATTTTGAACACTGTAAACCATGAAGCTGAAGCACAAACCTGGATTAATCAGTATTTTGCCTCTGAATTTGGCAAATTATATGGAATCTTGTACTGAGTGCGCACGCATACAACAAGATAAAGCAATTGCTTCAGTTTGCGGTGTCTCTCAGGGTTCTGTCCTGTCTCCTACACTCCACCTTTTTTTAATCAATGATCTTTCTTCTACAAATAACCAAATGCATTTGTACACGAATCACTCAACATTGCATTCCTCTACATTTTTCACATCTACTCAATCTTCTCTTGCTCGATCTACATGTCGTTTCATCACAACTACCTCTATAAATTCAGATTTGGACAGGATTTCTCATTGGGAAAAATGAAACCAAATTTGCTTTAAAAACTCAGTTTCTTGCTATTTATTTTTCTAAAACTCCTCTCAACTTTCCCCTCTCCTTTGAAGGCTCTAAAATATTACCACTCAATAGAGTAAACATAATTGGTATTATTGCAACATCAAATCTATCTTGGAAACCCCACATATAATAGAGTGAGAACTGGTAAGAGTTTAATCATAAACTTGTGCCCGAAAGATTTTATGCTCTTAATCGTGTTACATCACTTCGACATCCGACAAAACCCATTTCTTGAGTTGCGTTTTTCCAGCATTTGGAAGTAGCAGACCCTTTAAACGCTTTTTCAGAAATATTTGTGTCCGAGGCTGATTCTTATTTCATGACATCTACATTGGATACTGAATACAAAACACACACGTAAGAAAGGAAAATCATTGGCATTTGCAGATAAGGAGGACCCTTATAAGGTCCATGAAGGGTCTTAATCAGAAATTTGCACCCGAAAAAATATTTTTGTTGCAAACTGCTCTATTCTAATGGTATGAAACAAAAATTGAACACAAGGAAATTTCTGATCGAGCACTTTCAGATAAGAAGCCTTTGGCTCGAATGGGTCAGAAAGGGTCTTGGAAAAAAATTAATCAACATGCGGAACCCGAACAAATTTCTTCCACTTCAAATACATCAGAACGATACATGTGAATAATTATGCAGTGCATAAGAAGTTGAATGTTGGTAATTTGCATATAAGAAGAAGGTTTTAATCAGAAATTTGCACCTGAGAATTTTTTTGTTGCAAACTGCTCTATCTTGCAGCGGCGAAAGATGGTGCACTCAATGAAGCCCCTCACCGAGCTGGATGCAAGCACATCAGACTCTACTAGCATCTTTGGACCACCTGAGTCGGCCACGAGCTTTCCAACTGCGCCGTTTTCAGGTGAACAGCGAGATGTGAATAAACAGAGGAGACTCAAGAAAACCTAGTTCATGGAATATTCTGAATAGAGTGAAGACCGTCATATTCTGATTGGTCAGTGGCTTGAATCATCAAAGCTCTTTGAGCCACATCAAGATCGTATGTTACAATCCCATATTGTTGACCGCATTCTTCTGCACATCTCTTTGTGGATAGCAACGTTTCTACCACCAGGTCGTTGTTTGTTGGTGATCGTCTCCATTCAGGGAGTACAAAACAACCTGCTTGGGTAGGTGATCAAAATGGAATCTTGCATTGCAGCTGACCCACATTGGGATATTCTCTATATCGAGTGCATGGGCAGCCAGGAGGATTAGATCCAAGTTTCTTGCCCTTCCAGACAAGTCGGACAAATCTCTGAACGTAATGTGAGGTAAGAAAATTTGTCCATTCTGAGTTTATTTCGGTATGGAATGAGAGGCGTATTCTCAACCACTAGTCATCACCTGCCCATTTTGCGACAACTTAGATTGACTAGCGGAGGTGAAGGCTCTTCTGTCACAAGATTTCCTGGCATATGTTCATCAGCCGATTTGTCTTCTTCCTGGTAGAGTATTCCTATCGTATCATGCAGGGTCTCCTTTCCAGACAGAGTTTGATTCAGTTTGTCATGCTTATAAAAAGCGTTGGCTCCAAGTTTACGGCACGGTGTGCCGTAAACCTCGATTCTGTAAACATGTGTGCATTCGTCAATTGTCAATGTGCCAATTGTCTGTCGGTGATAGCATAGGCAAATTCTGTTTCAGTTTCCTCAACTGTATGGTAGTTGATGCAATGTCTCAATCTATTCAGCATCGTCAACACTTTACGGCTACCAGTGAGTGAGCAGGATTAAAAACAAAACCAGTCAAAGGGCGGAGGAGCTCCTTGTGAGCCAAAGGCCATCCATATCTAGTGCCCAACTGTGTCTGCGGACATCCTCCTGCAGTTGGGTTACTTTTTTATGAGGAGGTTGGTGGCAGGATTTGCACTCCGACCACTGTAAAACCCTTCATTCCTCAAAACACACAAACGCAAAAAAAATCTGAAAACCCACTCCGTGGGAGTACCTCCTGTGCAGCTTCCCTTCGCAGGGCAGCTCACCGGATGACGGAATTGGGGCAAAGCCTTCGGGACCCCCAATCTTTGATGAAAGGAGGGAAACCACGGGGTAACCTCCCTGGGTCAGACTGCGGGAGAGTGTGTCGGAGTGGTGCTGAGGTGTCATCCACCAGACGGCGGTCTCCTTGGGTTAACCTGAGGCGGTCCCTTTGGGTGGGTGCCTGGAATGTCCTATCCCTAAGAGAGGATGATCACCTGTCTCTGTTATCATCCGAGCTCAAGCGTTTGGACATCGGTATTGCAGCACTCTCTGAGGTTCGGAGACCGGATTGCAGCGAGATAATGGTGGGTGGTTACACCTACTATCGGTCTAGTCGCTCTGATGGTTACCATACTCAAGGAGTTGCTGTTGCTGTGTCCAATAAGCTGACCCCAATGATAATTGAGGTAACACTGGTCAACAAGCGTATTATGAGACTAAGCATTCGTCATTCCTTAGGTGTCATTTCCCTGGTCTCTGTCTATGCTCTGACTGAGGCGAGTGACCTCACCGTGAAGGACATATTCTACGCCACGCTTGAGTCTGTGGTTGATCAGTGCCCCAGACCAGATACACTTCTAATCTTGGGGGATTTCAATGCATCGACTGGAACTGATAGGGATGGTTATGAGATGTGTGTTGGTCCCCTTGGGTCTGGAACTGTGAATCAGAATAGCACTAAGTTCCTTGACTTTGCAAGAAGTCATGGACACTAGGGTGGCCGATTAATGGTTTCAGCGCCCACAAGCTCATCGCTGGACTTGGTATTCCAACACTGGCAGTGTGGCAAAGGAGATTGACCATGTCCTCGTTGACGATCGCTGGAGGATGATCCAGAACTGCAGGGTCTACCAGAGTGCTCAGTTTCTCAATACTGACCACCGGCTTGTTGTAGCAAATCCAAAGCTGCACCTTAAATCCTGGAGAATGGTACCATCCCAGCCTAGGCTGGATGTTGGCAAGCTCAAGGATGGGAGAGTAGCTGAGGAGTTTGCGAACAGGCTAAGTGGACATTTGGGGTGTCTGGGTGCTTTGGGGGCTCCTGAAGAGTTATGGATTACCTTCAAGACCACCGTCCTTGATGTTGCCGGTGGATGTCTTGGAACTCACCGCAGGGCAAAGAAGAATTTTGTCTCTCAAGGGACACTGGATACCATTGACCAGAGTCGCAGGGCCAGGCTGAATGGCAGAGCTGAGCTGTTCAGGGAGCTGAGGCGTAAAACTGTACGTGCACTAAGGGTGGACAAGGAGGCCTATGTGCGAGGAATCTGTGAGGGGGTAGAGCATCACCTGTGGACAGGTGATTCTCGTCCCGCTTCCAGGGGAATTCGCGCATTGCGTTCATCCAAACCCATCCCTTGGAGCACTGCAGTTAGAACAGAGAGTGGTAGGCTCTTAACAGAGGAGTCTGAACTGAAGGCCCGCTGGGCTGGTTACTTTGAGCGGTTGTACCAAGCAGATCCACCAGCTGTCGAGTTGGACGTCAATGGTGTTCCAATCCCTGTTGTTGACCCTCCAATCAATTGTGGTCCACCTTCGCTTGTAGAGACACGGGCTGCGGTGAACCGGTTGAAACAGGGTAAAGCTGCAGGAATCTGTGGCATCCATGCTGAACTTCTCAAGGCTGGTGGAAATGTGCACTCGTGTCGTTGCATGCAGATTTGTGCTCTGCCTGGAACACAGGCATCATCCCAACTGATTGGAAGAAGGGCCTTGTTGTCCCTCTCTGGAAAGGGAAGGGTGATCGCCAAGACTGCAACAACTACTGAGGGGTGACGCTGCTCTCAGTGCCGGGCAAGGTCTTTGCTCGGATAATTCTTGATAGGGTTCGCCACCACTGCTTGAGCAGCAGCGTCCAGAGCAGTCAGGCTTTACACCAAAGAGGTCAACGATTGACCGTATCCTTGCTCTTCGTGTCCTCACCGAACGCAGACGAGAGTTTCGGCAGGGACTGCTTGCAGCCTATGTTGATCTCTGTAAAACCTTCGATTCAGTGAATCGGGATGCCCTCTGGAGGATTCTTGGTCTTCGTGGGGTGCCACCAAAACTGATTGATCTGATGTCTGAACTCTATTCTGGTACTGAGAGTGCTGTGAAATGTGGTGGTACCATCTCTGACTTATTTCCAGTTGTCACTGGAGTTCATCAGGGGTGTGTACTAGCCCCCACACTTTTCAGCACTTGTATGGACTGGATTTTAGGGAGGATGTCGGAAAGATCAAGCTGCGGTGCATCGTTTGAGAATGTTAAGATCTCGGACCTTGATTTCGCAGATGATGCAGTCATCTCTGCGGAGACTTTAGATATCCTTTTTGGGGCCCTCGAGGTGCTGAATGAGGAGTCGGAGCCACTGCGATTACGGGTTTCTTGGGTCAAAACTAAGATCCAGGCTTTCAATGACATCTTGGATGCTGCTGTCCTGTCTGTGTCTGTTTGTGGTGAGGATGTTGAGGTCGTGGAGAGATTCACTTACCTTGGCAGTGATATTCATGTCTCTGCTGGCTGTGAGTCAGAGGTCAATAGACGTCTGGGTTGGGCCTGGGGAGTCATGGATTCACTGGATCATGGGGTGTGGCGCTGCCGGTACCTGTGCGGGAAGACGAAAGTCCGAGTCTTCAGGTCCTTGGTGCTTCCAGTCTTGCTCTCTGGATGCGAGACTTGGACTCTGACCAAGGACCTGAGACGGAGACTTAATTCCTTTGGTACCAGGTCCCTTCGGAGAATCCTTGGCTATCGCTGGTCATATTTTGTGTCCAACGAGCGGTTGCTGAGAGAGACTCGGATGAGATTTGTTACCTGCATGGTCCGTGAGTGTCAGTTGTGGCTGTATAGACATGTGGCTCGTTTTCCTGACGGTGATCCTGCTCACCAGATTCTCTCAGCGAGGGAGTCTCGTGAGTGGAGGAGGCCAATGGGCCGACCACGTTCCTCGTGGTTGCAGCAGGTTGACCAGCATCCCAAGGAGATGGGGATGGGCCTGGCATCTGCTTGGGGGAAGGCCAGACGAAGGCCCCTGAAGTACCGGCGGAAAGTGGACGCAGCGGCACGCTGTTCTGGCACATGCTCCCATACCTGACCTGAGTGAGTGACTTCATTGCCATTCCTATCAAAATCTGTTTCAATGGTTTGACACCTCCATGTGACATGACAAAAAAAGAGCATCTTCACTGGCAGCAGCAGCACATTGCTTCACAGATCCTGAATGGGACCTCATATTAGCACAAAACATAGAGTACTCAAAAGAATATCTGAACAAGTTGTGGTAGGTTACCCTTCACCTTTTATCAGTAATTTTATTGCCAATGGATCACTCAGTTGTTCTTTCTCCACATCTTTCAGAATTTTTTGGAGATGAAGAGCTAAACTCATTGCCTTCCCATTGGGGAACTTTTGAAACCATACACCACTTTGATTGAATCATAATCCATTGTTGCACTGTCGATATAGTAACCCTCTGTTTTTGCTTTACAAGGTGAGCTTCAAGTGAGATGTGAAACATTTTGTCAATAGGTGACCAAATTATTGGTTGCTTTCTGCCAATGGCTTTACTTCAAGGTCCTCACAAATTGTAACATATCGATTGTAAATCGATCGGAGGTGCTCTTGTCGAGCACTAACACGTACATATTTTTCAACGTATTGGCATATTTCTTCAAAGGCAACGATCAAATTATTCTTGTCAGAAGATTCTTCAGGTATTGCAACAAGTTTCTTTGAAAGTCATTCAGCCGCTTTGTTCTTCTCAGAGCGACAACTATGATGAATATTGGCTTCCTGTGCTATCAAATATACCCCCGTGGTTTTCACGAGTACGTTGGCTAACTTTAATGTGTTCACAATCTCCCGTATTCTTTGTTCAGCTTGTTTTGTTTCAATTTTTCCCGGGAACTCTGGTTCCATCAGGTCGCTGCTTAGCGTACTTCTCACAAAATATGCATTCATTCAGAAAGATCCCCACATTTGATTGACTTGTAGACAGTGATGTAAGGCTACTGAGGAGTGGATGGAGTAGATTTCTGAATGGGAATAGCATTAAAATTCTTATAGCACTAACAATGGTAGCCTTGATGTGCCAATGGGTACTCTGGTAAAGCTGCAATGATGATGCGATATTTCGACGTATCAAAGTTTTTGAAAGACTTTCTCGATTCGGAAGCACCAAGTATATTAAAACCACTTGTCGTCTGTGAACGGTTTTAGATTTTTGATTTTGGATGCACACATGTGAATGATGCATTCTGTTGTTTTGACAATAGTTGTAGGTGGTGCCTCCTTAGCGGGTGGTTCCAATATGGGTGATTAGCAAGTGGTTGTGTTGCCAGTGGTTCAGTTGTGTGTGGTTAGATGGTGGGTGAGTCCAATGTAGTTGGAAGATTGGGCATCCCCGAACCCAGCATGTCTGAAAACATGTACGGTGCATGTTAATGGAGTACATATAAGGCAATGGTTGACTTCAAACCCCACTCAAATCCATTACATAAAATGTCAATAATTAGAACCACATTAAAATTGGTACTTTGGATCGGATGTATTTGGACTTGAAACAATTGTGTGTTCAGGAAACACAGGTGTACCTTACACCATGTGAGAGAGAGAGAGAGAGAGAGAGAGAGAGAGAGAGAGAGAGAGAGAGAGAGAGAGAGAGAGAGAGAGAGAGAGAGAGAGAGAGAGAGAGAGAGAGAGAGAGGAGAAGGAGAGAGAGAGAGGAGAAGGAGAGAGAGAGAGGAGAAGGAGAGAGAGAGAGAGGAGAAGGAGAGAGAGAGAGGAGAAGGAGAGAGAGAGAGGAGAAGGAGAGAGAGAGAGGAGAAGGAGAGAGAGAGGAGAAGGAGAGAGAGAGAGGAGAAGGAGAGAGAGAGAGGAGAAGGAGAGAGAGAGAGGAGAAGGAGAGAGAGAGAGGAGAAGGAGAGAGAGAGAGGAGAAGGAGAGAGAGAGAGGAGAAGGAGAGAGAGAGAGGAGAAGGAGAGAGAGAGAGAGGAGAAGGAGAGAGAGAGAGGAGAAGGAGAGAGAGAGAGAGAGAAAGAGAGAGAAAGAGAGAGAAGAGAGAGAGAGAGAGAGAAGAGAGAGAAGAGAGAGAAGAGAGAGAAGAGAGAGAAGAGAGAGAGAGAGAGAGAAGAGAGAGAAGAGAGAGAAGAGAGAGAAGAGAGAGAAGAGAGAGAAGAGAGAGAAGAGAGAGAAGAGAGAGAAGAGAGAGAAGAGAGAGAAGAGAGAGAGAGAGAGAGAGAGAGAGAGAAGAGAGAGAAGAGAGAGAGAGAGAGAGAGAGAGAGAGAGAAGAGAGAGAAGAGAGAGAAGAGAGAGAAGAGAGAGAAGAGAGAGAGAGAGAGAGAGAGAGAGAGAGAGAGAGAGAGAGAGAGAGAGAGAGAGAGAGAGAGAGAGAGAGAGAGAGAGAGAGAGAGAGAGAGAGAGAGAGAGAGAGAGAGAGAGAGAGAGAGAAAGAGAAAATGACCTTATATCTCCAACTTATGATTGGGGTCAGGTCTATTGAAGTGTTACTGTTGTTCAATTGATGAAACGCTGACTTTTTTTTTAAAGTTTTTTAGTAACTTAAACAATTTTCAAAAAAAACAAAAAACATCATAACTCCATGTTACTTCTCCTCTTATCCATCACTTCCATGTTTGGCCGTATGTTCTAATGGAATGGTAAATGGACTCTTCGAGCCAAAAGGGCCTTCTTATCAGAAAGTGCCAGATCAGAATGTTTCTTGCGCTGCATTTTAGTTTCATACCATTAGAATAGAGCAGTTTGCAACAAAAATATTTCCCAGGCGCAAATTTCTGAATAAGACCCTTTTTGAACCTTTTTCAGGTCCTTCTGATATGCAAATTACCAACATTAAAACATATGCACCACATCATTATTCACATGTATCTTTCTGATGTATTCAAAGTGAGAATTTGCTCGGGCTCGGCATTTTGATTAATTATTTTTCAAGAGCCTCTCTGACCCCTTCAAGCCAAAAGGCCTTCTTATCTGAAAGTGCTTGGTCAGAAATTTTCTTACGCTGCATTTTTGTTTCATATCATTCGAAGAGAGCAGTTTGCAACAAAAAAAAATATTGGGTGCAAATTTCTGATCAAGACCCTTCGTGGACCCTTATAACGGTCCTTTTCTCTGCAAATGCTGATGATTTTCCTTTCTTATTCATGTGTTTTGTTTTCAGTATCCAATGTAGATGTCATTAAAAAAATCAGCCTCAGGCACAAATATTTCCGAAAAAGGGTTTTAAGGGTTTTTTTTAAGGGTCTGCCACTTCCAAACACTGGAAATGCTCAACTCAAGAAATGGGTTTTGTTGGATGTCAAGGTAATGAAACACGATTAAGAGCATCAAACCTTTCGAGCATGAGTTTATGATTAAATTCTGACAAGCTCTCAGTCTATTATACAAACTAGCAGAGTACCCACATTCAGGCAATGTTGTTTCAAACATGCAACACAACATATTCTTCGAAGACATACCTCTATTTGGACAGTGTATAGGAAACTGCTGCCTCAATCGCTCCCGAAAAAAAAAAAAAAAATAGCTCGGGTTACATGCATGAAGCAAAAACATACCATAAAGGTTGATTCACCCTTTTATAAAGTACTGTTCTCACATCTGGGGAGGTTCCAGCTCTACATACTTGACAGAGTCAAGTCTAAAGTAATCCATCTTATCAATTCTCTCCCAATCTGACACAAAAAACTCGACCCACTTGAATAAGCTGCAATGTTGGCTCTTTTTCCTTTTTCTATAGATATTACTTCGGTTTCTGCTCCCAAGAAATGGCTGCTTGTATACCTTCACCATTAGCTAGACCACAAAACACTTGGCAAGACACTACCTGACATGATTATTGTGTCGTCAATGGCAACTCAAAGGTGGGCCATTATGATGTTTGTTTCTTTACTTTCACCACAAAGCTATGCTATTCTTTACCTTCTCATGTGTTTCACAACAGTTTCAACTACATTTCACAACTAGATCTTTTCAAAAGGCAGGTTTTCCAGTTCCTCAAAAAGTGTTTCCTTCTGTATTTCTTCAGTTCTTTTTTTTCTTCATTTAAGGCCAAGTTTCGATAAGGATGATACAGTCTGTGGCTCGAGCCTTTAAATTAAAAAAAAACTTTTAAAAAAAAGGTCAGTCTGCCTGTCTTGCAGTGAAGCAAAATTGAAAATCATTCCAGACAGGAAAATTAGTTTTTAGGGACGTCATAAAGGACAAAAACAACAGGCACGAAGAACTAAGTAATGTGTTAAATAAGGTGGTATAAAAAAGGTGGTACACCAGTGGTGGTAAACTTCCGATTCAGTGTTTTTTTTTCCTTCAGTCTTTAAAACTTTTATTTTATCTTCCATATAATTATATATTTCAACACTGCAGAACACAAATCACCTTGTTTGCGTTTCCAAAAAACAAAAACCTCCAGTTTAGCAGTAATTGGGTGAAATTTACACTGTCTCGACCAATCAAATTTGCTGTGCATTCCGAGGGTTGAGCAACAGTGATATTAAGACAAAAATGGTGGCACCTAACGATGCAGCAACAGAGCTAACTTCATCCAAAAGATGTTTGTTTAGTGCATCTTTTTTCTCAAAGATTGTTCCAAAATCATCAGTTCCTTCACGAAGATTTGACGAGTACAGCAGATAAGGAGCTCTCATATTTTAACAAATTGTGCATTTTATGAGAAAGGCATGAAATTTCTAGCATAGTTAGGTCATACCATAATGTTTATTTTCGGATGTGGAGGGAAGTCAGATTTGACCTCTGAGGGGACAGTGAGAGGTCAAATCCAAGATGGCCGCTAGTCACCCGGGTCTAAAGTTCAAACGTCCTTAATTTTAGAACCAGACTGCGCAGAAAAACATTTACAGTGTCATTTCCAACTAAATTGGGGATGCCCATTCATTTGGTGATACCTTTGAGAATGTCAGAATTCAAGGAAATGAATTTAGGTCAAGGTCAAGGTAAAGATTTATCAAAAAATAAGCAGAATGTCCTATTAAAATTCAAATCTGGAAATTTTGTGGTGCGCAAAACCAGCAACAAGTTCTCTGCCATGGCACTTGACCAGTGCCATGAACAGAACAATGCAATGCTCAAAGGTTCTGGTGGGGCTATTGGACTAACTGGCAATCCCGGAGCACTCAGACGCTGGATGGTAGCAGGGCCAGAAATTGCAAGGATCACTAAAGAGTTTGAGCAACAGGCCACAAAGCAACAGCATGGTGCTGGTGACACTGGACACCATCACCATGATCAGCAACCTGGAGTGCAAGGAGCATTCCTGAAGGAAGTTAAGGTACTTGTGATAGTGCTGGAAGAGATGGGGAATCCATTTCTAGAACACAGTCAAGACCTACTAGTCATTGACACAAGGGACATCGTGGACACCCAAGTGGCTGAAACTGTGAGAAGGATCGAGACTCTTGGTGAGGAGCAGTACACCAAGTTTGTGAGAGAAAGGCTGGAACAGTGTACAACACCTGCCACACAAACACTTCCACAGAACAAGTTGCCACTGTTCAGTAGGCCACCGGTCAAGATGAAGTCAAAACAGAAGGCACAGCTCGCAGCACTGAAGAGTGACTGTGGTCTCTTTTCGAGGCTGTACATCGGTCAAACACGAGACGGAGACATGGACAATTTCTTCTCCCATGAAAACCAGGCAGCCCCGCCAGCTCTGTCAACTGGAGGGAAAATTCGGATTGGGGTTAAATCAGATCTACTTCGCTGCCTAGAATCAGATCTGCTCGAAAAGAATAGTGTGCCTATGGCTGATGCAACAATTCTTGATGGTGCAGCTATGGTTCAAATGCTAAATCCAGGAACATCAAGAACATTTCAAGAGTATGGAGAAAGAGTGTTTGCACCATACATCTCTGCTCAACCTGAGAAAAGCAGCCGCATCGACCTTGTCTGGGATGTGCATCTCCCTGCCAGCCTCAACAAGACAGAAGAGGGGAAAGGGCACCAGGAAAAGAGTGGCTCCTTCTACTGTGATGCCAAATAACTGGAAGGACTTCCTTCGATGTGATGATAACAAAACCGAATTGTTTGCTTTCCTGTCATGCGTAGTTATTCATCTTCCTCCAGCAGAGGGCAAGGAACTGTATGCAACAGATGGAAGTGGAGTCCTTTGCTCTCCGGCTGAGTCATACTTGGCCTGCCTTGCCCCATGTTCGCAGGAGGAGGCCGACACTCGTCTACTTCTGCAAGTGGCAGATGCTGTGCAAAAGGGGTGTAAGAAGGTGACCAGACATACCGTTGATACTGATGTGGAAGTACTGGCTGTAGCTTCATTCAGCAAGACAGCTCCTAATGAGCTGTGGGTTGCCTTTGGTGTCGGGTCAAGCTTTCGTTGCATAGCTGTTCACGAAATGGTTGCCACAATGAATTTAACACAGTGTCTGACTGTCCCAGTCCCTCACGCTTTCACCGGGTGTGACACTGTATCTGCATTCGCTGGCAGAGGAAAGAAGACTGCTTGGGAAACTTGGAAGTCTTTCCCAGAGGTGAATGATGCTTTCAATGAACTCCTACGCATGCCAAGTGAGGTCAGTGAAGGATCAATGTTACTGCTAGAGCGATTTGTGGTGCTAATGTACGACCGAACCAGTGAGAGCACGGAAGTGAATCATGCCAGGAAACAGCTCTTCACACAGAAGTCTAGAATGCTAGAGAACATTCCTCCAACTCAGGCAGCACTCAAACAGCACATCAAGCGCACTTGCTACCAGGCCAACTGTTGGAACCAGGCATTGGTCCTGGATCCAGAGATGCCAGAGCAATCTGACTGGGGCTGGACAAAGGAAACAACTGGGTGGCAGCCGCTTTGGACCACTCTCCCCGAAGCATCAAAATCGTGCCATGAATTGATCCGCTGTCGCTGTGAGAAAGGATGCACTGGACGGTGCAAGTGTGCCAAAGCTGCGCTGAAGTGCACTGCACTGTGCTTCTGTTCAGGAGGCTGTTAGATTTTGATCACTACCACTACCATTTGATCATTACCATCATCATCATTGCTATTTATAAAGTATAAAATAGACTAGCAGCATGGGACTATTCTGTTAATATTTTTGTATTATTATCCCTATAGTGTCAAAATCGAAGCGAAGTTTCGCTATATTGCATTGGTCCAATCCATTGTCTTTACCAAAAGAATGCCCAAAAGTTTTTAACGTAAGTTTACTTTGACCGAAATGCATTTCCTTGGCTCCTGGCGATCTCAAAAGTATCACCAAACGAATGGCCATTCCAAACTTAGTTGGAAATGACACCTTAAATGTTTTTTTTACACTGTTTAGTTCCAAAATTAAAGGTGTTTGAAGATTAGACCCGATGGACTGATGGCCATCTTGGATTTGACTTCTCATGGTCCTCAGAGGTCAAATCTGACTTCCCTCCACATCTGAAAATAAACCTTATGGTATTCACTAACTATGTCAGAAAATTCATGCTTTTCTCATAAAAAGCACAATTATTGTGCTTATCCGCTGTACTCGACAGAAGTTTTAGCTCTGGACTGTTCCGTTTGATCCATCGGCTTCGTATGGTTACCATCGCACCTATTATTCAGGTCAGGTCAGGTATGGGAGCATGTGCCAGAACAGCATGTCGCTGCGTCCACTTTCCGCCGGTACTCCAGGGGCCTCCGTCTGGCCATCCCCCAGGCAGATGCCAGGCCCATCCCCATCTCCTTGAGATGATGGTCAACCTGTTGCAACCATGAGGCACGTGGTCGACCCACTGGCCTCCTCCACTCATGAGACTCCCTCGCTGAGAGAATCTGGTGAGCAGGATCAGAGTCAGGAAAACGAGCCACATGTCCATACAGCCGCAATTGACGCTCACGGACTATGCAGGTAACAAATCTCATCCGAGTCTCTCTCAGCAACCGCTCGTTGGACACAAAATCCGACCAGCGATAGCCAAGGATTCTCCGAAGAGACCTGGTACCAAAGGAATTAAGTCTCCGTCTCAGATCCTTGGTCAGAGTCCAGGTCTCGCACCCATAGAGCAAGACTGGAAGTACCAAGGACCTGAAGACTCGGACTTTCGTCCTCCCGCACAGGTACCGGCAGCGCCACACCCCATGATCCAGTGAATCCATGACTCCCCAGGCCCGACCCAGACGTCTATTGACCTCTGACTCGCAGCCAGCAGAGACATGAATGTCACTGCCAAGGTAAGTGAATCTCTCCACGACCTCAACATCCTCACCACAAACAGACACAGACAGGACAGCAGCATCCAAGATGTCACCGAAAGCCTGGATCTTAGTTTTGACCCAAGAAACCCGTAATCCCAACGGCTCCGACTCCTCATTCAGCACCTCGAGGGCCCCCAAGAGGATGTCTAAAGTCTCCGCAAAGATGACTGCATCATCTGCAAAGTCAAGGTCCGAGATCTTGACATTCCCAAATGACGCACCGCAACTTGATCTCTCCGACATCCTCCCTAGAATCCAGTCCATACAAGTGCTGAAAAGTGTGGGGGCAAGTACACATCCCTGACGAACTCCAGTAACAACTGGAAATAAGTCAGAGATGGTACCACCACACTTCACAGCACTCTCAGTACCAGAGTAGAGTTCAGACATCAGATCGATCAGTTTTGGTGAAACCCCACGAAGACCAAGAATCCTCCAGAGGACATCCCGATTCACTGAATCGAACGCTTTACAGAGATCAACATAGGCTGCAAGCAGCCCCTGCCGAAACTCTCGTCTGCGTTCGGTGAGGACATGAAGTGCAAGGATACGGTCAATCGTTGACCTCGTTGGTGTAAAGCCTGACTGCTCTGGACGCTGCTGCTCAAGCAGTGGTGGCGAACCCTATCGAGAATTATCCGAGCAAAGACCTTGCCCGGCACTGAGAGCAGCGTCACCCCTCGGTAGTTGTTGCAGTCTTGGCGATCACCCTTCCCTTTCCAGAGAGGGACAACAAGGCCCCTCTTCCAGTCAGTTGGGATGATGCCTGTGTTCCAGGCAGAGCACAAAACTGCATGCAACGACACGAGTGCAGCATTTCCACCAGCCTTGAGAAGTTCGGCATGGATGCCACAGATCCCTGGAGCTTTGCCCCATTTCAACTGGTTTACCGCAGCCCGTGTTTCCACAAGCGTAGGTGGACCACAGTTGATTCGAGGGTCAGCAACAGGGATTGTAACACCCTTGACGTCCAACTCGACAGTTGGGGGATCAGCCTGGTACAACCGCTCAAAGTAACCGGCCCAGCGGGCCTTCACTTCAGACTCCTCTGTCAAGAGCCTACCACTCTCTGCTCGAACTGTAGTGCTCCGAGGGATGGGCTTGGATGAACGTAATGCGCGAATTCCCCTGTAAGCGGGACGATAATCACCTGTCCACAGGTGATGCTCTACCCCCTCACAGATTCCTCGCACATAGGCCTCCTTGTCCACCCTCAGTGCACGTACAGTTTTACGCCTCAGCTCCCTGAACAGCTCAGCTCTGCCATTCAGCCTGGCCCTGCGACTCTGGTCAATGGTATCCAGTGTCCCTTGAGAGACAAAATTCTTCTTTGCCCTGCGGTGAGCTCCAAGGCATCCACCGGCAACATCAAGGACGGTGGTCTTGAAGGCGCTCCACAACTCTTCAGGACCCCCCAAAGCACCCAGAACCCCCAAGTGTCCACTCAGCCTGTTCGCAAACTCCTCAGCTACTCTCTCATCCCTGAGCTTGGCAACATCCAGCCTCGGCTGGGATGGTACCATTCTCCAGGATTTAAGGTGCAGCTTTAGAGTTGCTACAACAAGCCTGTGGTCAGTATTGAGGAACTGAGCACTCCGGTAGACCCTGCAGTTCTGGATCATCCTCCAACGACCGTCAATGAGGACATGGTCAATCTCCTTTGCCACACCGCCAGCGTTGGAATACCAAGTCCAGCGATGAGTTTGTGGGCGCTGAAACCATGAACCAGCCACCCTAAGTCCATGACTTCTTGCAAAGTCAAGGAACTTAGTGCCATTCTGGTTCATAGTTCCTGACCCATGGGGACCAACACACACCTCATAACCGTCCCTATCAGTTCCAGTCGATGCATTGAAATCCCCCAAGACTAGAAGTGTATCTCGTCTGGGGTACTGATCAACCACAGACTCGAGTGTGGCGTAGAATGCATCCTTCACGGTGAGATCACTTGCCTCAGTCGGAGCATAAACAGAGACCAGGGAAATGACACCTAAGGAGTGACGAATCCTTAATCTCATAATACGCTCGTTGACCGGTGTTACCTCAATTATCATTGGGGTCAGCTTATTGGACACAGCTACAGCAACTCCTTGGGTATGGTAACCATCAGAGCGACCAGACCAATAGTAGGTGTAACCACCCACCATTATCTCGCCGCAATCCGGTCTCCGAACCTCAGAGAGAGCTGCAATCCCGATGTCCAAACGCTTGAGCTCAGATGATAACAGAGACAGGTGATCATCCTCTCTTAGGGATAGGACATTCCAGGCACCCACCCGAAGGGACCGCCTCAGGTTAACCCAAGGAGACCGCCGTCTGGTGGATGACACCTCAGCACCACTCCGACACACTCTCCCGCAATCTGACCCAGGGATGTTACCCCGTGGTTTCCCTCCTATCAAAGATTGGGGGTCCCGAAGGCTTTGCCCCAATCCCGTCATCCGGTGAGCTGCCCTGCGAAGGGAAGCTGCACAGGAGGTACTCCCACGGAGTGGGTTTTCAGATTTTTTTGCGTTTTTGCGTTTTGCGGAATGAAGGGTTTTATGGTGGCCGGAGTGCAAATCCTGCCACCAACCTCCTAATAAGAAGTGACCCAACTGCAGGAGGACGTCCGCAGACACAGTTGGGCACTAGATATGGATGGCCGTTGGCTCACAAGGAGCTCCTCCGCCCTTTGACAGGTTTTGTTTTTAATCCTGCTGGGTGTCCATATCCAAACACCCTCCTCACCAGAAAACCTGGTGGGGGAGACGGTTTAGTCGCCGACCACCCGACCATGGAACAGGTTAGTACAGGTTTACATGGTACCTGTAGCAGGTCACAGATCGAACCTGACCTGACAGCATTATTCCTGACCTATTATTATTATCCTGACCAGATCGAACCTGACCTATTATTCAAAGTTCATGAACAAAGCTAATATAGATTGTGCTCACAAACACAAAGCAAGAGTTGAAAATACTTTTCCCATGCCCTTTTTCTCAAAACACTGTGGGGTAAGGTAGTCTATGAACCCTCCAGTTAAGCATGCTTTTGAAAACCAATTTCTATTGAATTAACTCACTGTATCAAGTGAGACATGCAGGACATTTTCCTGACATAAAGAGAGAAGCTGGATGGATATTCAATCACTTTACCAGTTAATGGCTGGATGATAATACCCAGTTAAGCCAGTTAGGACAGGAGGTACAGACTTACAAATTATGTCAAACCTTAAATAGATGCAGAACATTCTGAATTTTTATTATGGAGAGTAAATATCCTAATGCATCTGTGAGAAAGAGAAGGCCATTGTTTTCTGGCACCATAGCTTGAGTTTATCCCATTCTTCAGTTCTCAAAGTGACAAACTCATCCATGAGAATCAAACATGAAGAAACTAGAGTGAAGTTGATGATGTGCCTTCGCAAATCCCCACGTTTCCCACCTAAATCAAAGTTGAAAGACTGCAAAAAGTTCCATCAGGAACAATCTAATAACAAAATCCCCCCCCCATTTTGACCCCTGTGAACTGAGGACCCCACCCCCTGGGGCATGAACTGTGGGGGGGGGGGGACTTGTTGCATATTTAATGTGTACACCAATGTTGATTGCATCTGCAAAGTTTCATTTAAAGTGTTTTAAAATGTTCCCGTAATTGCATTTTTTGGTATTTGACCTTTTGACCCCACCTCAGGGTGCAAGGCCAACAATGGTACTGCTCTTGCACCTTCTTGCCATGTAATGATCATAACAACCAATTTTGGTGAATTTCTGCACAACCGTTTAGGAGGAGATGGCATGATGGACGGACAGACGTGATTACAATATCTTTCTGTCTTTTTCAAAAGGCATGGTGATAAAAACTACAAAACATACCTGCGCATCTCCTCCATCCTCAACAACAGCAGCTCCAGCTCTGGTGGTTGTGGCTGACCTCTGTGGTGATTGCTGCTGCACAGCAGCAGGGCTTGCTCTCCATAATGCTGGAATCTCACGGTACTCCTGAAAACGAAGGCCAGCTTCAAGTGCTGTCAGAACACATTGAAACACAGGGTAGAGTTTTAATGGGGCTTATCAGCTGTCGAACAAGAAAAAAAATTTTTTTTTAATATATTTGTTCAACATCAATTTAAAAACTCAAAACCTTTAACATATTTTGAAATTGGACCGATAAAACCAAATCTTGAAAAACTTTATATTTAAACGTACAATCGTGCAGCACAGCTAATATTCGTTGGTACAGCTCCATCAGGTTTAAATATTATGGAGGAATACTTTCACTGAGCACGAAACTGTGGATCACACTTGCGGTAAATCCATTAAAGGCCATGTGACATGGTTTCAATATCCTTATGCACATCATTTAAAACACTAACTAGATGGCTGTTAATCTCCTCCTCATGTCAGCCCACACCCCATACATACTCATTGTTTTTTCTTCTCTCATTAACCCTCCCCATGCCAACCACTTAATTTACAGGATATTGTGTTTTCTCCGCACTCCCTCCGCCCAACTTTCCATTTTTAGTTCCATTGCAGTTTCATTCCCGGTCCTCCCTTCCTGCTGTGTTTGGGCTTGTATCCAGCTTGTGTCCTCCTCACCCCTCCCCTTACTGTCTCATTCTTCCCCCAAGCATCCCTCTACCCCAAAGTTGGTGTGTTTCGCCGTTTTCTATTGTTTTTTTATGTTCTGTTCTCGCTCTTCTATGAGCCTCGACCGACTGCACAAAAAAACAAAATTATAACCTTGGGCATAAGCATTAAACTGTTGAAGATTTTGCCTGCCATAATGAGCAATTTGCATTTTTCCTTATTTGAATGCTTGCAGAGGTATCATCTCTGCTTCTGTGGTGGGTATTTCCAACTGACATCAGTTCAATTGTTCAATGTCCTGCATGTTATGTTCATACAGCAGTACGTATGCTATCACCCTACTGCACAATGTCTGCTGAAACTTTTAAATTATGCATTTACACAGGAGTCTTAATGATTAGTGTCCCTTTATTTGACGATCAGGTGTGAAGAGTAAAAGCATGCTTCTAGCAAATGATGGGTATGTGAGTGAAGGGCAGAGACACACATTAACATTCATTGTTGACATTCTTCCCTCTCTGTTTCCACAAAATCCACAAGGGCTTAATGCACAACCAATGGCCACTTGAACCAGACACTTTTTGTTGAGCCATCAATTTCTGAACGATGAAAAAAAAAAGTGAATTTGAGTGATTTTCCAATTTTATTCTCAACATCAGAATTTTGAATGCAGGAAATTATGTCAATGCATCCTGGAAAATGCCTGAATGGGGTTCACCATTGTATGTTTGCTTTGTCAGAATAACACACAGTTGTATTAGTGACCTGAGAATAATCGCCTGGAAGTTGCATGAAGGAATCCCCTCAAGGAATGGTGGGCATGTATTTTCGCAGCATTTAAGTATCTGGCAATACACCTCACACCCCTAGTATTCAATGCTATCAGCTTCAAAATTCTAAAGGAACACTTTGGTCGAGAATACTGATGCTCAAATTCTCACTGAATTACTGCATGCTCTCAACAGTATTCACCATCTTCATTCTCACAATCCACCTGATCTATATGGGGTCAGCATAAGTCGAACCTCTGCTCAATCTGACTTCACACAACATGCAGCACTGCCTTATAACAGTCATGCAAAAATATTTTAGAAATTAAATCGAGAATAAATCGGACTTTGAACAACAATTTCTTTGCTGATGACTCCACCCCTGCCATGACAATACTCATCCTTCAGATAGATAGGCAGCAGCATCTTCCCTCTCTTCAGACATTGATAGAAACAAAAGCTAGTCAAATACATGAAATATGTCTTTCAATCCTGACAAATCAATCAATCTCAATATCTCAATCCCTCAATCCCTCAATCAATTAATCTCAATCCTTCAATTAATCAATCAATCTCAATCTCAATATATCAATCTCAATATCTCAATCCCTCAATCAATCTCAATCCCTCAATCTCTCTATCAATCTCAATATCTCAATCTCAATATCTCAATCTCTCCATCAATCTCAATATCTCAATCCCTCAATCTCTCTCTCCCTCAACCTCTCTATCAATCTCAATATCTCAATTGCTCAATATCAATATGTCAATCCCTCTATCAATCTCAATATGTCAATCCCTCAATCTCTAGATTCATCAGAATATCTCAATCCCTCAATCTCTCGATCAACCTCAATATCTCAATCCCTCAATATCTCTATCAATCTCAATATCTGAATTGCTCAATATCAATATGTCAGTCCCTCTATCAATCTCAATATGTCAATCCCTCAATCTCTAGATTCATCAGAATATCTCAATCCCTCAATCTCTCGATCAATCTCAATATCTCAATCCCTCAATATCTCTATCAATCTCAATATCTCAATCCCTCAACCTCTCTATCAATCTCAATATCTCAACTGCTCAATATCAACATGTCAATCGCTCAATATCAATATGTCAATCCCTCTTTCAAGCTCAATATGTCAATCCCTCTATCAATCTCAATATGTCAATCCCTCAATCTCAATATGTCAATCCCTCAATCTCGAGATCAATCGCAATATCTCAATCCCTCAATGTCTCAATCCCTCAATATCTCAATATCTCTATCAATCTCAATATCTCTATCAATCTCAATATCTCAATCTCTCTATCAATCTCAATGTCTCAATCTCTCTATCAATCTCAATATCTCTATCAATCTCAATATCTCAATCTCTCTATCAATCTCAATGTCTCAATCAATCTCATTATCTCAATCCCTCAATCTCTCAATCTCTCTATCAATCTCAATATCTCAATCCCTTAATCTCAATCTCAATATCTCAATCCCTCAATCTCTCTATCAATCTCAATCAATCTCAATATCTCAATTGCTCAATATCAACGTGGCAATCCCTCTATCAATCTCAATCTCTTGATCAATTGCAACATCTCAATCCCTCAATATTTATATCAATCTCAATATCTCTATCAATCTCAATCTCTCAATCTCAATACGCCAATCCCTCTATCCATCTCAACATCTCAATCGCTCAATCTCACTATGTCAATCTCTCTATCAATCTCAATATCGCAATCCCTCGATCAATCTCAATAACAATCTCAATATATCAAGCTCAATAGCTCAATCCCTCAATCTCAAGATGTCAATCCTTCTATCAATTGCAACATCTCAATCCCGCAATATCTACATCAATCTCAATATCTCTATCAATCTCAATATCTCTATCAATCTCAATATCTCAATATCTCTATCAATCTCAATCTCTCAATCTCAATATGCCAATCCCTCTATCCATCTCAACATCTCAATCGCTCAATCTCAATATGTCAATCTCTCTATCAATCTCAATATCGCAATCCCTTGAGCAACCTCAATATCACAATCCCTCGATCAATCTCAATAACAATCTCAAAATGTCAATCTCAATATATCAAGCTCAATATCTCAATCCCTCAATCTCAAGATGTCAATCCTTCTATCAATCTCAATATCTCAATCCTTCAATCTCAATATGTCAATCCATATATCCATTGGGACCATACTCTGTACAGAGCGTCGGTGCTGCAAAAGCAGTCTCCTGGGAAAGTGGGCACAATCCTGGATTGGTCACCACTCCGACGTAGGGTACTCGAATGGCTCAATCGTAACAGTAAGCTGGTACTCACTTTGCCAACCTCAGAAGG
>NC_140962.1:58336183-58358683 GCF_056783735.1 Eptatretus burgeri
CGTATGGTTTGCTCACTAACAGACTGGCCAGAAGCTACAGAAATTTCTTCAGCAATCTTGGCGGCACTTTGTCGTCTGTCTTGGAGGACTAGATTCTGAACTTTTAGAATAGTACATGCAGTCATCTTTGCTGGTCTGCCCTGGCGAGTGCAACTCATTGTTGTACACTTCTTGCAAAACCTCTGGATGACCTTGGCCACAGTGTTGGGGCTTACTTTCAAAGAAGCACTGATCTTCTTGTATCCTTAGCCATCTTTATGTTGGGCAACGATTCGATCTTTGACATCTTACGAGAGCTCTTTACCATGAGGAGCCAGGCTGCTTTCTCAGTGGTGATTAATACAGTATTTCTTCAGCAAGCAGATAGACAATTACTGCATTGAGTGCACTTCTTCACTTTTAACATACCAGGGATGTTGCAGCTCTATGGAAATTGTGTGTATTGTTTGGTGCATATTTGTACCTTCAACACTCTTTGACTTAAATATACAGAAAATGATGAAAATGGAAGCTGTTTTACCATGCTTGACTTACTTCTTGTGCAGACAATAGCAGGGGTGTACCAAATTTTGTTGCCTCCTCTTTCAGAAATATTCATGATATACCACATTATTTTTATGGAATGGCAGTTTTGTGCCTGCATACATATTGCAGAATGTCTACTCTGTCATCAACTCGAGGCTTTTGCTTCGAGCACAGCTGCTTAAAAAGTTACACTGAATTATTAACATATTTGTGAGGGGTGTACTCACTTTTGTGAGATACTGTACATAAAATATAATATAAAATACATATATATATACATATATACACAACAAAAAATGTAGAAAATCTATATAAAATATATATCATACAAATATAATGTAACATATAATATATATTATATCAATATAATATATAGATAAAATAATATTATACATATATATATATATATATATATATATATATAATATAACATATATATATATATAAATAATACATATAATAGATATAATATATATGTATGTGTATATATATATATATATATATATATATATATATATATATATATATATATATATATATATATAATTTAAACATAATATATTATAAACATAAAACTTATATATAAACATAATATACATACAAAATAAAATATAAATATAATATAACATAAACATAATATTATACGAGTCTGAAGACGACGATGGTTCACGATTGGTATTTGACGATGTAGATTCTTTCAGAAGTCAAGGATGAGACAATGTGATAATGTTTGACCAAGTTATAAAAATGATCAACATGATGTGGTACGAGGTTATTAGCAGGTGGATGTGGACAGGTTATTAGCTGCAAAATGTCGAAAACCCGGTTTCGTTCAACAACTTTAAAAATTTGACCTTTGCATAACCTTTAAAGGTCACAAAACAATGTTGTGGACATTAAAATAAGGAAACGGAATACGTGCTATAGCTTAATGGAGTTAGTTCGTCGAAGAAGGTCAAAAACCCGGTTCGATTCCCACAACTTTGAAAATTTGACCTTTGTGAAATTTCAAGGTCAAAGGTCAAGGATTATGACCTTTGGTGCAAAACTTCCTCTGGAACATTCCAGGAACAATATAACGTCATATAGGCTATATGGCATTTCGCACTCCTCGGATTATCCATACTTTGATGAAATCAGCATAAAAACAAACTTGAAGGGGGCGCCACAGGCAAGGTATTCAAGATAGAGCAAAATGGTTTCAAGACTTTAGGTGGGGAATGACCTCAAGATTATGCATAAAAAATATTGTCATCCTAACTCTCAAAGTTTGGGCGATCGTATGATTTTTATGTCAAAATTCGCAATTTTCTAAGTTTGTAACCTTGTGACCTTGACCTTGGGACGAATATATACATATACATATAGAGTGGGTAGAACAAGTATTTGATACACTGCCGATTTTGCAGGTTTTCCCACTTACAAAGCACGTTGAGGTCTGAAATTTTTATCATAGGTACACTTCAACTGTGAAAAACGGAATCTAAAACAAAAATCCTGAAAATCACATTGTTTGATTTTGAAATAATTAATTTGCATTTTATTGCATGAAATAAGTATTTGATACATCAGAAAAACAGAACTTAATATTTGGTACAGAAACCTTTGTTTACAATTGCAGAGATCAGACGTTTCCTGTAGTTCTTGACCAGGTTTGCAGACTGCAGCAGGGATTTTGGCCCACTCCTCCATGCAGATCTTCTCCAGATCCTTCAGGTTTCGGGGCTGTCGCGAGGAAACACAGACTTTCAGCACCCTCCAAAGATTTCTATTGGGTTCAGGTCTGGAGACTGGCTCGGCCACTCCAGGACCTTGAGATGCTTCTTACGGAGCCACTTCTTAGTTGCCCTGGCTGTGTGTTTCAGGTCGTTGTCATGCTGGAAGACCCAGCCACGCCCCATCTTCAATGCTCTTGTTGAGGGAAGGAGGTTGTTGGCCAAGATCTCGCGATACATGGCCCCATCCATCCTCCCCTCAATACGGTGCAGTCGTCCTGTCCCCTTTGCAGAAAAGCATCCCCAAAGAATGATGTTTCCACCTCCATGCTTCACGGTTGGGATGGTGTTCTTGGGGTTGTACTCATCCTTCTTCTTCCTCCAAACACGGCGAGTGGAGTTTAAACCAAAAAGCTCTATTTTGGTCTCATCAGACCACATGACCTTCTCCCATTCCTCCTCTGGATCATCCAGATGGTCATTGGCAAACTTCAGACGGGCCTGGACATGCGCTGCCTTGAGCAGAGGGACCTTGCGTGCGCTGCAGGATTTTAATCCATGACGGCATAGTGTGTTACTTATGGTTTTCTTTGATACTGTGGTCCCAGCTCTCTTCATGTCATTGACCAGGTCCTGCCGTGTAGTTCTGGGCTGATCCCTCACCTTTCTCATGATCATTGAGGCTCCACGAGGTGAGATCTTGCATGGAGCCCTAGACCGAGGGAGATTGACTGTTATATCTTGAACGTCTTCCATTTTCTAATGATTGCGCCAACAGTTGTTGCCTTCTCACCAAACTGCTTGCTTATTGTCCTGTAGCCCATCCCAGCCTTGTGCAAGTCTACAATTTTGTCCCTGATGTCCTAAGACAGCTCTCTGGTCTTGCCCATTGTGGAGAGGTTGGAGTCTGATTGATTGAATGTGGACAGCTGTCTTTTATGCAGATAACGAGTTCAAACAGGTAATGAGTGGAGAATGGGAGTGCTTCTTAAAGACAAAACTAACAGGTCTGTGAGAGTCAGAATTCTTACTGGTTGGTAGGTGATCAAATACTTATTTCATGCAATAAAATGCAAAGTAATTATTTAAAAATCATACAATGTGATTTTCAGGATTTTTGTTTTCGATTCCGTCTTTCACAGTTGAAGTGTACCGATGATAAAAATTACAGACCTCTATGTGCTTTGTAAGTGGGAAAACGTGCAAAATCGGCAGTGTATCAAATACTTGTTCTCCCCACTGTATATATATATATATATATATATATATATATATATATATATATATATATATATATATATATATATATATATATATGTATATATATATATATATATATATATATATATATATATATATGTATGTACATAGGGGGCTGCAAAAGTAGGTAGACAGTGAGGACTGTATTTTTTTTCATGTCGGGCAACGATTCGATCTTTGACATCTTTCGAGAGCTCTTTACCATTTTATTTCCAGTATATCTTCTTCTTCTTCTTCTTCTTCTTCTTTCGGCTGCTCCCGTTAGGGGTCGCCACAGCGGATCATCCGTATGATCCGCATAGTGATTTGGCACATGTTTTACGCCGGATGCCCTTCCTGACGCAACCCTGGTCGCCTCGGACCACACAGGGATATGGTACACCTATTTTAACCGGGGTATACACCGGCCCAGTACACTGGTACTCACTTCGCCGACCTCGGAAGGATGACAGGTTGAGTCAACCCCCTGGTGTATTAATTCAGTGGCCCAACGGGGCTTGAACTCAGGACCTTTTGGATCCCAAGCCGCTGCCCTAACCACTGCGCCAACACCAGGCTATTTCCAGTATATATATATATATATATATATATATATATATATATATATATATATATATATATATATATATATAAAAATATAAAATATATAACAGAATATAACATAAAAATATAATACAATATAATATGCATATATACATAACATAATAAATATAGAATGTAGATATAAAATAATAAATATACCCTACCAGTCAAAAGTTTTAGAACACCCCCATTTTTCAGTTTTTACTGAAATTTAAGCAGTTCAAGTCCAGTGAATAACCTGAAATGGTATAAAGCTTCGCGGTAAACTGCCAGAGGTTAAAAAGAAGAAGTTTAAGTCGCCGAAAACTGAAAAGTAATGTAAATTTCAGAGTTTATAACAAAGGCCCTTTTCAGTGAACAAGTAAAGGGTTAGCAACTGCAGCTGTTATGCAGCAATGGAAGTAAATTAAACCTTGAAAGTTGATGCAAACAATTCCTACAGGTGTCCCAACTTTTGGTGATTAGTTACAAACCCTTTGTCTGTATAAAAGCAGTGTTGGAACAGACTGTGTTGCTACACCTTCTGAAGCATTATTTGGACAATATTGCACTGCAGGAGTAGTATATTGCTATCATAATGGTGAGAAAAAGAGAATTAACAAAGGAAGACAGACAGACCATTAAAACCCTTAAAAGTGTAGGTCTTTCCTTTGGAGAAATTGCAAAGCAGGCCGAGGTGTTGGTGAGTACAGTTTCCCACACAATCAAAAGGCACTTGGAAACTGTAGGAAACTCTGACAGGAAGAGGTCTGGCAGACCCAAAGCCACAACACAATCAGAAGACAAGTTTCTGAGAGTCAACAGCTTGCGTGATAGGCGACTCAAAGGACAGCAGCTTCAAGCACAGCTTAACACTGGTCAAAGTAAGGAAGTCTCAGTTTCAACTGTGAAGAGAAGACTTTGAGCTGCAGGTTTGACAGGTCGAGTGGCAGGAAGAAAGCCATTGCTAAGATGGCAAAATAAGAAAAAGAGGCTTGCCTGAACCATGAAGCACCGCCAGTAGATGACTGAAAACTGGAAGGTCTTATGGACCAATGAATCAAAATTTGAAATCTTCGGTTACTCACGCAGGGTTTTTGTACGCCGTCGAGTCGGCGAAAGGATGGGTCCTCAGTGTGTGCCACCATCTGTCAAACATGGAGAACAAAGCGTGATGATCTGGGGCTCTTTTGCTGGATCCAGAGTCGGCAACTTGCACAGAGTGCCTGGGACCTGAACGAAAAGGGCTACCACAGCATTTTGCAGCATCATGCAATACCCTCTGGTCTACGCCTATTTGGTCAGGGGTTCATCCCACAGCAAGTTAACGACCCAAAACATACCTCCAGGCGATGTCAGAACCTCCTTCGAAGAAAAGAACAAGACGGTAGACTTTAAATCATGGAATGGCCAGCACAGTCTCCAGACTTAAACCCCATTGAGCTGCTTTGGGATGAACTGGACAGAAGGGTGAAAGCAAAACAACCTACAAGTGCAACACATTTGTGGGAACTTCTGTTGGGAAAAAAAAACTTTCCGAACAATATTTGATTGCCATTGTAGAAAAAAATGCCACGAATATGTTCGGCTGTTATATCTGCAAAATGTGGATACTTTGATGAGACAAAAATTGATTAAATTTTGTTCAAAAAAACCATTCCAAGATTTCTTTTTTATCTGCAATTGTATATTTGTTCTACGCTTTAATTTCAGAGTACATTGAAACATTAAACTGCTTAAATTTCAGCAAAAACTGGAAAAATGGGGGTGTTCTAAAACTATAGACTGGTAGAGTAGATGTGTGTATATATGTATATATATATATATATATATATATATATATATATATATATATATATATATATATATATATATATATATATATATATATATATATATATATATATATATATTGTTGCGGTTGTGGAAATTCGCAAACCACCATTCAGGTCCTGTAGGTGAGATATCTCTGTAAGTACATGTGTAGTTAGCCCCAAACCCGTTGTTTAGAGGGAATAAATGTGATCCATTCGGGCTGCGACCCTTTGAGATAGCCGTTTTTCTGTTCTATCTTTATTTTGAACCAACCACGTCTCAACCGCCATCACACAACAACCACCAACCGCAACGCGCTTCACAACAACAACAATGCCAAAAGCCACGACCTTTACCTTCACAACTCGCTCCCGCAAACATCGCATCACCGCCATTCCAAACGTCACCATGGCCATGGACCACCACTTTAAACCCTCCACCACCATCGCCTCTCCTTCTGCGGCCATTCCCGCACCGCTTGTGGGCACCGAGCGTCAGGCTGTCCTGGCCTCGTGCGGGACGCGCGCTGAGCCGCGGGTGCAAAGTGCGGCCTTTCCGAGGAAAAGTCGGATCAGGAATGATACACGCCCACTTCTGATCCGTCCAATCAGCAAGCGCGGGGCGGTTTGGCCCCGCCTCCAGGCGCGTCGGAGTAGAATCGATATATTCAAATTCGAGGATCAGGGGAGATTCACGCCCCTTTTTCTCCGTCCAATGGGCGAGCGTGGCTCCACCCCCGAGCTCGTTCTGATCCTGAAATTTGCATATGGGTTCTCCTGCCGGACTATAAAGCGCTGAGCACAGGGCAAATTTGGGCAGTCAAGTCGGGTCTGGAGGAGAGTCAGTCTGTCGGAGGTCGGAGTCTGTCAGGGTTCGGAGTCTGTCGGGGAGCTGCAGAGTGAGGAAGCCTGGAGCCTGGAGCGCGGTCGAGGTGATTTGCTGCAGTCGGCTGAGGAGAATTGCAGAGGGGACCGGATAGCTCGGGTCCGAGGCAAGGAAGACGGCGGTCGGCGATGAGCTCGCAGTGGAGTCGCTCGTCGCGGGACCCAAGCAAGCCAGCTATCCTCTTTCCCCAGAGCATCAACAATTCCCCCCCTCCCCCCCCTCCCGCGCTGAGATAGTGCGGAAAGGGGGGCCCCGTTCCCACCCCACTCCAAGCAGTGCCAACGAAACCCGCGAAGGAGCGCGGAGTCGGAGCGCCACCGCGCAACCACAAAGACACGGGTAGGATCCACCCGGTCTCGCGGCCCACAGGCCCCGTCTGCCCCCTTGTCTTTGAGGGTGGCCCTTTTCTTTTGCTTTTGAGTAAATGTGTTGTTGGCGCCGTCTGTAAAGTAAAACTGTGTAAGTGTTGCCGTGTGCTCGCGTAGTCGGTAGTAGATCTGCATTGTTGTGTTTCTTTTGTTACATCTGCTTTTGGTGCATAATTGTTGTAATTGTATATGTGTGCTCTCCGTGTGCCGTGGAATAAATGTGCATTATGTTGAACTGTTTTTCCCGTTTCGCTTCATCTTTTCTTTAATTAAATCTCCATCTTGCTTCACGTAAAGGGTTGGTAGTGGGCTTAATACGCCCGATAATTAGTCGGAACCGTCGAGGCCGACGATAACACCGCTCGGTTATCCCGATAGTACGGAACGGGTCGCTTCAGTGGCCCGTGTCCGGAGTCGACCTGCGGCGAGGTGCGATCGCCCGGTCTACCCTCCGCGTGGGTACTTAGGTAGGTCGAATTTGGCGAACAACCCTATCCCACGCGGGGGGCCGATTGGCACGATCGGGATGAGGCTGAAAGGCCCACCCGTGACTAGCTCCTGGCGTTAGTCCGAGAGGGTCACGACAGAATTGTCCGTCCGGTGGGCGACGTGCCGCGATTCGAGTTACGTGGCCGATCGCACGCCGGCCGGCGCGAATTCGCAACAATATATATATATATATATATATATATATATATATATATATATATATATATATATATATATATATATATATATATATATATATATATATATATATATATATATATATATATATATATATATATATATATATAATGACGGGCCGCAAGCCGCTCGCTCGGGGTGAAGGGGCGCGAGCCACTCGCTCGGGGTGATGGAGCGCGAGCCGCCTGCTCAGGGTGACGGAGCGCGAACCACCCGCTCGGTGTGACGGAGCGCAAGCCGCCTACGCGGGGTGAAGGAGCGTGAACCACCCGCTCGGGGTGAGGGAGCGCAAGCCGCCTACTCGGGGTGAAGGAGCGTGAACCACCCGCTCGGGCTGATGGAGCGCGAGCCGCCTACTCGGGGTGAAGGAGCGTGAACCACCCGTTCACGGTGACGGAGCGCGAGCTGCCTGCTCGGTGTGAAGGAGCATGAACCACCCGCTCGGGGTGACGGAGCGCGAGCCGCCTGCACGGGGTGAAGGAGCGTGAACCACCCGCTCGTGGTGACGGAGCGCGAGCCGTCTGCTCGGTGTGAAGGAGCATGAACCACCCGCTCGGGGTGACGGAGCGCGAGCTGCCTGCTCGGGGTGAAGGAGCACGAATCACCCGCTCGGGGTGACGGAGCGCGAGCTGCCTGCTCGGGGTGAAGGAGCGCGAACCACCCGCTTGAGGTGACAGAGCGCGAACTACCTGCTCGGGATGATGGAGCGCGAACCACCCGGTCAGGGTGACGGAGTGCAATGCACCCACTCGGGGTGACGGAGCGCGAACCACCCGCTCAGGGTGACGGAGCGTGAACCACTCGCTCAGGGTGACGGAGCGCGAACCACTCGCTCAGGGTGACGGAGCGCGAACTACTCGCTCAGGTAACGGAGCGCAAACCACTCCCTCAGGGTGACGAAGTGCAGTTCCACTATCGACAATCCATCCATCCATCCATCCATCAGGACCATACTCTGTGCAGAGCGTTGGTGCTGCCTAAGCAGTCTCCTGGGCTATTGGGCACAATCCTGGATGGGTCACCACTCCAACACAGGATACCAGTATGCTGGTACTCATTTTGCCGACCTCAGAAGGATGAGAGGCAGAGTCAACCCCACCTGGTATTAATTCAACAGCTGAGGGGGATTTGAACTCAGGATCCTTGGATCACAAGCCCACCACCCTCACCATTAAGCCAACACCAGGCATTTTGACACTATCACTGTATGCCCATATCGGCCATCATTGTTCCCATATCGGCCACTACTATGTCCATGCAGGCAATCATTGTTGCTTTTGACAATGGGTGCTCGGCAAGTGGCTTAAGCACTCATGCAAACACTCCAATTCAATGGTTGAGAAGGAACGGTTGGCCAGGCTGTCACTGCATACCAGAAAGGATCCCATTAACTTTAAAGCCAGTCTTCACCACGCACACAGAAGATAATTGAATAAAATTAATTAATGAAATAAAATGACTTTATCCACGAAAGCATTGCTGCTTAATGCAGAACAGCCATGGAGAAATCTTAAAATTCAATCATCTGTGAAATAAACATTGCAGAAAATCCACCATTTTGCCTGCTTGTCTGTGCACATCACGTGCTTCATCGGTTCGGGGTCCGTGCAAATGTTATAACTTTCTTTTTAAAACGTCCGTTTTTTACCAGACTTGCTTTGGTTCCCTGTAGAGCACCTCACAAAATGTCTGAAAATATAGACACAGATCTGGAAGACGCTATGGATCGACAGTCCCTGTCGGGGACAGGGCGCGAGGTCCAGCAGTGAATGCATTAAATCATACAACTCAATGAAGCTGGTTAATTTTAGCACGTTCGTAAATTTTTTCTTCACTCAATATACACTGATGAGCCAAAACATTATGACCACTAACAGGTGAAGTGAATAACATTGTTTATCTTGTTACAATGGCACCTGTCAAGGGGTGGGATATATTAGGCAGCAAGTGAACAGTCAGTTCTTGAAGTTGATGTGTTGGATGAAGGAGAAATGGGCAGGAGTAAAGACCTGAGCGACTTTGACAAGGGCCAAATTGTTATGGCCAAACGACTGGGTCAGAGCATCTCTGAAACGGCAATCCTTTTAAGCTATTAAAATTATGACAGCGAAGGGTGCTGCACAAAGTGAAACTCTGTCGGATGGGACCAGATAAGAGTCATTGCCATTACGAGAGGCAGCTCGGAAATACGCCGTCTGAAGATGATGACAAATTATTTTTGTTATTATTATAATTACGATTATGATGAACGAGAGAAGATTTTGCAGTTTTGACCAATCTTGATTTTTTTGCTTTTGCCATGGTCTGGTGTAGTGAAAAGTGATCCCTGCCAAGACAATTAGCTCAACAGACCAAGTAGGCTCTCATAGGTAGCCTAAGCGACTTTTTAGAGAAGATACGCCAATTTTAGTTTTGTATATAGCGAGTGGGACCGACATTATTTTCCAATGCATCTCTACATATAGAGTGCTAGCGCACTCTCTGATAATGTAAAAAAGAAGAAGACATCATGCAGAGCACAATTCTTGCAAAATCCATAAAACAAATTTGACCTCAAAAATAATTGGCTGGTTGAATACCGTGACCCAAAATGAAAATCCTCTTCAAATTTCAAGTCAATGGGATGAAAATTGAGGATTTTTGAAATACCACCTTAAGTAGTTGTTGACCTTTGGGCCAATGCTGACCTTTTGGTCAAGGTTGAACTCAAAAATAATTGGTGGTTGAATTCACCGACCTGAAATATAAATCCTCTTCGAATTTCAAGTCAATTGGATGAAAATTGAGCATTTTAGAAATCTCACCTAAGTTGTTGACCTTTGGCTTATGTTGACCTTTTGACCTCAAAAAACCATAGGCTTCTTCCTTATGACAAACTCGACAATGTGGTGAAGTTTTGTGAACATCAGTTTAAAATTGTGATGTGTAGGCGATAAACAGACAGACAAACAAACAAACAGAATAACAAAATCGACCAACCATTATACGTGAAAAATCTTCGATTTTGCAAGTAACAAACTCAGCTTCCCAGACAGGTGACATGAAACCACCAGAGATTAACTAACTATCGAGGCGCCGAGAAGAGGAGATATGTACACCTGGAATCTTTCATTTGCGGTGTGTTTATGATTAATTAGTTTGTTTTCAGGGTACACATACAGTTTTATTGGGAAAATTGGTAATGCTGGAGGACGATTCCATGGATCAAAGTCAACCGTGAATACACTTTTAAAACTTGAGTTCATTGAGCATGATGCCCTGCTCAATCTTCAACTGTATACTTCAATTTTAATACAATAATGATTTTAAAGATCGTTTAAAAAATCTGGAAGTTTAGCGCTATTGAAGTAGTCTCATACACCAACCACACTTAAACACCACCCAATGTCCAAGTACTGCAAAACTGGAGGTTCTTGGATGTATTTAGAAGGCTATTTGTGTTCTAGATTGTTCAAGTACCTTTATAATTCAATTGAAATAAAGATTTTAAAAGGTTTAAAGACATGTAAATAAATCAATTCTGGGTTTTAACACCGTTTTACGCAGTGTCTATTAAATCACCCTTTCTAACATGTTGCATTCGTTATTCGTGCCTGGGGAAGGGGGCCCTTATCATGTCTTTAAAAACAGTAAGTTCCCTGTTTGGAATGGTTTTCAATTTTGTTTGACTGCCAGGCAGGCAGACAGAATAAAAATATTATCTCACTCCTCTCTACACATGTGTGATTGGGACAAATTCAGAACGAAAGAACTGGTAAACGGCAGGCATGTCTTCCGATTAGTGTCCAAAATATAATCATTCAATTTAAATAAGTTGTTCCTCGATCATAAACTAATAAGACAGATAGACATGAAGCAATTGCTTAACCCCACTTTTCGCTTCGCTTGTGCGGGGTAATAACAGGTTGAATAAATTATGAGGTTGGGGACACAGCAATGAAATCAATGAATAAAGACAACATGGAAACCTGCTGGCAAACTCAACGAGACAGAAATGCCTAAACCTTCAACTAAACTTATCACGCACAGACTCGTTCAGGGAACAGGATAGCCAAATGAATACCACAGAATGGATGAGGTAAAGATTTTAGTGGTCTTCCCTTTTTGAGGAATGTCAGGAGGCATAACATGGGCACGCATGTGGGTCAGGTTCTACACTCATGCAGGATGCTCCCACTGACATCTCTGCTCCTTCAAGTGCCACAGTCACCGACTTGATGACCGTGACGTTTTCCGACTGTGGAACTGACTCTCTTCTCGGGTCTCTCCAAACTCTCCCTCTTGACTCCTAGCATTTGAGTGTGGCTGGCTTATATAGCAACAGCCCCCCAGGCCCTCTGTTTTGAGGCTTCACCCGCTCCATAAGTGCTGTGCACGCACTCTCATAGCAATGAAATCGCCAGAGTGGAATGGTGATCACAATGAAGACTGTCTGGGGCTCACACATGTGGACATGCCATGTGCAGGCAGAACGTATGGGGAGGGGTTTTTGGCGGAGATGAGAAATAACAATGGGGAACAATTACAGGTAATTACAGAGGGAAGAGACAGATACGGGGCTAAGACGACAAGGAGCTTCCTATAAAACTGATCCTTGTCGTTACTAACTGGCATTAAAAAGCACTTCTGCTAACATTCATTAAGAGAACGAATCAATACATAACCCCTCATGTACTGGCTTCAGTTAAAGCGTATCTCGGAGCGAACGGTCACTATAATTCCACCGGCAAGTGCAATTCATGATATTGTTGTGGTTGACGAAATTCACAAACCACCATTCAGGTCCCTTAGGTGAGATATCTCTGTAAGTATATGTGTAGTTAGGCCCAAACCCGTTGTTTCGAGGGAATAAATGTCATTCAGCCGGGCTGCGACTCTTCAGGATAGCCGTTTTTCTTTTACTATCTTTATTTTGGACCAGCCGCCATTACTACCACCACCAACCACGTCTCAACAGCCATCACACAACCACCAACCACAACGCCGCTTCACAACAACAGCCACGACCTTTACCGTCACAACTCGCCACCATCGCATCACCACCATTCTTGCGCCACTTGTGGGCACCGATACTGGACTCGTGCAGGGCGCGCACCGAGCAGCGTGTTCAGAAACATCACAGACTTTCTGAAGAAAACGGATCAAAAACGACTCACGCCCACTTCTGTTCCGTCCTATCGGTGAGCGTGGGGCGATTTGGCCCCGCCTCCAGGGCGTTGGAGCGTGGTCGCTATATGCAAATTCATGGATCAAAAAGCATTCACGCCCACTTTTCCTCGGTCCAATGGGGAGCCAGTTAGAGGTGAAGGGTCGGAGGTAAAGGGTCAAAGGTGAAGGGGCGAAGCCACGGGGCATATAAACGGCTGCGTTCGTCAGTCGAGGCAGTTCGGAGTTGGGAGTTCGCGGAGCCAGTGAAGAGTTGGGACGAGTCAAGAGAGGAGACGGAGAGGGCGATCGGACGAAGCTGTGGAGAGGCGGCGGTGGCAAAGGCGGTTGAGGGGGTGCTCGCGTCCGATTCGGGGAACTGCGGAGGGAGAGGCCGGCGGCGCGACCGAGGTCGTGGTGGAGACGCTCGTCGCGGGACCCGAGACAGGGAGACATCCTCCTTTCCCCCGAGCATCAGCAACCCCCTCCTGTTTCCCCCCGCGCTGAGATAGTGCGACAAGGGGGCCCCTTTCCCACCCCCCACCAGACACTGTCCGCGAGGCCCGCGGAGTCGGGGCGCCACCGCCACTTTGCGTCTCATCATCAGACGGGTAGGCCCGACGCGGTCTCGGCCCCAGGCCCGCCTACCCCCCTCATCCTTGAGGGTGGTCCTTTTTCTTTTGCTTTGGGTATATGTGTTGTCGGCGCCATCTGTGAAGTAAAATTGTATAAGTGTTGCCGTGTGCTCGGTAGTCGGATAGCTCTGCATTGTCTTCTTCTTTTATATTTGCTTTTTGTGTAATATTGTGTTTCTTCTTCTTCTTTTACATTTGCTTTTGGTGTAATTGTATATGTGTGCTTTCCGTTCATCGTGAAATAAATGTGCTTTATGTTGAACTGTTTTCCCGCTTCGCTTCGTCTTTTCCTCTATTGAATCTCCATCTTACTTCACGTAAAGGGTTGGTCGTGGGCTAAAACGCCCGATAATTAATCGAACCGTCGAGGCCGACGATAACACTGCTCGGTTATCCCGATAGTACGGAACGGGTCGCTTAAAGTGGCCCGTGTCCGGAGTCGACCTGCGGCGAGGTGCGATCGCCCGGTCTACCCTCCGTGTGGGTACTTAGGTAGGTCGAATTTGGCGAGCAACCCTATCCCACGCGGGGGGCCGATTGGCACGATCGTGGTGAGGCCGAAAGGTCCACCCGTGACTAGTTCCCGGCGTTAGTCCGAGAGGGTCACGACGGGATTGTCCGTCCGGTGGGCGACGTGCCGCGATTCGAGTTACGTGGCCGTTCGCACGCCGGCGGGCGCGAATCCGCAACAATATAAAGAAATGTCAAGTGCAGGTACAGAAAGGTTATGTTGTAACTGCTTCCTTTAACATAACAGTGACTGCAAACACAAAACAAACAACCCAATCGATGTTTGCCAAGCCACAATCACAATCAAAAACAGAGAAAAGAGCAATTCACATGGTAAAAGAATGGCGATCGTTATGAACGTTAAAATGCAGAAATCGCCCACTGCCGATAATACGATCAAACAGAGACAATAATGCATTATTACTCACTTGACGATGAGTCTGTGGTGGGTGAAAACAAGAAAGGATTAACAAATATTGAGCAGCAAAGATCATCACAATGTAAAAGGACCCAGGTGGCTCAATAAAACTCCCTGGACTCATCAAACCTCCCAGCGCATCAAATGCATGGCACTATGCTCCTGCTCAAACCTGATCATGAACAGACCAAGTTCCAGACGAAACTCTGCCAAGCTAGATGATTCCCAACCACAGCTCCACCCATTTTTGCACTTTACTCATGAAAGGAATTGTGTGCAAAAACAGTCATTTTCATAAAAAAATATATTCGTGTATTGGTATATTAATGTTTTTTAAGATCCCAATTTAACATCGTTTGAAAACTTAAATATGTCACAAGGCCTTTAATTTGCATACAATCACAATCTCAGAATGAGAACAACCAACACAATAAGCATTGCTACAATTCTTGACTTTGCTTTTGGATACTGTCAAAAGCTAATGTGTAACAACAATATCAGAGTGCACATGCATGCCAATCCAGATCTTAGTATGACACAGACCCAATTCCAAATTCTCCTCATGTCATTTGTAACAAATACATTGAAGTTATCTATATGCTGTAATTAGATTTTTTTAAATGGCTACATTTCTGAAAACTACGCACCTCTTCACCCACCATAAGGTCCACACATCCCTTCTATCTCATCCCTTTATTACCTCTGCCACCGAAGGTGAAGGAGGTTATGTTTTCACCCCTTTCTGTCTGTTTGTCTGTTTGTTTGTGCACAGGATATCTCAAAAAGTTGTGGACAGATCCAGAAGAAATTTTGTGGACAGGTTGGTGTGTGACGAGGAAGAACTGATTCGATTTTGGTGAAGATCCAGATCTGGATCGGGGTACTCGAATTTTTCAAGTGATTCTTCACCATCGAGAGATCGGGCCAAAAACGATATATCGCACGATATCTCAAAAAGTTGTGGACGGATTTGGATGAAACTTGATGGACATGTTGGGTGTGGGACAAGGAACAATTGATTCGATTTTGGTGAAGATCCGAATCCGGATCCGGATACGAGAATTATTTAATTTTTAAAGTGATTCTTCACCATTGAGGGAAAGGGCCAAAAACGATACAATACTGAATAGCATTACATTTCAAAAATGTATTTGGCCTGATATGTTCTTGTGGATCAGGCATTACATGGCAGAGGTATGCACTCTACCAAGTGCCCTTCGAGTTTGTACCTTCTTCACCCTTATCCCCCCACCACCTCCCCATTCTCCAAAATTTATATAGCTGCCCTTCTCTTCTTCTATCTTTTCCCACTTTCCTAATTTTCTCACTAATTTTTTCTCAACTTTCAACACAAAATATGGAGATGGACCTTTAATCATGATAATGGTGATCAAGGGCATACCTCCACCCAATCAGATTTCAGTACAATTCATATTTTAAAACATGCTTTTAGTTTCGACCTTCCATCCTAACATGTTTCTAAGCTACTACACTCTGTGTCCTATTTTTGACCCAATTTTCTGTCCAATTAGCTCGCCTGCCTGTTATCATTTAATCTTATGTTCATGAGAAACATTCCATGTGGCACCTTCCAAAAAAGGAAGCAAGGAACACGATATGAATCGATATAGCTGCACTCATAAAGATTTCAGCATCAAGATGACAGTCACTAACCCTGCCTGATGGAAGGGTCTGTCTTGGGAGCAGAGTTTCTGTTGATGATGCGAACATCCGTCCGAGAAACACAATGACTGTGACACAGAAACACGCTTCAATGAAACAAAATCGAGCTATCATGGTGACAGTGGAAATATCCTTCACTGCCAACAGAGGCACATCATGTATGTGCAAAAGTTAAACCACTTTTTTTTTGTTTTACCCCTCAGCCCATTTGAGCTAAAAGGCATGTCATAGGAGTTTCTATCTGTCTGTCTGTCCATCAGTTATTTAATTTCCAGCCCATATGTTGGTAAGATAGAGAGGTGGATTGGTGTAACTTATGTGGTTAAACTGTCTTCTGCAAATATGCCTTTTCGTGGTATTCAGTTGGTGATTGTGTAGATGTGTTTTCTTACTTTTATGTGTCAGACCTCAACATCCCTCACCTGAAAAGTCTACACCACATTTGTCCTTCAACATAAAATTAGTCGCTGTTTGTGCTCCGACAATCTACATGAATGGGATCCAAAACTGATTGAGTTACATTTAACTTTTTTGTATATAAAGTCGAGGCTCATGGAGGCGCTCAAACACACAATTGACCAGAATATACCAGAACAAAAAGAACAGTAAAGAGAGGGAGGGTGTGGGGAGAAGAGAAAACACACCAACAGCAGAATACAGGGACAACATAAGAGAAATGGAGGAAGAAAGGACATGGGGAAGAATGAGAGCAAGGGAAGGGGGAGGACACAGGGGGTGAACAAGTTAGATACAGGCACAAACTCTCAATCGCAGAAGTGAGGATGGTGAAAGAGAGGGGGTAACCCAAAAAGAGGTAAGCTTGGGGGGGTTAATGAAGGTAGAAAAATATCATGGATGGATGGGGGATGACCTGAGATGGAGGTGAACAGCTGGTTAAAGCCCTGTGTACTGTACTGAAATGGGAGATGCTTAGCAGGCAGACACGAAGCGGAGGAACAGTCGAGCCGGGCTGTGTTGCACGAGTGCGAGCGCAGGCGTACTGTGCCCGCGGCTCCCCTTTATTCCGTACTCGGTACACTCACGAGCCGGCCGACTCCAGCATTACTACGACGCCTCAGACGGCGCGCACACCTCATATCCCTTGCCGACCCCCACGGCCACCTCCCATCATCACGCCCACCATGCAACATCACCATGCCCTTCCCCATAGGCCCGCAGACTCCACCACACTCCTCCCCCCTAAAACTATGATTATTAACTGATTACCATTATAAGAAGCATGCAGAACACGAAGGACTTCGTATAATAATCATGGAAATAAAATGAAAATAGCAAAGTATAATAGCACACCACATCATATAATGTGTCGATGCGAGCGAGTGGAGCAGCAAAGGTCAGGTCTGACCGCGTTACCGATATGAAGCAGCAAAATGAGAAGCACAGCAGCATTATGCAGCAAAAACGCCCCCAGGCGGCCCATGCTGACATGACCCTAGCCAAGGTCGTAACGACCTCTCGAGCCAACCTCCTCCGGCCCCATCAAACGCCTCCGGCCCACTCCCCCCAGGCAGACCCGACGTAGATAAACATCCCGAGGCTGGCAGCCCGCTATCTGGAAGTCGTGGCGCCAGCCTTAGACCTTGGCCGGGGGCACTGAACAGCGCCGCTGGCTACATGCATTTAATGCGCCAAAACAACTCACGCACCACAATCAGTTGAGACGCCAACGCCCGTCCCAACGGCCTTGAGCGAACACAGCGAGTTGCGCTCGCAATCAAAGGTGGGGGTAACGCCGACCAGGGCACCAGTCTTGGTTCCGAGTCGATCTCCGAGACCCACACGGCCGCTAGACGGGAGCAACTCCACCTAAACCACACTGCAATCATAGGCTCGTTATAAATCATTACGAATAATATTCGAAGCATCGCAAATTCATTTTTCCGTACAGCACGCTTTTTTGATAAAATCCCAGCACATGACAAAGCAATTACCTGCGGCCCGGGACAGTGGACGGCCAACTCAACCTTTTTATTCGCCACCACCGCCCCTGAAGCCCCTACATCACATTGATCATAATCCAACTCCCATTGACTGATCTCCGCCACATCCACTTTTACACGAGAACTGCTGGCATTTATTTCAACAACATTAAACTGCATCACTAGAGCAAGGAAAAGCACATATGCCATGAACAACAACCCACAACCCGCATCACGAGTCCGCTTCTTGGTTGTCGACTCGATGTTGTGACTCGCGACTCCCTCCAACGCCACGGGCTCACCGTCACCTGTCGAAGCTGCCTGCACCACACCGACACGCATTGCCTCACGAACCCTGCCACAGCGCGGGAACTCATCGCGAGCGAAGCGCGGGAACTCATCGCGAGAGCTGATACGGCTCTCGCCGCCCGCCAGAGCCTCGCCCTCGGTACTCGACGAAGGCCTCGAAGAGAGTACTGGCACATCTGGAGGTACGAACCGGAGACCCAGTCCGAGGTGCGCCAGCCAGTCTCGACCCAACAGGGGGGGGCCCCTCCCCTCGTACAACGAACACCGAGAGCTGGGCGCATCGATCTCGGTAGCGCACTGAGACGTCGGCCCTCGCAAGCGGTGCAATCGCCTCACCGGTGTACGTGTATAACGACAAGGCCGTCTTGACCAGGCGAATACCGCGAAGACCACGAGCCGCCCGCTCATCCATGACCGACACTGCTGCCCCGGTATCCACGCAAAACACAGTCGGTTGGCCATTCACTTCGACCTCAACCGTGAAAGGCGTCGTCATCTCCGAACCAACGGAAAACAGACTCAACCGTGGTTGCATCTCCCGCTCTGGCTCGCCGGCATTGTCAGGCCCCGGTTGCAGGCCGATCTCCAGGTCACTGGGGTCCTCTCGCACCTCGTCATCCAAGACCCCAACGGAGGCCCCCGCCATCCGACACACACGCTTCAAATGTCCCACCTTGTGACAATGCAAACACACGGTGTTCTTATACGGGCACATTTGTCGCAGGTGCGGACCCCCACACCCCCAGCAGCCGCGGAAAGTCCCTTCGCTCCATGTGCGACCGTGCTGCGGTGCCCCCTCGCTCCAGGCGCGACCATGCTGCGGTGCCCCCTCGCTCCCGGTGCGACTGTGCTGCGGTGCCCCTTCGCTCCCGGTGCGACCGTGCTGCGGTGCCCCTCGTCCCACACCGCCAGGCGCGCTTGCGACCTGCGGCACTTGAGCCACTGCTCGGACTCCGGGCTGCGTGACTCGCGGCACTTGTGCAGTTACCGCGTGGACTTCGGGATTAGCCGCCATACTCCAGCTGGAGCTACTCATTGCGTCTTGGCCAGCAATGGCACGGACATCCGTGAGCGTCTGCTCGACAGACGAAGCAGTCACGACCGCCGAGTCGAATGTGATGTCGGTTAATCGCAGGATAGCCGCTACCATCTTCGCGTCTCGCAGACCAGAAATAAAACGATCTCTGAGCCTTGTCGGACGCTCCTCTGCCGTGAATTTGCACGGCACAGCCGAATGCTTCACTCGTGCTACGAAGTCCGCAACGCGCTCCTCGCCACCCTTAGCGAGATGATCGAACTGGAACCGCGCGAGATGTAACGCCTTCTCCGGCGCCAAGTGGGTCTTCATTTTCGCCACGATGTCCTGAAAGGATAGCACATCATCACTGGGTCTATTTGGAGCCACCAAATCACTCAGCAGGCGGTAGTGCTCCATTGATAGCGAGGCGAGCAAGATCGCCTTGCGTTTCTCTTCATCCTCTACATCATTCGCCCGAAAGTAGTAACCTAACTGTTCAGAAAACAACTCGAACTCATCTCCCCCGAACACGGGTACACGTCCGTGTGCCGTGCCGCGACCTTCCGCCATGCTCCGTGAGACCCTTGGCTCCGTAGCTTGGAACCGCCCTTACACACGCCGATCCGCAGATCCTCGTTCGCCAACTGTACTGTACTGAAATGGGAGATGCTTAGCAGGCAGACACGAAGCGGAGGAACAGTCGAGCCGGGCTGTGTTGCACGAGTGCGAGCGCGGGCGTACTGTGCCCGCGGCTCCCCTTTATTCCGTACTCGGTACACTCACGAGCCGGCCGACTCCAGCATTACTACGACGCCTCAGACGGCGCGCACACCTCATATCCCTTGCCGACCCCCACGGCCACCTCCCATCATCACGCCCACCATGCAACATCACCATGCCCTTCCCCATGGGCCCGCAGACTCCACCACACCCTGGATGGAAGAATTACATTGAAGAGAATAAGGAAAAGTGAAAAGAAAAGAAAAAGAAAAAAAACAAAGGAAAAAAATGAGTGGACGTACGTAGTGAGTCTGCATTTTGGGGATTTCATCAGAATGGGGTTACTGGCAGACCATGTGAGCACTGCAGAAACCTGAGGAGGGCGGGGGGGGGGAGAGAAAGAAAGTCCTGCCTCCAAGTGGTTTGTCAACGAGTGGGAGGTGGGCTTTCGAATGTCCCTGGGCTGTGGTAGATTGGATATCTGGGTTGGTGTTTGGAGGACACCACTGGGCAGACAGAACTCCCTGCAGCTGGGGATTTAGTGTCAGGGGAGGGGGAGGGCTGAGTCAATAAATTATTATGTTTTCTGTCTGTCATTGTGTCCGGGGTTCTGTGCCATCTGTCTCGTGTGCTTTAATGAATTATTTGTTTCTAAAGAGATGTGTTACGCTTTCTGTTCCCATCATTTTGCCACAGCGACATTTGGGCTTAATTGGGATCCCTGGATGGCTAATTTAGAGGTAATCCTGTTTTACAAGTGGTGTGTTCGAACATGCATGTCATCCAGTCAGGAGTCAATTCATGCAAGTTGGAAATCGTTCAGATAAACCGTGACATGTTCGCAGAGTGTATAGTTCCCGCCAATAAATAATCGCTTGCAGTTCTGTGAAGGCTTATGGGTGGGGCTGCACAGGAGACACATATATATATATATATATATATATATATATATATATATATATATATATATATATATATATATATATATCTTCTTTCCGCTGCTCCCGTGAGGGGTCGCAACAGCGGATCATCCATATGATCAGCATCGTGATTTGGCACATGTTTTACGCCGGATGCCCTTCCTGACGCAACCCTGGTCGCCTCTTACGACACAGGGATATGGTACACCAATTTTAACCGGGGTATACACCGGCCCAGTACACTGGTACTCACTTCGCCGACCTCGGAAGGATGACAGGCTGAGTCAATTAATTAATTAATTCAGCGGCCCAACGGGACTTGAACTCAGGACCTTTTGGATTCCAAGCCACTGCCCTAACCACTGCGCCAACACCAGGCGCGTATATATATATATATATATATATATATATATATATATATATATATATATATATATATATATATATATATATATATATATATATATATATATATTGTTGCGAATTCGTGCCCGCCGGCGTGCGATCGGCCGCTCGACTTGAATGGCGGCCGCCTCGCCCACCAGAACCGACAATTCTGTCATGACCCTCTCGGAACAACGCCGGGAGCTAGTCACGGGTGGGGGTTTAACCCCACCACGACCGTGCCAATTGCCCACCTGCTCGCCAAATTCGATCTACCGAAGTACCTGCGCGGATGGTCGACCGGGGGATCGTACCTCGCCGCAGGCCGACTCCGGACACGAACCGCTTAAGCGGTCCGTTTCGTGCTACAGTGATAACCGAGCGGTGTTATCGTCGGCCTCGACGGTTCCGATTAATTATCGGGCGTATTAAGCCCACTACGAACCCTTTACGTGAAGCAGGATGGAGGGTCAATTAAAAGGAAGGAGACGAAGCGAAACGGGCACAGTTCAACATGCAAGCACTTTATTTACATGACACACGGAGAGCAAACAATTTACAGCCAAACAGTCAAAATGCACGTATATCAACCCAAACAAAAACAACAATGCAGAGCTACAACCGAATACGCGTGCACACGGCAACACTTACACAGTTCTACTTTACAAGACACGGCGCCACAAGATCCATACAAAAACCCCGAAAAGAAAATGGTGAATTCCCTTTGGGCCGTCGAGTCCCTCTCCCACGTTCGTCGACGTGATCGCGCATGGCTGCGACTCCGTGCCCTGGCGGGGTAGGCGAGTCCTCTCTGGCGTGCATATGCTCCCTCCCCTCCCTCGTGCGATAACCCCTCCCCTCATGCTTACCTCCTTCCAAACGCCTTCCCTCTCCCCACTGCCCCCTCCTCCCTTCCCGAATCCTCCTCGCTCCCACCCCCCTCCCGGTGTGTAGCAACTTTTGGTGAGGCTTTGCTTCCCCCACCCTCCTTCCTCACTCTTC
>NC_140962.1:58363683-58366183 GCF_056783735.1 Eptatretus burgeri
ATAGTGAGGGAGGGAGATGGGATGGAGAGGGGATGAGGAGAGAGAGAGGGGGTATAGAGGTGTCGGGTCAGGACAGAGGGGATCCTGCCTGTGAAACACTGGGATAACAGTTTATAGCTGGGTCAAGATGCAAACCCAGGCTTAACAGCTTGGACTCCTTAGAGCGAGCATGTGTACCTCTCGGCTATCCTGCCGTGATGTGGTGATTTATTGCTTTGTAACTGAAAACATTTTTTTACTCATTGTAATCATATAATTTATTTTTCCTTCTTAACGCCAGCGATGGCCACATGGTCAACCGTGCCGTGGTATCGCCATGGAACCTTGTTGAGATCAAAGCTTGAAGAGCATTCCAAGCAAGCACTACAACGACAAGCACTACAATTATGAAACTTTAAAAAACGAAAAGTTTAATTTTTTTCTGTATTTAGCAATGCCAAAGTGACGGTTTCATATAATGAAAGAAGTTCGAACAAAAGGGAAAACATGGTGTAAAATAAAATTCCACTTTTTCAGCGAGCCAGCCATCATCTGAGGTGCAGGGCCAATGCAGGCAAATAGCCCCTGAACTTTGGCCAAGTCGATCGATATACAGGAGACCTTCATATAACATGGGGAATGCATTTCCACGAAATGCCGTGTTATCGGGCGAATATTTAACAGGTAAAAATCTGGGTTATGTTCCAAACGGGGAAGATTTCAACCTTTTAAGGATGAAGACCTTCAAAAAACCTCAAGAAGGCAGTAAACAATAAATAAATCTGTTCTGTACTTGCGCATAGCAGCTTGGCTGCCGGGTAGCCATCATTTGTTGGAAGCGCGGCTGTGCCGCTGATGCTGTGCCCCTATACCAGTACATCGGTACTCATTTCGCCAACCTTGGAAGGATGACAGGCTGAGTCAACCCCACCTGGTGATAATTCAGCACCCAACGTGGCTCAAACTCAGGTCCCTAAGATTCGAAGCCAGCCACCCTCAACCACGAAGCCAACACCAGGCTTAAATGCATAAATGAAACACATAACAAATAAAAATATTAAAATTAATTATTTCTAATAAATGTTATCATGATTGGGGGTTCGATAGTTATTACATCATGAAACATACTTGTACCAAGTTTGATTGAAATCCCTGAACTTAGATTCAAAATATTAAATAAACCAATGTCACCCGCAGGGTGACCCGTATCTTGCCAAAAGGTGACCACGTGTGACTTCTTTAAGGTCACACTGAGGTGAACAGAGCTACTATCCACCAGGAGCGACTCCTTGAGGAATACCTGCCTACGAGAGATTCCGATGAGAATCGTTCTACAGAGTAACCATGAAAAATATGTGTTTGCCTCATAACGTCACCAAATGACGTCATAATGTCTCAAGCTTGACATATCTAGAAAGCACTCATCGAGTTGTTCAATTTGAGGTACTACACGATATGATTCCTAAAACTTGAAAATTTGACCTTGGGGTCAAATATGTTTGACCTCAGGCGCTAACCATGAAGGTCAAGGCCAATCGCCACCAAAAACTAATCAGCTGAGCGCCAGACCATATACTACATTCCCAAAAAGTTTGGAGACGATTCGATTAAAATACTCAAAAAAATAAGGGTTTTGTCGACTCCCCTGATTTGCGACAAAGTGACCTTGACCTTCAAAATTTTATGCGCTGAAAGGGACCTCTATAGGCCTCTGACATGCGAAGTTACAAAAATTTCCAATGATAACTGTGCTCTGCAGAGTGATTTATACGTGATTACAGGCAAAAAAAAAAAAACATATGAAGGTCAAGGCCAATCGCCACCAAAAATTAATCAGCTGAGCGCCAGACCATGAACTATATTCCCATGAAGTTTGAAGACGATCCGATCAAAATTACTCAAAAAATAAGTGTTTCGTCAACTCCCCTGATTTGCGACAGTGACCTTGACCTTTGACCTTGACCTTCAAAATTTTGTGCGCTGAAAGGGACTTCTATAGGCCTCTGATATGCGAAGTTACAAAAATTTCCAATGATAACTGTGCTCTGCAGAATTTTTTATACGTGATTACAGACAAAAAAAAAACAAAAAAAAAAAACATACAAGCTGACCAACATATCTTGCAAAAACTTCGTTTTGGCAAGATAATAATTCTGGCTGCCAGACAATGCGTCCGATCAGGTTGGAATTTAAAACATATATCCCATGACAACTCGATCATAATTGTGATGTTTCATGTTGATTGATGAAGTGGTTCAAAAGAAAGTTTTTTTTATGTAAGATTTATGTTCAATCAAACATTTCCGTTCAATGAACCATTTGACCTACTAATTATTTGGGAACATGTTGGTATTCCCAAGGCTTCGGGAACATGTGAGTGAAGTTTCCCCTCGATCTATTAGGCCGTTCTGGAGAACAATATCTTTAAAGGTTTATTCTTCAAAAACATCATAACTGCCAAACCATGTGACCTATGACAACTTAAATTAATAACTTTTTGTTCCTCATGGATAGGCAATCA
>NC_140962.1:58373683-58381183 GCF_056783735.1 Eptatretus burgeri
ACATATATATATATATACATATATACATACATACATACATATATACATACATATATATACATACATATATATATATATATACACATATATATATAGTGGAAATTAATGGATGTAAGGCCTCTCTGCACTCTTGGTTGAAAGTGCCTAATTTAGCTGCCTCTTATGTCACCCACCTTTGAGTTCACATTAAGTGCCTGATGGAAACACTTGGAAACTCATCCTTGGACTCATTGCTGGTAAAACAAAAAAAATCCTGTCCCTTACACTGCCATGCCATGTGCCATCATGGCGCCTAAGAAAAGCTAAAACCTTCGGCTTGGGTTGAAGGCTCGGAGGGTGTTGTTTGCTAGTGTATAAAAGACACAGTGCCGTCGGAAAGTATTTACATCCCTTGACTTTTTCACATTTTGTTGTTACAGCCTGAATTTAAAATGCATTAAATTTAAATATTTTGTCACCTATCTACACAAAATGCCCCATAATGGCAAAGTGAAAACATGTTTTTCGAAATTTTTACAAATATATTGAAAATGAAATGCAGAAATATCTAATTTACATAAGTATTCAACCTCCTGAGTCAATACCTTGTTGAAGTGCCATTGGCAGCAATTACAGTCTTCTTGGATCTGGATTTGGGAATTTCCTCCCATTCTTCCTTGCGGATATGCTCAAGCTCTATCAAGTTGAATGGGGAGTGTCAGTGAACAGTAATATTCAAGTCTTTCCACAGATTCTCAATGGCATTCAAGTCTGGGCTTTAGCTGGGCCACTCAGGACTTTCACGTCTTGTTCTGAAGCCATTTCAGTGTTTCTCAATGGGATTCAAGTCTGGGCTTTGGCTTGACCATTCAAGGACATTCACATTCTTGTTCTGAAGCCATTCCAGTGGTATTCTTGGGACATTGTACTGTTGAAACGTAAATATTTACCGCAGTCTAAGATATTTTGCACTCAGAAGCAGGTTCCCCTTGAGGATTTGCCTGTACTTGGCTCCATTCATTGTTCCTGCTATTCTTACAAGTCTCGCAGGCCCTGCCGCTGAAAAGCATCCCCATAGCATGATGCTGCCACCACTATGCTTCACGGTAAGGATGGTGTTAGATGGGTTATGAACTGTGCTCAGTTTTCGCGAGACGTAGCGCTTTGTATTCAAGCCAAAGAGTTTAATTTTCGTCTCATCAGACCATAGAATCTTTTGCCTCATGCTCTCTTTCATGTGCCTTTTTGCAAACTCCAGGCATGCTGTCATGTACCTTTTTCTCAGGAGTGGCTTCTGTCTGGCCACTCTCGCATAAAGCCTACATTTGTGAAGTGCTACAGAAAATGGTGTCCTTCCAGCAGGTTCTCCCATCTTAGCCAAGGAACTCTGTAATTCTGATAGAGTGGTCATTGGGTTCTTGGTCACCTCCCTGACCAAGATCCTTCTTGCCCGGTTGCTCAGTTTTGTCAGACGGCGAGCTCCAAGAAGAGTCTGAGTAGTCCCATATTCTTTCCATTTACGAATGATTGAGCTCACTGTGCTCTCGGGAACTTTCAACACACCCTCACCATGTCTCTCCAAAAGGACCATCTGGAAACTCTCCCCCCCCCCATATACTTTCTCAACAATCCCCTTGAAGAAGTCCTTTCATTCAAGCTTTTGGGTCTCACTATCTGCCATGGTTTTTCCTGGGAAAGCCATATCCCCAAGCTGGCCTCCAAAGCCAGTCGCCAACTGGGAACCCTACGTCGTGCAAAGTCCTTCCTTGGTCCACCTGAGCTTTTTACCACTTACAAAGCTTTCATCCCCAGCCTGATGGAGTACTGCTCCCCCTCCCCCCTCAGGTGGCACTCCTGCCTCACACCTAGCTCGACCACGCGGTGGAAACCAGAGGTTTTAGGATGATTGGTATCTCTCGCGATTAAGCTGAGTCTTTGGGTCTCTCACCAGAAGTAGGTCGGTGGTCTTTCTGTCTTCTACCGTCTCCTCTCCAGCCCTGCCGCCCCCCCAACCCCCACTCTGTCTGTGATCTGTCCCCACTATATTTCCCCAGGGTGCTCGAAGTCAACCAATAACCCCCCACTTGTGAAACTGCCAAAATCAAGAACAACTGCTCACCTTCACTCTTTCATTCCTCTTTTTTTCCCACCTCTGCAACAAACTGCCACACTCTCTTCAATCCCACTCCTCCCTCAAGCTCTTCAACACAGCTGTTCACCACCATCTCAAATCTTCCCCCATCCAAAATCTTGATATTTACGACCCCTGTTAATCCCCCTCAAACCCACCTCCTTCAAACTCCCTGTTTTCCTTCCTGATTGTCCCTTTAGTACCACCTTGTTTTAGCCGTGTACCCCACCCCATCCCTCTCGCTTCCACAGATATCCTATTGTCTTTGCTCCCCACTATTGTGTGCTTCCCTCCCCCACCCCTCTTGTCTCCTGCCTTGTTATACATTTCTGTGTATTACCTCTTACACAAGCCTCGACTTGGTGTACAAAAAAAAAAAAAAAAAAAAAACAGCAAATTGCTTTGTACCCTTTTCCAGTTCTATGCCTTCTCAGAATTCTATCTTGGAGTTCTACGGATAGTTCCTAAGACCTCATGGTGGAGTTTCTGCTCTGACATGCACTGTCATCTGTGGGACCTTATATTGAAAGGTGTGTTTATTTCTAAATCATGTCCAATCAATTGACTTGGCCACAGGTGGACTCCATTCATGTTGTCGAGACATCTCAAGGGTGATCAAAGGAAATTGGATGCGCCTGAGCTCAATTTGGAGTGTAGTTGTAAAGGGGTTGAATACTTATTGACTCAAGACATTTCAGTTTTTCATTTTTAATTAATTTGGAAAAAAATTCTAAAAACATGTTTTCACTTTGTCATTATAGAGTATTTTGTGTAGATCAATGACAAAAAAAATCTCAATTTAATCCATTTTAAATTCAGGCTGTAACACACCAAAATGGGAGAACGTCAAGAGGTGTGAAAACTTTCTGAAGGCACTGTATATACAAGAAAGGGTAACTAGAACTGCTCGCCATATATTCACGAACATACACAGTATGAAAGGGAACTGTTTCTGATTGCTACATTAATTAAGTTCTACTACTCATGAATATTCATGAACAATCCATCCTTGGAGTTCCTGAACGAATTCAGATACTTCGATTTATTTACTACAATAAACACATTTTCTTTTGGAGTATATTACAAAAGGATTTTTGAATAAGTGGTGTCACTTTAAGTTGACAAAGTTCCATCACAATCACATCAAAATTAATAATGAAGATAAAACAAAATGTATTTTACAATTGAAACAAAGGTTCCCCCCACCCCTCCCAACATGTAGCTAATGTGGTCAGCAGATGTTCAGAGTGGACCTGAGAACACCTAAAATCCCAAAGTTTCCAGGCCCCTTAAGTGGGCCCCAGACCCCATACCATGATGCTTCGCACGTACAGCATCTTGGCAAGTATGCACCCTGTTCCCCTCATTTCTCAACACCCCTCTCCCCATTCAAAAATCCTGGATCCACCCCTGGAGTAGATGATGCACATATACACTTGCTCCATTATATATGGATTTGTTGGGCATTGCTAGCGAGTGAGTGAGATGCAGTTAAAAAAATTTTTTTGACAATACTCCTCCAGACAGGTAACTTTCCTTTCATGGACCGGCAGTAGTCCGCAGGCCAGCGGTTAAGAATGTATGGAGTAGATAAATGTCCATGTCCAAAGTTTCTTCACGAAAGGCGAGAGACCTGCTGGAGATACATGAACGTGCTAAGAAGACCCACTTTGATGCAAGACAAAGTATGGGATGAGAAAGCCATGATATTTAGTTTATCAATTGAAGGTTTACATGCTTCATGGTCTGGGTAGAATTGTCAAGGCCATTTGTCTCAAGACGTACCCTGATCAAAGTTGGAACCTAGCTTCAAGTGTGTGGTTCTTTTGTCCTTGAATGTCTTTCATGCAGAAGTGTATTTGAAAGGTGGAAGTGGTTTCAAAACAGACAGCAAAGTGGTGTAAATAGGCACAAAAGTTAGCCAAACACACCAGACTCCACGGCATTGTGGTTCAATCATTAGTTCTAAGAGACAGGTCAACAGTTCTATTCTGACCAATGCTGAGTGATCGTAAAGGTTTTAAAAATGGTATGTGCTGCTTGCTTCTTTGCTTGATGCTCAGCATTTAGACTTTAAAGGATAGAACATGGATAAACTTTATGGGTTGACATCTCATGAAAGAGGTGGGGGAGGGGGGAGATTTTTCCTTTATTGACCTGCTGACTGCAGATATAAAAGTGACATCGCAAGATGGTGTAGCCAGCACCCAGAGTGCACTGATAATTTGAATGACCTCCCCTAAGGTCACCAGGTGTGTTTGTCTGAAGTCAAGTTCAGTGTTGTCTAGTGTGTGTGTGTGTGTGTGTGTGTGTGTGTGTGTGTGTGTGTGTGTGTGTGTGTGTGTGTGTGTGTGTGTGTGTGTGTGTGTGTGTGTGTGTGTGTGTGTGTGTGTGTGTGTGTATATAACAGGCTCCTCCATGCACCCTAGAACTTGTGAAATCTATCTGTCTATATATTTATACATATATATTTGTATATATATATATTTAAGGAACAATACCTGTCCACCCAAAAACATGGAAATAGTGCTATGAACATACTGCATACTGAGTACCGACTAGCTCTATTTTAACGGAGCAACAATCTTACAAATTGCCAGAAAATTGTAGGGCCCCCACCAATGCCAAACAACTTGATTTTAACAAATATCTACGACTGAATGTTATTTCTCAGATGTAGGGGGAAAAAATACCTCTGATACCTGAAAATAGAAAAATATGGGTACCAGTGCGTTAACCAACAAATTAAACAATGGTTCAGAATAGCATATGTGGGTGAAAGTGACATTCGAGATAGAGCATTACGCATGCCCGAGAATCTGATGTATTTAAAAAGCCTTAAAAAGGCACTTACAACCCAACTAATCAGGGATCCCATTTATGTAGCAGCTAAACGGTAGCTAAGTTGATGTGAAAAGGCAAATTGACCTGTTTAGTATTCCCATCTTAAACCACTGCCTAATGATGTGGACAATTATGGTTCAAATGCAATGTTCTATACCATTTCTCTTTTGCCTACTAATGTTGTTATAATCCATGTTAAAGTACACTGTTTACATTCTTTGTTTTGTACAAGCTCCTCCATGAGTTTTAGTTCCATGTTGAAAATAATTAAAATTTGGGCGTGAGAAATGTCGCTTGTCGGGTGAGGCATTATGTCCTAATGTCGACACATAAAATCTGTAAAAGTAGAATCTAAAAAATACCCTGAAAAGGCATATCTACATAAGATGGACAGTATACCACGTAAATTTCATCAAGCTGCCTCAAATACTTACTGAGATATGGGCCGGAAATGAAAAACCCTAACGAATGGACAGACACGGTAATATACCTGAGCCCAGATTGGCTGAGGGGGTTTTTTAAAAATCAGCAAATTAAATGCAATGATTTACGGTGTCCCTTTCATTTACTTACCAAAAATTAATGGTGTGCAAGAGATGCGTTACACAGGTTAATTTTCATCTTGATATTGAATGCCAGTCAGCCAAACGCACTCACAATTTGCCATCTTGGAAGGAACGCACCAAGAACTGTTCCTTTCGTACAGATGTGGGGGAGTCGATGCAGTCTGGGGAGATAACCTATCAGGGAAAATGTGCAAATGACAACACAAAACATGCCGCCGTGCATAAATGATGCATGAAATTTAAATTAAATAATGAGAAAACTCGCAGAAAAACAATAAACAACAAAGGAGAAAAAAGAATCGATCTGGACACGTTTTATCTCACCAGTGCAGGAAACCACGAAGGTCCTTTTCGCTTCTCTTGCATGGCCTCCACACATACCAGCTTTCCCATCATGCTCTGTGCATTGTCTTCCATATCTTTTGTGCTCGTGCTTTCATGTTCATAACATGCCATATCATATGATGTTCTGTAACATTAAAAAATCTCTCCTCTTTTATTTTCCTTCTGATCAACAGTATTGCATCACTAATGATGAACAAAATTAATGTTGACAAAGCTGCAACTTACATGGCACTGGATCGTGGTCGTGTGTTCACCTTCTTACTAGTACTGTGACTCATAAATAAATCAAAGTCACTCATCGACAGTGGGTTTAGCGTCTAAACAAGCAGACAGACAAACAAACAAAGAAAAATAAACATGCTGCAATCAAAATAAACAGCCTAAATAAATAGTCTACAACCAAGGGATTTGATCAGTCACAAGAACACGTACAACATTGATGCGACTACTTTTGTACCTATAACAAGGGAAATATAGCTTCTGCATCAGTCACACATGTCATTTAAATAAAATAAAAATAAAACAAAGGTAAAAGTTTTGGCACTGGCAACAACTCCACTGCACATAACCAGATACCTTAGTCTTCTCAAAATGGCGCTCCCCCTTGAGCCGCAGTGCAGAGCGTTTCAATATGGCCTCATCCCCATCATCAAATTCTGTTGACAAGTCAAAAAAATTTATTCACCTGAAAACCTGCTTCACTTGAATATTTTAACCAAAATAAAACTTGAGAACAAAAACAAGTCAAGAAGAATATTTTTATTACCGTCATCATCGTCCATTACTATTTGACCTTAAATAGACAGTGCCTATAGAAAGTCTACATCCCCTTTCAAAATTTTCACCTTTTGTTGCCTTCTGGCCTGGAATTAAATTTCATTAAATCAGACTTTTTCCACCTTTACTTATACATTGTAACCTACAACTTCCAAGTGAAAAACAAATTCTACAAATTTTTGAATATCACTTAAAATATAAAATTAGAATATCTTGGTTGGATAAGTGTCCACCCCCTGAGTTAATATTTGGTGTAAGCACCTTTGATAGCAATTACAGCTGTGAGTCTGTTGGGATAGGTCTCTACCAACTTTGCACACCATGATTGGGCAATATTTGCCCATTCTTCTACGCAAAACTGTTCAAGCTCAGTCAAATTGCATGGGGAACGTTGATGGACAGCAATCTTCAAGTCATGACAGAGATTTTCGATTGGATTTAAGTCAGGACACTGACTGAGCCACTCAAGGACATTTATCTTTTTGTGCCTTAGCCACTCCAATGTAGCTTTGGGTGTGTGCTTCGGGTCGTTGTCATGCTGAAAGGTGTACTTCTGTCTCAATTTCAGCTTTCTTGCAGAGGGCAGCAGGTTTTCCTCTCGGATTTTTCTGTATTTTGCTCCATCCATTCTCCCTTCTATCCTGACAAGTCCCTGCTGATGAGAAATATCCCCATAACATGATGCTGCCACCACCATGCTTCACAATCGGGATGGTGTCCTTTGGGTGATGTGCTGTGTTGGGTTTGTGCCAAATATAACATTTTGCATTTAGGCCAAAAAGTTCCATCTTGGTTTCATCAGACAACTAAACTTTTTTCCATATGGCTTCAGAAACTCCAGAGTGGTTTTTTGCATAC
>NC_140962.1:58388683-58393683 GCF_056783735.1 Eptatretus burgeri
CGGGGGCGGAGCCACACTCGCCCATTGGTCGGAGGAAACGGGGGCGTGAACCTCCCCTGATCCTAGAATTTGCATGTATTGACTTCACACACACGCGCCTGAAGGCGGGGCCAAGCCGCCCCGCGCTCGCTAATTGGACGGAGGAAAAGTGGGCGTGTAGCGTTTTTGATGAGATTTTTCCCTCGGAAAGGCCGCTATTTGCGCTTGCGGCTCGGTGCGTTCGGCACCAATCGCCGAACGGGCCCAAGACAGCCCGACGTTCAGTGTTCACAGGTGGTGCGGGAATGGCCGTAGAGAGGTGAAGGTGGTGGAGGGTTTTCAGTGGTGAGGGTTGATGGTTATGGTGCCGTTGGGAATGGTGGTTATGCGATGTTTGCGGGATTGAGTTGTGAAGGTCAAGGTCGTGGCTGTTGGCGTTGCTGTTGTTGTCTGAGGGTTGGAGCGTGGTTGTAGTTGGTGACGATGGCTGGCGTGGTGGTTAAGGTGGTTGTTGTGTGATGGCGGTTGAGACGTGTTTGGTTCAAAATAAAGATAGAACAGAAAAACGGCTATCTCAAAGCGTCGCAGCCCGGATGAATCACATAAATTCCCTCTAGACAACGGGTTTGGGCTAACTACACATGTACCTATCGAGATATCTCACCTGAGGGTCCTGAATGGTGGTTTGCGAATTTCCACAGCCGTAACAATATTAATCGGACAAGCGGTTCCCAATTTAAGGCCATTTATCTGTCGACCAATATCTGCGAGAGAGGGGGACGAGAGAGGGGGGGATGAGAGTGGGGGCAAGAGAGAGGGGCGAGAGAGGAGGGGGAGAGAGGAAGGGCGAGACTAGGGGGAGAGAGGGGGCAAGAGAGGGGGAGAGAGAGGGAAGCAAGAGAGGGGGAGAGAGAGAGGGGCGAGAGAGGGGAGCGAGAGAGGTCGAGAGAGGGGGGATGAGAGTGGGAGGCGAGAGAGGAGGGGGAGAGAGGAAGGGCGAGACTAGGGGGAGAGAGGGGGCAAGAGAGGGGGCGAGAGAGGAGGGGGGAGAGGAATGGCGAGATTAGGGGGAGAGGGGGCAAGAGAGGGGGAGAGAGAGGGGGGCAAGAGAAGGGGGAGAGAGAGGAAGGGCGAGACTCGGGGGAGAGAGGGGGGCAAGAGAGGGGGAGAGAGGGGGAAGCAAGAGAGGGGGAGAGAGAGGGGGGCAAGAGAGGGGGGAGAGAGAGGAAGGGCGAGACTCGGGGGAGAGAGGGGGCAAGAGAGGGGGAGAGAGGGAAGCAAGAGAGGGGGAGAGAGAGGGGCGAGAGAGGGGAGCGAGAGAGGTCGAGAGAGGGTGGATGAGAGTGGGGGCGAGAGAGGGGGCGAGAGAGAGGGGGCGAGAGAGAGGGGGCGAGAGAGGGGGCGAGAGAGAGGGGCGAGAGAGAGGGGGCGAGAGAGAGGGGGCGAGAGAGAGGGGGGCGAGAGGGCTGCACATACTGGCACGCACTCGTCTATCTATAATTCCAGCAGTGTGTGTGTGTGTGTGTGTGTGTGTGTGTGTGTGTGTGTGTGTGTGTGTGTGTGTGTGTGTGTGTGTGTGTGTGTGTGTGTGTGTGTGTGTGTGTCTGTCCGTCTGTTTGTCTGCGACCGCCATTTCTCGACGACCGCCGGTCCGATCTGGTTGAAACTTGCCAGGAATATTGCCGGGGACCCACGGATGTGCCTTTTCAAGGTTTGATATTAATCGGACGAGCGGTTCCCAAGTTACGGCCATTTTATTTCTTTTTTCAGTGTTGAAAAGGTGTATATATGGCAGCTGAAGTGTCGTTCCACCTTATCATGCCATTTTTTCTCAGAATAATGATAACAGCATCTATCTATAATTCCAGCAATCTCTGTGTTTGTGTGTGTGTCTGTCTGTCTGTCCATCTGTTTGGCTGTTTGTCTGCGACCGCCGTTTCTCGACAACCGCAGGTCCGATCTGATTGAAACTTGTCAGGAATATTGCCGGGGCCCCGAAGATGTCACTTTTCAAGGTTTGATATCAATCGGACGAGCGGTTCCCAAGTTACGGCCATTTATCGACCAATGACAGGACACGGTGCTATGACATCACGAATGATGTCACAATTTATGTTTATTTATTTATTTTTTTGCACGATTGACGGTCCGATCTGATTGAAACTTGCCAGGAATATTGCCAGGGACGCGGTTGTGCCTTTTCAAGGTTTGATATCAATCGGACGAGCGGTTCCCAAGTTACGGCCATTTATCTGTCGACCAATGACAAGGCACGGTGCTATGACATCACGAATGACGTCACAATTAATGTTCATTTATTTATTTACTTATTTTGCACGATTGACGGTCCGATCTGATTGAAACTTGCCAGGAATATTGCCGGGGCCCCGCGGATGTCCCTTTTCAAGGTTTGATATCAATCGGACGAGCGGTTCCCAAGTTACGGCCATTTATCTATCGACCAATGACAGGACACGGTGCTATGACATCACGAATGATGTCACAACTAATATTTATTTATTTATTTATTTATTTTTTGCACGATTGACGTCACAATTCTTCTTCTTCTTCTTCGTTTGGTATGACGTCACAATCGACGCTGGAGAACTGAGTATGTGCCTTTTCAAGGTTTGATATCGTTCTTTATCAGTTTCAGCTTTTTCCCAAGTGTTTCCCAAGGTTTGAAAGCTGTTTTTTCCCAAGGTTCGAATTAATTGTTCAAATTATTAATTAATCCAAAGGTTTGAATTTTCCCAAGGGAAACAGCTGTTTCCCAAGGGTTTGAAAGCTGTTTTTTTCCAAAGGTTTGAATTAATTGTTGTGCTTGCTAGACATTTGTGAATACATTTGCAGAGAGAGGCCGAGAGAGGAGGGGGGGGTAAAGAGGATGGGGGAGAGAGGGGGGAGTGAGGGGCGAGAGAGGGGGGCGAGAGAGGGGGCGAGAGAGGGGGACGAGAGAGGGGGACGAGAGAGGGGGACGAGAGAGGGGGGACGAGAGAGGGGGGACGAGAGAGGGGGGACGAGAGAGGGGGACGAGAGAGGGGGACGAGAGAGGGGGGACGAGAGAGGGGGACGAGAGAGGGGGACGAGAGAGGGGGACGAGAGAGGGGGACGAGACAGGGGGACGAGACAGGGGGACGAGACAGGGGGACGAGACAGGGGGACGAGACAGGGGGACGAGACAGGGGGACGAGACAGGGGGACGAGACAGGGGGACGAGACAGGGGGACGAGACAGGGGGACGAGACAGGGGGACGAGACAGGGGGACGAGACAGGGGGACAGGACAGACAGGGGACGAGACAGGGGGACGAGACAGGGGGACGAGACAGGGGGACGAGACAGGGGGACGAGACAGGGGGACGAGACAGGGGGACGGAGACAGGGGGACGGAGACAGGGGGACGGAGACAGGGGGACGGAGACAGGGGGACGGAGACAGGGGGACGGAGACAGGGGAGGGAGAGAGGGGAGGGAGAGAGGGGAGGGAGAGAGGGGAGGGAAATAGAGGGGAGGGAAATAGAGGGGAGGGAGAGAGAGGAGGTGCCACAATGCAAGAGAGGGGGAGAGAGGAGGAGGCGAGAGAGGGGAACGGGAGAGGGGGGATGAGAATGGGGGCGAGAGAGAGGGGTGAGAGAGGAGGGGAGAGAGAAGAAGGGCGAGACAAGGGGGGAGAGAGAGGAAGGGCGAGACAAGGGGGGAGAGAGGGGGGCAAGATAGGGGGAGAGAGAAAGGGGGCAAGAGAGGGGGGCGAGAGAGGGGCGAGAGAGGGGCGAGAGAGGGGGCGAGAGAGGGGGTGAGAGAGGGGGCGAGAGAGGGGGCGAGAGAGGGGCGAGAGAGGGGGCGAGAGAGGGGCGAGAGAGAGGGGCGAGAGAGAGGGGCGTCACAATTCAAGAGAGGGGGCGAGAGGAGGGGGCGAGAGGAGGGGCGAGAGGAGGGGCGAGAGGAGGGGCGTGAGAGTGGGGGTGAGAGAGTGGGGGCGAGAGAGGGGCGAGAGAGAGGGGCGAGAGAGGAGGGGGGAGAGAGGAGGGGCAAGACTAGGGGGAGAGAGGGGGCGAGAGAGAGGAGGAGTCACAATTCTTCTTCTTCGTTTGATATGACGTCACAATTGATGCTGGGGACCTGAGTATGTTTACCAGGTGTTTCCCAAGTTATGGCCATTTATGATACGGTTGGTCCGATCTCATAGTGGGGCAGATTAAGTCAGTATCCCACAAGAATCTTTCAGTTGATGGTACAAGCTCCAAATTTGGTATACATGTGCTCCAGGACCCAATCTCTCAGAAAAGTACGTCACCCACGTTGAAAAACAAAATGGCTGCCATTTTTCAAGATGGCCGTCTCAAAATAGGAAAAAGGGTTTTCAGTGCTAAATGTCTATAAATAGGAACATGCTATTGATCCAAATGTTAAATAGATTGTATTTTGACTGGAGAAATATATTTTGGCACTAATATTCAAAAATGGTTACCAGTTTTCAAGATGGCGGCCATTGCATGACTTAAAATCAGTACTTTTGTAGCTGTCTTACAAAATTATCACAGATATTGCTGGGCAACATCTGTGATCATGTATTGAGGTGATGCGGTCAAGCTCTATTACGTTATGTGAATAAGAGTGATGTTAAAGCACAACCAGGGCACACTGGTGACATCACTGCTGTGAGACTCAGCATGGGGTTCATTGTCGGCTTATAGTGTACTACTTATAGCTGGAGTTTACAAACCTAAACTGTAGTTTGTAGTATACTTGAGTGTCCCAAATGCTATCTAATAAGCCCCTGTATATATTTCAGCTAGAAGTATAGCTGGTTGTAGTATTACACTATTAGATAGCTGTGCCTGAATTGACAGGATGTGCCAGCGCGGGAGAGCCGAGCCAAGGGTAATTGGGCTTCAGTTACCCGGAAGGTGTACAGATCGCACGGGACTTAAATGGCACTGGATGAGTGACATGAAGCAGCAGGTACTCAAAGATGATTGCCGTCTGTTCTCGCAACTCTTTATATCCTGCCAAGCACGAG
>NC_140962.1:58398683-58463683 GCF_056783735.1 Eptatretus burgeri
TATATATATATATATATATATACACATATACATATATACATATATATATATACATATATATATATATATATATATATATATATATATATATATATATATATATATATATATATCTATTATATTGTTACGGTTGTGGAAATTCGCATTACACCATAAAGAGTCCTCAGGTGAGATATATCGGAAAGTTCATGTGTAGTTAGCCCAAACCCGTTGTATAGAGGGGTTATGTGTGATTCAGCCGGGCTGCGACGCTTTGAGTGAGCCATTTTTCTTTCTCTATTGTTATTTTCGACCATTAAGCCGCCAACAACGCAAACAGCCACTACCTTTACCATCACAACTCCATCCCGCAAACATCGCTTCACGCCATTCCCAAACGATGCCCGCCAACCACCAAACCACCACAGAAAACCCCCCACCACCTTCGCCTATATCCTCCAACATTCGACCACACCACCAGTCAAGACCAAACGTCGTGCTGTTCAGGGCCCGTTCCAGGATTGGTGCCGAACGCAGAGCCGCGAGCGTGAATGGCGGCCTTTCCGAGGGAGAAATTCGGATCAGGAAGGCCTCACGCCTCCTTTTTCTCCGTCCAATGGGCGAGCGTCGGGCGGTATGGCCTCGCCTCCAAGCGCGATGAACGTGGATTCTTTACGAGAGGAATTCAGACCAAAAGAGGTTCACGCCCCCTTTTTGTCGCACCAATGGCTGAACAGAGGTTGGCGTGGCCCCGCCTCCACTCACGTTTTGATCCTGAAATTTGCATATAGGCTCCTCCTGCAGCCTATAAAGACACGAGCATAAGGCGACTCGAAGAGTTCGCGCAGTTGAGTTGCAGGCGGCTGGTCGGGGCAAGTGAAGAGTTCAAGTTCGAGTCAAGTGAAGACGGTGGTCGGCAACGAGGTTGCGGTGTGGGGGTCGCTCGTCTCGTCGCGGGGTCCAAGCCAGCCAGCCATTCCCCTCTCCCTGAGTACCAGCAATTTCCCCCCCTCCCCCATCCGCGCTGAGACAGTGCCGGGGGGCCCCGTTCCTCCCCCACCCTAAACGTGGTGCCAACAAAACTGCTTGTGCGGAGCACGCCGGAGAGGGCTCGCCGACCACGCCAGGGGCACGGAGTCGGGGCGCAGCAGTGCGAACATTGCGGCTTGCCGCCATCGAGTCACGAGGATGCGGGTAAGACCTTCTCGGTCTCGTGGACCTGGCCGCTCCTCCAGGATCCACGGACCTGTCTGCCTCCTTGCCTGTGAGGGTGGCTTTCTTTCCTTTGCTTTTTGTACGAGTGATGTGGCGCTGAGTCCCGACAAGTAGAACTGTACAAGTGTTGTAAATAATTGCCCTTTTATTCGGTCGTATTGCATTTGCTTTTGTTGCATCTTGTCTTGACTGTAATATACGTGCCTTCCGTGTTTCCATAATAAATGTGCATTGCTTGTTGAACTGTTTCCCACTTTGCTTCGTCTCCTTCCTTTTATTGAATCTCCATCTTGCATCACGTAAGGGATTCGTAGTGGGTTTCAACATCCCGGTAATTAATCGGAACCGTCAAGGCCGACGATAACTCTGCTCGGTTATCCCTGTAATACAGAACGAACCGCTGAAGCGGTTCGTGTCCGGAGTCGGCCTGTGGCGTGGTACAACTCCTCGGTACGCTACTCACGCGAGTACTTAGGTAAATCGACCATTCGGAGATCGGACGCTATTTCGCGCGGGTAGAATGCTGACTGAGTTGTGGTGAGGTAAAACCCCCACCCGTGACTGGCTCTGGGCGGTAGTTCCCGGAGGGTCATGACTGAATTGTCCGTTCAGGTGGGCGAGGCGGCCGCTTTTGGCTACACGCGGTCGATCGCATGCCGGCGGGCACGAATTCGCAACACTGGTGTCAGCGAGCAGGAAACAAACTCTCCCGTCTCCAACTAAATTTACGGGAATCGGTTCAGGGATGAGTGGAGCGACCCCCGATTCCCTCCAAATTACGAGCAATTTAAATTAAATCGCTTACGTGAAATAAGATGGCATTTCAAGGCGAGCGGGTGCCGGGGGTAGAAATGTATATGTCTTTTAATGTAGAATCCATGGCCCGGGACGGTACTTGTAATCACAATCCGTGGGGAAGCTCGACCCAATATTCTGAGCATGACTCTGCCGGCAAACTGAGTCGCATAATGGCGGCGCGATCGCACCTCAGCGCAGCATGGAGTGAGCGGCTACTTATGGCGCGGCGAATGGCGCGACACGAGGCGAGCGCTCCCAACAACCGTTTCAAACCACGTGGGCATGGCAGGTGAGGTCAAGCGTGCCTACGCCGGACATTGGCGGGCTTTGGTAAGAATTGAAGGAAGAATGGAGGACCGAGCTCGAAAAAGAAAAACAGAAACACGAGCTGGAAGTAAAACAATTAAAGAAAGAACTATTGGAGAAGTCAAGACAGGCCAAGGAACTAGAGGGAAAAGTGGGGGAAATAGAATTGAGGATCCATAAGTGGGAACAAGGAACGAGCGAGGTAAGCAAGAGAATGGAGGAGGAGTGAATTGGTAATTCCCGGGATAAAGAGGACTTGGAAGAAGAATGGAAAAAAAGCTGGAAAAAGAAAAAGGTGAACATGACTTGGAATTAAAAAAACCCAAGGAAGATGTAAGATCAGGGAAAAAGATAATAGAGATCCGAGAAGGGACGTTAAAATTGAGAGAGGAATGGCTAGAAAGAGGAAAGGAATACGGGAAGAAAATGGACGAAATGAAGAGGGAAGACTGGGAAAGTTGTGTGGAAAGGAGGAAAGAAGCATGCAAATTGAGAGAGGAATTATGGGAAAAAGCTTCTGACATACTGAAACACGAAACCAAAGAGAGAGGATTACAAAACGAACTAAGGATGTGAAAAGAGGAAAGGAATAGAGCGGAAAATGAAAAGTTGAGGAAACACTGTACAGATCAAACAGTTGGAAGCCAAAGGAAGGTTGGAGTGTGCGGAGATGAGAAAGGAAGTAGAAAAGAAAGCTTCGGAGTTGCAGAAGCACCAAAACAAAGAGACGGAATTACAAAACGAGTTGAGGATGGTGAGAGAAGAAAGAACAAGGACGGAGAATGAAACGTTAAAGAACCACACTGCACAGATTGAGCAGCTGGAAGTGAAGGAAACCACTAGATTGCAGAATGAAGAACAAGAAAGAGAGTGGAGTGAGAAACAAAAAGAAGAACGAATGAGACAGGAGAAGGAAATTGGTCAATTGAAAGAAATAACAAGATTGCAGAGTGAGGAACAAGAGAGACAATGGGATAGAAAACAAAAAGAACATGAAGCTGAGGTTGACCAATTGAAAGAAAAGGTGAGGCTGGAGTGTGAGGAGATAGACAAAGAACAGCGAATGAAATACAAAATGGAGATGAACCAAATGAAGAAAACCACGAAACTGGAGAAGGAAAGACAGGAGAGGAAACAAGGAAGAGTAGTGAGAGAACAGCAAATGAAACACAAAAGGGAGATTAACCAAATGAAGCAAACAACGAAACTGGAGAAGGAAGGACAGGAGAGGAAACAAGGAAGAGTGGAGAGAGAACAGCAAATGAAACACAGGAAGGAAATGAGCCAATTAAAAGAAACGATGAGATTGGAGAATGAAGAGCAGGAGAAACTGTGGGGTGGAAAACAAGAACAATGTGAGTTTGAAATTGAACAACTAAAACGGGGAGCAAGATTGGAGTCCACGGAGATTGAAAAACTCCAGAGGGAGAAAGAACTCAGGAAGTTCCGAGAGGAGGAACGACTCAGAAGGAGCCAGGAAGTAGAACAACGCAATAAGGTGGGATGTGTGACAGCACCACAAGGAGCAATGTCGGTGGTGCAGGAATTAATCGACACCACTCGTCGGATGAAGGAACAGTTAGGACCAACCCTAATAAAGGAGACACAAATAAAAATGGAGAAGAGGGAAGCAACAGTGACAAAGAAGGAAGTAGAAGTATTGCCAGAGACACGGGAGATAGACCGAGTCGAGAATGAATTAAATAAAACGAAGGAGGAAACAGAGACGAGGATCCAGGAAGAAACTAATAGACACGAAGAGGCAACAGAAATAAAATGTATAGAGACTCAGGAGATATAAAAAATAGAGGAGAGACTGCACGATAAAGACGGGGTTAAAGGAACAGAACACACACACGGAGTTCGCAAGGCTTAATGGGGGTGAGCTGGCGGACTGTTTTGTGGCCCGGTGCAAGCAGCTGGATGGCCTCCTTCGGGAACGGAGGGAGATGCTATTCTCCCTTGAAGCTGATCACGACCAGGTGGGTTCGGTCGTATCAAGCGAGTTCGAGGGGGCGAGTGCTGCGAACGGGTGCACGAGCAGCTTGGGGGTATAGAGACCCCGGGACCCCTAGTGGTGACACAAACCCCCAGTGTGATTGTCCCGGTGTGTGTGGTGAAAGGTGTGAAAGACGCCGTGTGTGAGGAAAATGGTGTGCAAGGTTGCGAGTGAGCCGAGGTGCGTGCTTCCCAGCACGCCGTGTGTGGATGAGGCACCGTGTGTGAATGTCACCGCGTGTGCGAGTGAACGGCCGAGTGCGAGGGGGACCGTGTGTGTGAGAGAGCGGTATGCAAGGGAATTGACGGTCGGCATGAGGGAGCACGCAGCCGCATTTCCGAGAGTGAGTGTAATGGTGAGGTGTGTGAGTCTCGTGACACGCGGGAGTTTGAGCGCGTGGAGGGAATGGAGACGACAACAGCAACAGAGGGACAAGAGCCGAGTAGCGGCCGTAGTTGCATTCGGGGCCGCGCCAGGTTTACCCAGCAGCGAGCGCGAGGTTCGGGCCGTGTGCGCGCCTGCGGGAGTGAAACCCGGTCCGGAAACGCCAGCGGTGGATGTTGCCGATCCCGCGGACGGACAAAGGTTAGGCAGGATCACGGATTTGGACTGGATGGGTTCTCCACACGGGCGGGTGTGTGAAGCTCCAACAGGTAGAGCACATGCGTTCGCGTGGGGAACCCCTCGAAATGCGAGGCTTGTGTTTTTTCTTGATGCGCCAGGTGACGTCATGGCTGCATGTATGGTTGGAATCCGGCAGGAGGGTGAATCCCTGCCGGATGGTGCCGTTAAAGAGGGACGAGGTGTGTGAACAGCTGCCATGACGTCACGGGCAAAGAGCGCAGGTTGCGAGTTGCAGCGCTGGTGCTGCGCATGTGAAAAAAAAGTTGAGAAAAGCAAGCCTCGCTTTCGGGTGAACAGGATTCCCGGGCAAGGGGTGGAAGATCCCCTTGATTTGGGTGCAGGATGACACTAGTTAGGGGGAATGGTTAGTGATAGACCAGCTTCATGGGGCAGGGGTAAGTCCTCATGAGGCACGTGGAATGGATTAGGTAGAGGAATTTAGATGAGATTTAGGTTAGGAAATTGATTTTTGGGATTTTGAGAACAGTGACGACTTTGAGTGTGTAAAGGGGACGTAGCTTCGCTACTTAGGTTAAAAGGAACGTGCTGTATGGTAAAGGGTGACGTGGGAGCACGAGTTAGTTAGGGGATGTAGTGAGCAGGATGGCAGGATTCAGCGATGGAATGCGAGTTGAAGAGCGGAAATGTACTTGTTGGGTGAGTGAGGCCGGCAGGTCTGTGTGCATGGAGTGATTGTGGAATGCATGGTGTGATGGGTGATTGGGGGGAAGGAGTGATTCCCACCCAAGGGACCCCGAGGTCAGGATAAAGTGAGTTAGTGGGTTAGTTAAATTGACAAAATGGAAGTCATTTTGCTGGTAGTGTGAGTGTAGGCTCGAAACCTGTTTTGGAGGGGTACAGGAGCCCTGTTGACGGGCTGGGAGCGTGGCTGTGAAAGGTGAGTATCGCTGAGTGGGTACCCCGGGCACCGCGCTAGTCGGCCGCGGTAGGCCAAGGGCCCATGGGGGGCCGGGATAGTGTAGTGGGCAAGGGTGCGCCCGCATGATGCGGGGGCCCCGGGCGCCATTAGCCGCGTGGGCAGTGTCGTGGGCACAGGTGACCCTCGGAAAGGGGCCCGGGAAGCCAGCCTGCCACGTGAGCGTTTCAGGGAAGTCGCCATATAGGGCACTCCCCGGTGTTTCGGGAGCTGGTAGGCTCGGAGGCAGTGTAGTGCCCGGGGGTGCCATAGCTGGAGAATCGGCAGAGGGTAGTGCCTGCCAAGGGAGCCACGCGTCCCAGCCATGAGACCGTGTGAGGGCACGGAAGGAAAATTGGGGGGCGAGGCCCGAAATTTGCGAGGACACCAACACATGCGACGGGAATCTGGGTTGATAAAACCAATAGTTTAAGCGAGAGGCGCTTGTTGAAAGCCCCGGGGTCATTTAAAGGTTAATGGATAGGGTAGATTAGGAAGTGTACCCCTCCGCACCATCCATCCCTTCGCTCTCGTTGTGGGCCGCTGGACCCACTTTGGGTAAAGATCGCTGAACTCTGAGGAGTTTGAAAAAAAAAGTTGGGGCTAAATTGGGTTTGGACAAATTAAGTGGGTGGGTATGGATAGAGACAGGCAAAGGCGATAGGTTGGGAGGGAGACGGGTAGGTAGGTCCGAGCCCACCTTCTGAGTGGCCAGCACCACCGCACTCCCTCCACCAACCTCCACTGAAAGGCAAAGGCTGGCCAACTTCATCGGCTGGCTGTTTTTACTTCAAGGCATGTGCCGGTCAGCTTCACTGCTGGCTGTTTTTGCTGCAAGGCCTGTGCCGGTCGATTGTCTGCCGGCTGTTTTTACTACAATGCCTGTGCCGGACAGCTTCACTGCCGGCTGCGTTTGCTACAGCGGCCTTGTTTTGCTGTGCCTTGCCTGTCCACCTTTGCCATGCCATGCCTACTGCCCACGTCATCTTTTGCCCCCGTTCTGTTTTGATTTGCCCCCCCCCCCCCGTTCCTTGCCATGTATGCCAGCATTGTCGCGTAGTTTGCAAGGACTGCCCTGTTGGCAGCAACAACACGGGCCTGCAGTGGCGGCCCGTGCACCATGTTTGCATTCATCCATCCGTTGTGTTCATTGCGTGTGCCACTTGGGCTGGCACAGAGACTGCGTTGCGCAGCTCAAGATCCGTTGTGTTCATTGTGTGTGCCACTTGAGCTGGTACGGAGACTGTGTTCGTGCAGCCCATGCACCGTTGTGGTTCACTGTGTTCATTTCAAAAGGGGGAGGCCTTGGACTGCGTGTGAGCAGCCGGCCACGTTCCCTGTCACCTGCATTGCCTGAGCCAGAGACTGCATGCGAGCAGCCTGACTCCCTGCTAACTGCTTTTCTCTTTGCAGAGTCCATTGATCCTGGGCCATGGTTTAGTGTAAAATTTGTAAGGTTAAGGTGTGATGTACTGTAAATATGAGTGCGCCCCCGGCATGTATGTCTTAGCGCCGGCAATTTATTTAAGTCGTCTGGATGAGTGGGTTTGTTTAGTAAGTTACTTAGCCCTCAGGTTATTTATTTTGCGGACATGAATACACTAAATGTCACACTCAGGGATCCGAAGGTAAAACGTCCAAAAAAAAAAACATGGCTCACCGCTACGACCCCTCAACCACCAGTTCATAACTCACCCCTATGAATGCTACAACCACTGTCACCACCAAAAACACCCACCACTGCCCTGTAAAGATGCCAGGGAACAATGGACGCCACGTACCACTGCAGATGCTTATGCTTGGGACGTTCTGGTGTGTAGTTTGAAGCGCAAGTGTGCGCTAGAATCCATTTGACATTGCATGGATAGCCCTTGTGCTCCGCTCAATAATGGCCCCCATTTGGTGTCCAGCGCATGTTTGTGGCAGAAAACGCCACCAGAAACCCTCACACCATGTTATCCTCAGAACTCCGTCGCGTGAATGAGACAATTTCCGGTGCAGAGTCCTCGCATGGATGGGGCCAACACTTGGGGAAGCATCCGTGCACCAATGTGGAAGCTTGAAAACTCCGACTGTCCATCCTGATCCACCTTTAGGCTCCTCCCTCACTAAACAACTATAAGACACCCTGCGAGGGGGAGGGAAAGACAGACATGCTTTTGGCTTGGTCGGCGGTAAGGAACAGAAGACGGACATGAACAGGTGGACAGAGCTCGAGGAACAGAGCAGGCATAGTGGAGCGTTGGGTAGGCGAGCAATTCAGGCGCCATGCTGAGCGCTTTCATTCGGGCTAAGCTGAAACACATTTACATGTACAGACTTCCTCACACATCATTTGGAATATCTCCTTACACATTCTGTCTCATTTTCAGTCTCGTCTGCTGTGGATGCAAAAGAGAAATTGGGAGGGCAAATCCCAACAACCGTTCTTTTCAGAACGACCCTACAGACACGCACCTATTTCCATTTTTCTTCTCTGCACCTCATCTGCATTTCACTGCAACTCATCGCACCCCTCATTTTGCACCTCCTCTGACCACGCACCTGAGACACTCAGTTTTCCTCCCCTCGTCCTTCTCCTAAGTGACTAGGAAGCGTGGGCCCATCGGCCACGCCAGGTACAACAGAGGTCACAAACACCGTCTTTCCTCATCTCTCTTTGCTCTCTAACTTTCCTCAGGGTAGGTTTCTGATTGTGCCCGTCTTCGTACGAGTTAAGATTGTATAAGTTCTGAATATCGGTATATGTCTGCACTGTATCTTTTTTTCTTTTGTAAATATTTGCATTTCTCTTGTTATAAATAAACCTGCCTTTTATGAATGTACCCAGCTCGTCACGTCTTTTCCATATTGGTCCAGCATAGTCCTCACACAGTTTAGCCAGGAAGTTCTGCCCCACGTAATTTGTTCTTGTTAGCCAGTGTATACTCGCAGCTCCACTCGGCTGCAACTGATCCGGTGAGTTTAATTAGAGTACGCATCGAGGGAACGAGATCCCCCCCCCCTTCCCCATGCCCTTGATGTGGCCATCCACATGCAAGGTAGTGGAATCCTGCCGGATTGACAGTACCAATTGACGCTCATGGTTGCTTAACAACCCACAGTTATTCGTGTCCATTGGCCTCAGGACCGGGTGTTCAAAAATAATAAACCTAGTGCGTTGCCTATCTAAACGAGCAGACTCGTACGGATATCCTTATGCTACATTTCCGGAATTGAAACTGAACATAAACACGTGGGTTATTGTTGCGAATCTGGAAGCCGTGAGCTTCTACAATTATGACTTCTACAATTAAAACAGGCGCCATCACACACACACACACACACACACACACACACACACACACACACACACACACACACACACACACACACACACACACACACACACACACACACACACACGGAAGATTAGATATAGCCCAGAGAGAAAGAGAGCAGATGAGGATAAACGGCCTCCCAATACCTGGCGCAGTCGACACACTAACGCAACCCAGAATGCTTAGGGTGAGGAAGGTGGGAGGAATACTGGTGGTGTCTCAGGTGTGGGGGTGGTGCGGTGTCGTGCCAGAGGAAAATGGGATTGCGAGTCAGTAATGATACTCTTTGTGCATCCAAAGAAGAGAGGATAGAGAGGTGGATAGAGAGAGAGGAGAGAACAGGCGATCGGAGAAAGATCCCCAACCTATCCATGTATAGGTCTGTTTGTGTAGCGTGTACCTCCGTGGGACGCTCCGTCTGAGCGTTCCCACCTCAAGATGTGGCGCATTATCTCCTGCTTAATCACTTTGTCGGGGCTCGTGGCAACGCGCACTCCGCACTGAACCTTCCGCCACCCCCGTGCAGCCAGATGGACATCAGCATGATAAGGAGTCTTGGCAGTCACCCTGGATCATGCTCTCAAGAAGAAGCATGTCCTGGCAATCGCACACCAATAATGAGACAGAGAGCGAAGAGCCAGCAAAGGGGAGGCAGCGAAGAAGAGGAAACGAAGTGAGAGAGCTAACAGCTCCACGCTCCCCCTTTTATAATCCCCGGGCGAAGGGTGAAATGATAACCCAAAGCGACGTGCTATGACCCGAATCTTGCTCCTCCATTGGGCCACAGCGGCCCTAGCCAAGCCCTGCCAGGCTCCCGGACCGGAAACTGTCTCAGTTGCCCATCTGCTTTGGCATGGGTCGAAGCTGCTGACTCACCATAGGGTGTGCTCCCTGAGCCAGCACCACAGCCCTGAACGTGCTCCGAGTGCAGTCTGAATGTGGAATAGCAACTGACTTTCCCTGCCACTCACTGGGGCCCCCTCTCATGAGCCAAAATGCATCACTGGGCCCCATACCAAACTCCCAGATCGCCCTTCTTGTGACCCTCCTCGCTGCCCCTGTCTTGCCATGGTCTGGCGACTGGATGAGGATTGTATCAATTCAGCATGCTCACCCGGGACGACCCGACGAGATGCAGTCAAGCTATTCATGTCTGTTGCTTGGACCAGCATCACACGGTGCCGAGGATAGCCCCAGTCGTGCAGTACTCCTCTCTTTCGCGTGGCGAATTGTAGCAATGCAGAGGTACGAGGACGTGTGGGAATATTTTTCTGTATGCGGGAGGCATTTGCAGTCAAAGAGGTGAGGTTTGGTGAGCGAGGTGTGAAGTAAAGTGTGGTGCCGGTTGGGAATTGGCACACAGATTTGAACGAAATAATGACACACAATGCCCATGTGCAGGTTGTGTTGTGTGTGGTGGAAGGAGTGTGGTGGTTCCGAACCATAGGAGGAATCGTGGTTTGCTTATTAATTATCAATCGCATATTGAATGGCGTGTGTGCTTGCTTGCTTGTTTTGTACCATGGCTAAAAGGAAAGGGTTGGAGTGTAAATCAGAATATGACATAGAGATAGTTAATAAACCTAACTATGACTATGAGACCCATGCAATGAATTTTGTCCCGTTAACCCACGAGTCATGAGAAGAGGTCGAACCGCACAAAGACGAACTAAATAACTGTCTGGAAAGCACAGTATGGGTGGCATTGCCTTCGAGGCATGCAGTTTTGTAGAACCGTAACAATGTATATATATATATATATATATATATATATATATATATATATATATATATATATATATATATATATATATATATATGTATATGTATGTATGTATAGTAAATTGGATGAAAATTGGTAATTCGTGAACGTGACCTTTTGATTGACCTATTGACCTCAATGCTTCTAGCTTGTCACGACCTCTACCAGGTGGTTAAGTTTTGTGAATATCGGAGTAAACATGTGACCTGTAGGTGATTGACATCCTAACAAATAGACAGACAAACAAAATAACAGACCAGACCAACCAATATACTTCACTTGTGAATCTTTGATTTCACAAGTAATAAAATAAAATAAAATAAAGAAAAGAAAAGAAAAGAACAGCAATTGAGAAAAACGATAATACAGTACCCCAATCTTGATTGCACACAGTTAATGGCTACTTCACCTGAAGCAACATATTTAAATCACATCACCATTGCTTGCACCATGAAAAGTGAAGATTTTGCCAGAAGTTGTTTGACATTGTGAGAAAGTACTCATTACAGCTTACTTAGTTGTACTATTACACAAGATTCAAATCAAATGATGACGACAATTGTGATAAATAAACTGGACATAATTTGACGTCGTGACATTGACCGATATGCCTCCACCCACATTAAGTCTTTGCTTACTCCAACTTTGACCTAAAAATCTAATTTGTACATATATAAATATCATGGTACATGTACTTATTTTAGTCCAAGTCCCTACCTCAAGAACTTTTTTTTACCTGACATAACTTCTGACCTATGACCTCTTGACCCCATAATCTAATCAGTTAATCTTTACATCATTATACATACTTGTACCAAGTTTGACTTGGATCCTTCATCAGTTCTTAAGTTATCACGAAAAACCGATCATGAACACATGGACAGATGGACAACCCGGAAACATAATGTCTTCAGTGACCTCGTCAGTGGAGGCATGAAAAACAACAACTTGCATATCCTTTTTAGGAATACAGTTCTGGAAATTTTCCTTCCAAAATACATCAAAGTGCATTGTAATAGAAAAGAAAAAGCTGATATTATTTTGAACAAATGCATCCCATGAACGACTAAGTTTTGTCATAATCCATCCACAACTTTTTGAGATATCTTGCTATATATCGTTTTTGGCCCAATTTCTCAATGGGGAAGAATCACTTTTTTAAAAATTAAAAAAATTCTTATCCATATCTGGATTCGGATCTTCACCAAAATACAATTTATTTGTCCTGGTCACACACCCAACCTGTCCACCAAGTTTTGTTTGAATCCATCCACAACTTTTTGAGATATCCTGCTCATAGACAGAAAAACAGACAAACAAACAAATAAACCACATGTGACTTCTTTAAGGTCACACTGAGGTGAACAGAGCTGCTATCCACCAGGAGCGAATCCTTGAGGAATATCTGACTACGAGAGATTCCGATGAGAATCGTTCTACAGAGTAACCATGAAAAATATGCTTTTGCCTCATAACGTCACCAAATGACGTCATAATGTCTCAAGCTTGTCATATCTAGAAAGCACTCATTGAGGTGTTCAATTTGAGGTACTACACGATATGGTTCCTAAAACTTGAAAATTTGACCTTGGGGTCAAATATGTTTGACCTTCGGCGCTAACCATGAATGTCAAGGCCAATCGCCACCAAAAATTAATCAGCTGAGCGCCATACCATGAACTATATTCCCATGAAGTTTGAAGACGATCCGATCAAAATTACTCAAAAAATAAGGGTTTCGTCGACTCCCCTGATTTGCGACAAAGTGACCTTGACCTTTGACCTTGACCTTCAAAATTTTATGAGCTGAAAGGGACCTCTATAGGCCTCTGATATGCAAAGTTACAAAAATTTCCAATGATAAATGTGCTCTGCAGAATTTTTTTTACGTGATTACAGACAAACAAACAAAAAAAAACAAAAAAACATACAAGCTGACTAACATATCTTGCAAAAACTTCGTTTTGGCAAGATAATGAAATTGCTCATTGATCAAGGAATTACCATAATAACTTTGTCATATCTCCATGATCTCTGAAAAAACAAAGACCTGGAAATCAATTTGGTTCTTATAAGTCGATAGTGCTACTGTTTAATGAGTTATAGCACTTAGTTTGGTCATGATCATAACTTGGAAGTCAATCGGACTTGAAATGGCGTTTTTAATCGCAATTTGAAAGTTTTGACCCGACCCCCCTGACATTCGACCCCCGACCGCGAAGAAGGGTGTTGGTGTGACACCCCAATGCGACATATGGTTGGATGCAGTATTGGAAGATGCACATTTTGGATTTGGTTTGAAGTCGATATGACCATTTTAGTGGACGTTATTGCGAAAATAAGAATTTCGGTTTTTCGGTGACCTTGACCTTTGACCTAGATTCACCAAAAACGACAAGTGTCTAAGTTGGACCATGGCCGATGTCTGTAGCCATGGTCGCTGAAACGGTATGGCTGCTCCAGGGTAAACAAACAGACAGACACACACACACAGAATGACACACACAACCGACCAACATAATTGCCGAAATCCGAAGGATTCCGGCAATTAAACAACCAGACAGGGATGAAAATATAACCTCCATCCACCTTTGGTGGTAAAAGTAATGCCACTGGTTTGAAAGTTCTTGAGTGAAACAAATACACTTCTGAATTCATTCAAAAGGACATTTTCTGATTTATCACAATACACTGGCAATGTAAGATGTTTGAAGGAATAAAGTTCAGAGCATGATACACACCTACAGTATAATGGCTGATGTCTATGATTCTACCCACGGTAGCCTCGCGAAAACCTCCATGTGCAGCCTTCACTTGCACTGTGGCTCCAGGCTAAAAAAAAGATATTCAAAAAATTACAGCTTCCAAAATTGTGCACCCAGGTATTAAATACAAGCTGCAACACTTCATGATATGAGGCCCGGCGAGGAGTGATGCAAGCGACATTTTTTTAATGATATGATGATGATAGGCTCGGATGATAGGGGAAGGGTTAAAATAGTGCTATATGGCATTAACTCCAAAATGGCCGATGTGGCCCTTACATTACTCCTCCTCGTGGCGCCTCATATGTAACACGCCATTAGTAATTATTCCAATTTCAATATTTATCTATGGTTCTGAGATGTTATGAGTTGTCATACACTCTTCCACAACCCTCCTCTCCATTCATATTTGCACAATCACTGATTAGCAACCCTGGAGCCTCATACATCACTACAATCTCCAGTATCAAACCTTCTACAGACTTCTGCATTCACTTCAAAACTGCACCAACTTACCACTAATGATCCTTCGATAAATTCATCTGAAATAACATCCGATGATAAGTCATCCTTGAACACAACCTGGAAAATGGATAAATAGACAAAAGTTAGAGTCCTCTATTGCCAATAATACCAAGTTTTTATAAACCCACTTGGGTCAGGTCATCCTCTCTTCAAGAGAAAGTGTTGCTTTCACTCACGAGGAAACTGTTCAGAAGAGTACGGTACAACAGAAAACTCACCTTCACCTTGAGTGCCTGGACAACATGTTGCACTGTAGCTTCACAAAATGCACCACGGTACTTCGCACTGACTGCGGTACCCACGGTGAGGTATGCTGGTTCAGCAGTAGATGGCTGTGAACAAAAATGTTAACTTTCAATAGACATGTAGAAAATGTAGCTCATGAGGATGTTTAAGCATAAATTCTCAAGATAACATTTCATCCAAGCTCGCATTCGTTTGGTCATCCCTTCAAGGCACTCGCCTCGGCCGTCCCTTCAAGGCTCTCGCTTTTGGCAATTTAAGCCTTTGCATGATTGTAAACAACGAGAATAATCTAATAATCACCATATAAACCACGTCCAGGACAATCTATTTATTACATATGTACAGGGAGTTGAGGTGGGATAAATTGAGCAAATAAAATTGACAAAAGCAAGAGATTAGGTGTGGGAAAAGGGTGGTAGGTAAGGGAAAAAACAAATTTAAAATTACCAGAAGATTTGAGGCGCATCACTGCTATGGCAACATTTTCCATAATACAAGATATCACATTCAATCAATGCATTACCAGGTTTTTCCAAAGTCTTTTCAATAAACAAAATTCATTTCAATAAACAGTTTTCAATAAACAGTTCATTTCAAAACAACGGGGAGAACCCAACTGGGAACATGTGATATTCAAAATCAGTTGGTTGGGGATGAATGCAATTCCTTCAAAATCAATCCTCATGGAATACTTAAAATAAGACAATGTCAAGAATTTCTTTGCCAACAGAGAATGAACAAGTCAGCATCATGTCAATCATGATATAATTTTATACTTAAATAAACGATTTTTAAATGGGAGAAAAATAACTAGGAAACCGACTGATACCACAAAACCTGGCACGGTGCTCACTCTTTCACAAACGCATTACCTTTCCGGTGGTTTGGCGAAGCCAAATGAGGTACGTACACTTTGTCCACACCCGTCTATATATTATACAGAGACCTGACAGAAATAAATAGACACCATGATTTAAAAAAAAAAATTTTTATTGAACATTTGAAGTATATTTGATCAATTTTAATACATACACTAGTATTTTGTTGACGTGCCATTTGCAGATTTCAATGCTTTTACTCTTTCAGGCATAGACCTGAATTCCGAAATTTTCACTTGTGGGATTTCTGCCCAGGCTTCATGTAAACGGGTTGGCAATTCTGCCCGTGATGTTGGTTTCCTGGACTTTTTCCGCACAGCTCGATCCAGTATGGCCCAGAGGTGTTCAATGGGATTCATGTCAGGAGACTGACTTGGCCATGGAAGTCGTTTGATCCCATTTCTGTCCTGCCATTCTTTGGTCTTTTTTGCGGTGTGGCATGGAGCTCCATCTTCCATGAACAGAGTGTTGATTTTGACCATCTGACCAGTGGAGAAGACAAGGAGATGTCCATCCTCAAGGATAGAAATGTGTGTCGTAGAGTTGATGTTGTCAACACTCCACAAGCTCTGACAGACCAGTGCTCCAGATTGCTCCTCACACCATCACTGAAAAATCACCGTGTTTGACAGTTGGCTGCAATCAGTTCAACGAAAACTCTAGACTGGGAAGTCTCCAGACCCATACGTGTCGACTGTCAGAAAATTGAGCAAATTGGGACTCATGTGAAAAAAATTACAGTTTGTCAAACCTCCAAGGGTCTGTTGGCCATCTTGTCAGCCCACTTCTTTCTCCTTTGAATGTTGGCTGGTCGAGAAAGAGGTTTGCTCCAAGCTGCTCTCCAATAGTATCCCAGTTGATGAAGGCACCACATGACAGTTTTTGAGCGAAATTGGACCTCCTCTGCAACATCTGCTGCCTTGCAAAGGAGAGTTTTCTCAATGGACCGCTTGACAGCTCAAAGACACCTTTCTGAGGACCCAGATCGACCAGAACGGGAAGCTGTGGATTCCTTGCCTTCGCTGGTGAATTACGCAATCACCCGATTGACCAGAGAAAGCGGAATGCCAAGGTTCTGAGCTATCTGATGCTGGCTGATTCCACCTTCCAAATGGCCAACAATTCATCCTCTTTGAAAATCTGAAAGATTGTGTGCTCCCTGGGTTCAAGGCATAGTTATTTGTCATACAAGACCCAGGAACTCATTTCTGCAAAGAAATAGTCAAATATTAGTGCAAATCACTGAGTAAAACTGCGTTATACAGATGAAATGAAGAAATTTAAGGTGTTTATTTACTTCTGTCATGTCTCTGTATACGGCCGAGCGGAGCCACGAGTAAGCAATGACTAATTGCAGAGCCAATCAGTGGGGCAGAACTTCCCATCTATCTAGTTTTACATACCAAGTTAAGCCAATAGACGGAATGAGGCGAAACGGGCAGGATGAAAAACCATGTACAAAATCAAACGAAGCACGTATTTACAAGGCACATTAAACAATCATGAAGCACGGATGTACAGGCAAAAACAATGAAGAAAGGTATAGAATAGCAGATTCTAACCCTTAGCGTTTATTTCACCTTCTACAGTCTTACTTATTCAACTGAACACAGAACATGGCACTAGCAGAATCCTTCTGAGGAAATGTAGATAGGAAGGGAAGAAGACAAAGAGGCAGAGCAAGGCGTTGGGTTGGCCTTTTACTCACCCCGGCATGTGTCGACGGACGTGTGTTAATCCGGAAATGGGAAGAAAACGAGGAAGGAGGAGGAGTAAGTAAAACAGAAGGGTGAGAGTGCGAGTGAGACAGCGTGTGTTATGTAAGCTTTCGAGGAAATATGTGAGGTGTGAATGTAAAACCTCGCCTGGAAGGGTCAAAAGGCAAATCATCGACAGCTCTTTGGAATCATGATGCTCTTTCTGAGTCAAGGAAGACAAATTTAGAAATTAAGGGAAATAAGTGTATGACAGTTATGGAGCTATCTCCCTGCACTCGGGTCCTTGTGGCTCGTTTGCTCTCACGCCTCCTCCTCGTGCTCAACTTGTTGCTGCACTGTTCTCCCAGCATTGTCAGGCGCAGGTTGTCCTGGCACTTGGCAAATGGCAACCATGGTCACTCTTTCTCGGCACAAACAGGCAGGCAGGTTGTCTCCAGGTCCCCAGCTTGTTTCAACAACACGATCCCTGGCACATTCCAACAGCCACAAATGGTCTGGCGTTCCGCCTTTTCAGCCACCTGAGTAGGGCAGAAACTTGAAGGAGCAAAGTTTGTAGGAGGTGGAGTTCCAAGGAACAAAGGTTGTGGCATGCCCTTTGACTCGCCAGAGTGTGTCTTCATTGGTGCACTCACAAGCCAAAGCCCCCTTTACTTTCAATTATGTCAGAGTCTGACTCTTCCTCTTCAATAGATTTTCCTGCCTATAAAAACTACTGTGTGCAATCTCTTCATGTTTAAATCATGTTGGAAAAAAAAAAGTAGAAAAAAAAAACCAATCCAAAAGGAATACAGACAATCCTCTACACATCTATAGCATGAGTGCATATAACGGCCTGGCACAACCCAGATATCTTGCCAAGAGCAGCACAAGATAATTAATCATTCCCATTGGGTAATTGCTCTTGTGGGCTTTTGAGAAAAGACAAAGTCAGCAAAATGAACCAAATTAAGTGGAAGCAGATTTTTAAACTACACCATCAGTGTTTTTGCTGGTGTAAAATAAACATCTGCAAAAACATCAGCAGACTTGAGACTCGATGGCGTAATGGTTAGAGAATCCGATATAAGTCTGGGATGTTGGTGCTTCAAACCCACCCAGACTTTTAAAATGGTACATGCTGCTTCCTTGCTTAATGGTCAGCATTTAAAAGGTTCAAAAATGGACAAACAACCATAAGTTGGCAACACCAGCACATGCTTTGATTGGTTTCATGGTCTCCTGCGTTGAAGTTCCCTGAAAGGGAATATATATTATTGTTAATTATTATTATTACTATTATTATTATTATTATCCATCTAATGAGAGATCAAGTACAGTATAGACCAGTATGCATGGTGTTTTATCTTGATTGGATCACTTGATTATTTTGCAAACTATTTCACTTTTATCATCATGAATCTAAATAGAACTAGAGGGGGAGCACTCGGGAGAGTGCAAAACCTCCACCGCCAATACTGCTGGGTCACTCAAGTGAACCTTATATCTTATTCATTAAATACGATGTCAACAGTGCTGACAGTTATAGTTCTTTTCTCCAACATTTTATTTTGGGGGGGGGGGGGTTGGAAATCACAAAAAACATTTAGAAATGCAAAAAAAAGAAATCGAAATTTTGTTGAAAAAAAAGTCACAAAATTTTTTTTTTCTCTAACAATTATTTTTTTTTGGGGGGGGGGTGTTGGAAATTACTTAAAACATGTAGAAATGCAAAAAAAAAAATTCTCTAAATTTTTTCTCTAACAATTTCTTTTTTGGGGGGTGGAAATCACTTAAAACATGTAAATGCAAAAAAAATCTTTTTTGGGGGGGGGGGTAACAATTTTTGGGGGTTGGAAATCACTTAAAACATGTAGAAATGCAAAAAATATTTTTTCTCTAACAATTTTTTTTGGGGGGGGTTGGAAATCACAAAACATGTAGAAATGCAAAAAAATATTTTTTTCTCTAAATTGTTTTGGGGGGGGTAACAATTTTTTTTGGGGGGTTGGAAATCACTTAAAACATGCAGAAATGCAAAAAAAAAATTCTCTAAATTTTTTTTGGGGGGGGGGGGACCAAGTCCAAAATGTAATGGCATGATCCTTGGACCATACCTAACCCCCCCACCAAGTTTCGTTGAAATCCGTCGAGGAGTTTTTCCGTAATACTGTTCACAAACAAACAAACAAACAAACAAACAGAAAGGGGTGAAAACAGTAACCTCCATCCATCTTCGAAGATGGCGGAGGTTAATTACGGTCCAATATGAAAAGGCAATCAAATTGATACACATATACATGCACAAAAAGTGAATTTTGATCATCAGGAACATGCAGTTAGATTGAACAAGTGTCAAGAAGGAAGGGTGGAGGCAGGGTGGGATGGGTGTTGTAATATCAATACCTTCATTTTGATGTTTGGAAGTTATTTATTCACCAAATCACTTTTCTCTTCCTGTGGAGAAACACCACAATGGTTTCATCAGAAATCCCACAAACTTCCCACTAGAACACCATGTACGTACTGCATTGAATTATTCATCTCCTCATGCCATTGCCTCCGATCAAGTCTCTTAATATTGTTATGGATTTCAGAATCCGGTCTGATGAATGCATCCACACATCCAGGTGCTCAGACAGTTATTTCCTTAAATGCATGTTCAGATTAGCCCCATCCCCATGTCTAGTGGGATCTTGAATGTGATGTGTTGAGGGGGGTGGGGGATGGATCCCCTCTCTTATGGGAAGCTTTTTTTTTTCTTTGCGACAGACACGTTCACACACGTTTATTTTGTGTGCTCTGAAGCCCGCCCTCATTTTTCCTCAGCAACATTTCTTTCACGAGCTCTGAAGCCCGCCCTCATTTTTCCTCAGCAACATTTCTTTCACGAGCTCTTATGCCCGCCCTCATTTTTCCTCAGCAACATTTCTTTCACGAGCACTAAAGCTCACCCTCATTTTTCTCAGCAGCATTCTTTTGCGTGCTCCGACGCCCGCCTTTTTTGAGGGCGCATGGGCCGTCATGGTGGCCGTGTCCCGGTGGGGCGGGGTGAGCTTGGGGCGGGCGGCACCCCGTGGAGACGGCCGGGGGATATAAAAACGAGCGAGAGAAAGCGTGAGGGGCGTTCTGTGAGAAGAGACGTTCTGTGGAGAGAGATGTTCTGAAGGGAAAGAGAGACGTTCTGTGAGGAGAGACGTTCTGCGAGGAGAGGGTCTCTGCGAGGAGAGGCTTTCTGCGAGGAGAGGAGTTCTGTGAGGAGAGACATTCTGTGGAGAGAGACATTCTGAAGGGAAAGAGAGACGTTCTGGGAGGAGAGACGTTCTGGGAGGAGAGACGTTCTGCGAAGAGAGGGGTTCTGTGAGGAGACGTGTTCTGTGGAGAGAGATGTTCTGAAGGGAAAGAGAGACGTTCTGCGAGGAGAGGCGTTCTGCGAGGAGAGGCGTTCTGCGAGGAGAGGCGTTCTGCGGGGAGAGGCGTTCTGCGGGGAGAGGCGTTCTGCGGGGAGAGGCGTTCTGCGGGGCGAGGCGTTGTGCGGGGAGAGGCGTTGTGCGGGGAGAGGCGTTGTGCGGGGAGAGGCGTTGTGCGGGGAGAGGGGTTGTGCGGGAGAGGCGTTGTGCGGGGAGAGGCGTTCTGCGGGGAGAGGCGTTGTGCGGGGAGAGGCGTTGTGCGGGGAGAGGCGTTGTGCGGGGAGAGGCGTTGTGCGGGGAGAGGAGTTGTGCGGGGAGAGGCGTTGTGCGGGGAGAGGCGTTGTGCGGGGAGAGGCGTTGTGGGGGGAGAGGCGCTGTGCGGGGCGCGGCGTTGTGGGGGGAGAGGCGCTGTGCGGGGAGAGGCGTTGTGCGGGGAGAGGCGTTGTGCGGGGAGAGGCGTTGTGCGGGAGAGGCGTTGTGCGGGGAGAGGCGTTGTGCGGGGAGAGGCGTTGTGCGGGGAGAGGCGTTGTGCGGGAGAGGCGTTGTGCGGGGAGAGGCGTTGTGCGGGGAGAGGCGTTGTGCGGGGAGAGGCGTTGTGCGGGAGAGGCGTTGTGCGGGGAGAGGCGTTGTGCGGGGAGAGGCGTTGCGCGGGGAGAGGCGTTGTGCGGGGAGAGGCGTTGTGCGGGGAGAGGCGTTGTGCGGGGAGAGCCGTTGTGCGGGGAGAGGCGTTGTGCGGGGAGAGGCGTTGTGCGGGGAGAGGCGTTGTGCGGGGAGAGGCGTTGTGCGGGGAGAGGCGTTGTGCGGGGAGAGGCGTTGTGCGGGGAGAGGCGTTGTGCGGGGAGAGGCGTTGTGCGGGGAGAGGCGTTGTGCGGGGAGAGGCGGTGTGCGGGGAGAGGCGTGGTGCGGGGAGAGGCGGTGTGCGGGGAGAGGCGTTGTCCGGGGAGAGGCGTTGTGCGGGGAGAGGCGTTGTGCGGGGAGAGGAGTTGTAAGAGGAGAGGAGTTGTAAGGGGAGAGGCGTTGTAAGGGGAGAGGTGTTGTAAGGGGAGAGGGGTTCTGTGGGGAGAGGAGTTCTGTGGGGAGAGGCGTTCTGTGGGGAGAGGCGTTCTGTGGGGAGAGGCGTTCTGTGGGGAGAGGCGTTCTGTGGGGAGAGGCGTTCTGTGGGGAGAGGCGTTCTGTGGGGAGAGGCGTTCTGTGGGGAGAGGCGTTCTGTGGGGAGAGGCGTTCTGTGGGGAGAGGCGTTCTGTGGGGAGAGGCGTTCTGTGGGGAGAGGCGTTCTGTGGGGAGAGGCGTTGTGCGGGGAGAGGCGTTGTGCGGGGAGAGGCGTTGTGCGGGGAGAGAGGCGTTGTGCGGGAGAGGCGTTGTGCGGGAAGAGGAGTTGTAAGGGGAGAGGAGTTGTAAGGGGAGAGGAGTTGTAAGGGGAGAGGAGTTGTAAGGGGAGAGGTGTTGTAAGGGGAGAGGGGTTCTGTGGGGAGAGGAGTTCTGTGGGGAGAGGCGTTCTGTGGGGAGAGGCGTTCTGTGGGGAGAGGCGTTCTGTGGGGAGAGGGGGTCTGTGGGGAGAGGCGTTCTGTGGGGAGAGGCGTTCTGTGGGGAGAGGCGTTCTGTGGGGAGAGGCGTTCTGTGGGGAGAGGCGTTCTGTGGGGAGAGGCGTTCTGTGGGGAGAGGCGTTCTGTGGGGAGAGGCGTTCTGTGGGGAGAGGCGTTCTGTGGGGAGAGGCGTTCTGTGTGGAGAGGCGTTCTGTGGGGAGAGGCGTTCTGTGGGGAGAGGCGTTCTGTGGGGAGAGGCGTTCTGTGGGGAGAGGCGTTCTGTGGGGAGAGGCGTTCTGTGGGGAGAGGCGTTCTGTGGGGAGAGGCGTTCTGTGGGGAGAGGCGTTCTGTGGGGAGAGGCGTTCTGTGGGGAGAGGGGTTCTGTGTGGAGAGACGTTCTGTGGAGAGCAGGGGCGTAGCCAGAAGTCCAAAAGCGATGAGGCGAAAAGGGGTGAACCTGGTTGATGTGACGGTGCGCGTAGCGCAGTGTTGTGTGGGCCAACGGCGTGAAGCCATGATGGCGAGGGGTCTGGGGGGCGCTCAAGGCCCCCAGAAGCCAATGCATTTTTGATGCCCAGAAACCTATTCTTGGTTAATTTCAATGCTCAAAATGGGAGCTCAGATGGCCAGAGGGCTCAGGCCAGATCATATTTCAGGAAATGAGCGATGAGGCAACTGCCCCGTCTGCCTCAGCCTGGCTACGCCGGTGGAGAGAGACGTTCTGTGGAGAGAGACGTTCTGAAGGGAAAGAGATACGTTCTGTGAGGAGAGACGTTCTGAGATGTAAAAAAATGAGCGAAAGAGGGACGTTCTCTGAGGAGAAAACGTCCAGAGAGGAAAAAGCAAAGGGCGAGAGAAGCGACCAAGAAGCGGGTGTCTAACCAGCGCTGAGGAGACAATTTGCCCTTCCAGTGCTTCGGCAAGTGAGCGTGTGGTGCGTGTGTGGGTGTGGTGCAAAACCAACCACGCTCTCGGCGTTGAAACGCGCCTTTTTATAGCCCCAAGGGCAGGGGTCGCTCTGGGCTTCATCGCCCAAAATCAGCGCCCTCCCTCCTTTCACCTTTGAACCTTCACCCGCAGCTGGCTCCGCCCCGTTCGCCATTCTGATCCGATTCTGCAGTCATACGCGGCCGTGTTTGAAATCACTTTGCCGCTGTCGAGGATGCCATCGTGTTTGTTTGTGGAGATGTTGTTTGTTGGGGATGTTGTTGTTGGTGAAAAGATGGTGGCGCCGTGGAGATGCTGGAGAAGAGAAGTTCGTCTGTTTGTGGAGATTGGTGTTGAGGAAACGTTGGCGGTTGTGGAGAAGGTGGTGAGGAGATGATTGTTTAAAATAAAGATAGAAAAGAATAACACTACCTCAAAGGTTCACAGCCCGGCACACGAATAATTCCCGTAATACATCGGTGGGGAAATCTAACCTGGACACACACTTATGGACATAACTGATCTTCGGGGAACCTGAATGGTGATCTGTGAATTTCCACAACCATAACAATATCGAAACTAATAAAAGGGTGTGTGCGTGTGTTTCTGGACGCATCCAGATGGTTATGTCTGCACATTGGTGTGGATGGTGGTTATGTCCGGGTGGTGTTTTTGTCCAGATGGGAGTTTGTCTGCGGACGCATCTGGGTGGTATTTAGGTCCGGGCGGTGTTTGTCTCCGAACGTATCTGGGCAGTGTTTATGTCTGCACAGGAGTTTGTCTGCAGACGCGTCCAGAGCGGTGTATGTCTCCAGACAACTTGGTTCCAGATGCGTCCAGGCGGTATTAGTATCTGGGTGGTTATTAATAGTATGACTGGCAGAAAAAGAATTTCAGACATTATTTTGTTTCCATCATCACTGTTATTCGATGCAGAATCATTTTGATGAGACGGTATGAATCATAATTGAAGCTCGACCGCACATCTGGCTTCCGTTCCTCTCTCTCTGTCTCTCTCTGTCTCTCTCTGTCTCTCCGATCATTCGATATGTGTGTCCGATCATTAAGCATAACATATCATTCTCTTTTCTAAACCCACTTCCTCCCCTCACATTTTTTTCTCTCCACCCCCCCCTAATAAAATGCAGCACTCTCCTCACACATCTCGGTCTCTGTCTCCCTCACCCCCTTCTTGCACCCCTACATCCAGCAGTGTATAGCAACATTTGATGAGGTGTCGCTCTCCCCAACTCCTCTCCTTCCGAGCTCCCCTTTCCTCACCCCTTCCCTCTCTTCTCTCCACGTCTCCCCCCCACTGCTCCCCCCTCAACATACCCATCAGCGAAGCGACAGGTTGTATATGCCAGTAGACGATAATTCCCTGAAAAAGGGAGTGCAGATGCATATGTATTATATGTGTATATATATATATACATATATACATATATATACATATATACATATATATACATATATATATATATATACATATATACATATATACATATATATATATACATATATATATATATACATATATATATATATATATATATATATATATATATATATATATATATATATATATATATATATATATATACATACACGAGGTGTGTTCAAAAAGTATCCAACCTTAATTTTTCATGCGTAAACAAATGAAGCTAGGGAGGCGTGGTTTGGTGCACGTATGTCGGCGATCCTAATCCGTATGCGTGAATATTTTCCCGCCTGCAGAAGCTGTCAGTCACCGACAGACCGCCGATGAGTGAAGAAGTGTAAACGAGCGCCGTCGGATTTTCGTTTTTGACAAAATGACGGATCACTGTGGTCTCATCGCCAGTGATCACTGTGTTGAAGAAGTTGGGATCGCTGTTCAGTCTCCAGCATGTCCTGTACAATCTCCAAACGGAGTTGCTTCTGCTCGATTGTTAGCAGCTTTGGCACGAACTTCGCTGAGATTCTCCTTAAGCCCAAATCCTCAGTCACAATGGAATGAACGGATCCAATGCTGATGCCCGCCTCGTCTGCAAGTTCTCTGATCGTGATTCGACGATCCTGCATCAGCAGGGTCCTCACTTGGTCAATGACGATCTCATTTCGGGATGTTGAGGGCCTACCAGAACGTGCTTCACTTTCCACTGATGTGCGACCATCTTTGAAGCGGTTGTACCACTCTTTTATCTGTGTGGTGCCCATTGATTCGTTCCCGAAGGCCTGTTGAATCTTACGGATCGTTTCCACTTGGGAATCGCCAAGCTTTACACAAAATTTGATGCAGTAGCGTTGTTCAAGTTTCTCCGTCATTTTGTCAAAAACGAAAATCCGACGGTTCTCACTTACACTTCCTCACTCATCGGCGGTCTGTCGGCGACTGACAGCTTCTGCAGGCGAGAAAATATTCACACATACAGAATAGGATCGCCTACATACGTGCACCAAACCACACCTCCCTAGCTTCATTTGTTTACGCACGAAAAATTAAAGTTGGATACATTTTGAACACACCTCGTATGTATATATATATATATATATATATATATATATATATATATATATATATATATATATATATATATATATATATATATATATATATATATATATATATATATATAGATTGGGTAGTCGCTAGAGTACCCTTATTGTCGGGTTTTCCGTGTGTGTGTGTGTGTGTGTGTGTGTGTGTGTGTGTGTGTGTGTGTGTGTGTGTGTGTGTGTGTGTGTGTGTGTGTGTGTGTCTGCAACGCGAGGCTCCACAGCACAAACCAGCAAACCAATTTCGATGAAACTTGGCGAAGGTGCCATATGGCCTGGGAGTGTGCGCGTTTGAGTTTCGTTGCTAAGCAACCACCCGTTGCTATGCAGCGGCCGAAAAACCGCGTACGGTATTTTCAATACTTGTCCTACAGTTTTGAATGTGGAGAAACGAGACTTCGGAATTAAATACTTTGAGATATTTAGAAAACTTTACTCGAGCCGATTTTTGATTTAGGTTTTATTTTTCAAATGGTAGTCCTTCAAAAATCGGGTGTCTATTTACCGTCATTTTTTGTTTGTTTGTTTGTTTGTATGTAATGGACAGCTCTGGAGGCCAGAGGAGTCAACCGATTTTGATGAAACTTGACAGGTAGGTTCATACCAGGATCTAGTTCTATGCTTTTGAGCATCATTGCTATGGACACCACCGTTGCCTAGCAACGAGACTTTGAAATGTTTGAAAAATCATAAGAAATTATTTTTTCGAAAATCAAAAATGGGCTTCCAGGCTTTTATGCGCACTATAATCAACCTCTGTCAAAAAATTTCAGCCCGATCGGTCAAAAACTGTATGACTAGTATGCAATTATGTCGCGACCACCCATGTCGCCTACTGGCATATACATATATATATATATATATATATATATATATATATATATATATATATATATGTATATATCTATATATATATATCTATATTTTTTTTTTGTTATAGATTCAGCGGTGGCGGGATTCGCACCCGACTCTTGACCCCAGTGTTAAGGATTCGGATGAGTGATGTCAATCACACCCTACTCTTGACAGCCAAATGTTGAAGATTCAGCGTCACTTAACAGCACCACCGTCTCCGGGGTTATAACGCCAGCTGGTTTGGCACAATTCTCGGGCTACGCGCCTCAGATCACGATACCAAAATACACTTGTGCCTTGCCAGCTGGGGGAATAGACCCCGGTTGCAGACTTGTTTTGTCAGAGACCGGGCAGAGTCTCCCAGTCTGTAACCATTTTGGTTTTATATACCAATCGAGCGAATCGTTCCTCGGCACGGCACAAATTAATTCAAGGCGGCAAATCTCGTATAACTCAGCCAGATTTATTGGGGACACATCGCGGAACACAACACAAGCAAGGCATTCACGACAATGTTATAATTAATCTATAACCCGTTCTTAACTAGGGAGCTACGAATTGCGGGTTTCGAAGGGGACCCTAGCGAGATAAACCTTAGATAACATGCAGCCAAGACACAGACACAGAGTACTTGGTGATGCTTCATGAACGAGAGGAAAAGTGTCAAAAGCATTAATGCGGCTTGTGACAAGCCGATGTCAACGGATTCGAGCACCCGAATAGAGCACGCCACGTGGCAAGATGGCAGCGTCGTCCTTTTTCTTCTCCCGGCACCGCTTGCGCATGCAGCCTCGGCGCATCCAGACCCCACGAGGTCGACGGCCCAAGACGAAAGATCTATGGTATGCTCCAGCTGGCTTTTCACAAGGTCCAGCATGCAAGTCCAGGCCTGGCCTGTTCACCAGACAAGGCCAAATCGAGGAGTTGGGCTCCGCAGGCGGATCAACAAACGTGTCGAGCCGTGAGGTGAGTAAGGACAGAGGCTCCGTGGTTAGATGCAGGTTGAACCTGTCGATGACCTCCTCATAAAGTCGATCGCCGACTCACACAGCAGCCAGTTCCTCTCGAAGCAGATTGCAGCCTCCCACTAGTCGTTTCTATACAGCAGAATCCTCATTCGACACTCAGGCTCAGTTACTCCCTCGGCAGATCGCCAACTCGACCCTCAGGTTCAGGCCGTTCCTCTCTTACAGATCGCCAACCACATGCACCACGAGTTCCTCCCTCAGGTTCAGTTCGTCCGACTGCTGATCGTACCCTCGACCTCAGGCAGATCCACCCCTGCCTTTCCGGCGCTCGCTCGCCTCCCAGCCGACAGCAGACAGAGCTCATGCAGTCCCTTCCCTGCCTTTCTTTCGGCTCGCTCCTCACGAAAGCCGATCGCAAAAACAGACACAGCCGTCCCTTGCACAGTAGAACGCACCACCTCTGCGCTCTCAGTTCCACCTTTCTTTCTGGCGCTTGCTTCTCGAGGCCACACCCTCTCAGAGCGCTGGGCAGGGACTGTTTCCTGGAGAGAAGATGGAAGAAGAAGAACCTCTGGGTACACCACCACCGTACGAACAATGAACATGCCTCCTACATCTCCCGACACACATGTAACGTCCATTTACTGAACAACCTGGCTAAACATGCATTTAATGGGGGATCTGGGCTAATCCTATATTTAATAACACACTAAGGCCCATTTCCACAACAATAAATAAATAAATATATTTGTATATAAATATAATATATTTTTCAATGTACACATGCATATTTACACAAACACACACACACATACACACAGTTTCTTCCCTCCTCCCCCTCCTAAGCGACTGGGAAGCAGGGGCCCGTCGGCCGTGCCAGGTATTGAAAGATAAATGTACCAAGCTCATTCTGTCTTTTCTTACATTGGTCAAGCATGGTCTGCACGTTAGTTTAGCAGGGAAGTTTTGTGCCAATAATTTGCTAGTCAGCGAGCACACATTCACTGTGTTGCTGGGCAGTCATCTGGGTGTACGCTGAGGGCACGAGACACGAAAATAGGTATATATATATATATATATATATATATATATATATATATATATATATATATATATATATATATATATATATATATATATATATATATATATATAAAAATACACATGTATGTGCACTCCCTTTCTCAGGGAATTATTGTCATGGTTACTATATATATATATATATATATATATATATATATATATATATATATATATATATATATATATATATATATATATATATATATATATATATATATATATATATATATATATATATATATATATATATATATATATGGAAGGACAAGGTTGCACCATGATTTGAAATCAAGATTTTGAGAAGAAACACCATTTTGCTGGCTTTACACTGCACAATCAACAAACAACTCATGCTTACACCTGTTACTGCTCAACAATGACATCATCCACAACATTTTAACATAGCATTATGAAGTTCAATTATTAGCTCACCTGGAACGTAATTCCAGGGAGCTTATGGGATGGCGTGTCGTCCATCCATCCGTCCGTCAATCCGTCTTTCTGTCCGTCCACAAACATTTGCAACTTCTCTGAAACTACACACACAATTTCGATGAAACTTGACCACAACCTTCACGAACCGGTATGTACAAAAGTTTGTTCAAAGCATTAAAAAAAAAAAAATTGACAAAAATACAGACCCAAAGGGGGTTGACAAGGGTTGCCCTCCAAAAATAGGTATTTGCTTTCTTCTCAGCAGCTACACATGCAATTCCGATGAAACTTGACCACAACCTTCATCAATCATGATGTAATAAAGTTTATTCTTGCTATAAAAAAAATTAATAAACAAATAAATAAACCGTATCTTGCCAAAAGGTGACCACGTGTGACTTCTTTTAGGTCACACTGAGGTGAACAGAGCTGCTATCCACCAGGAGCGACTCCTTGAGGAATATCTGCCTACGAGAGATTCCGATGAGAATCATTCTCCAGAGTAACCATGAAAAATATGCTTTTGCCTCATAACGTCACCAAATGACGTCATAATGTCTCAAGCTTGACATATCTAGAAAGCACTCATCGAGGTGTTCAATTTGAGGTTCTACACGATATGGTTCCTAAAACTTGAAAATTTGACCTTGGGGTCAAATATGTTTGACCCTAGGCGCTAACCATGAAGGTCAAGGCTAATCGCCACCAAAAATTAATCAGCTGAGCGCCAGACCATGAACTATATTCCCATGAAGTTTGAAGACGATCCGATCAAAATTACTCAAAAAATAAGGGTTTCGTCGACTCCCCTGATTTGCGACAAAGTGACCTTGACCTTTGACCTTGACCTTCAAAATTTTATGCGCGACCTCTATAGGCCTCTGATATGCGAAGTTACAAAAATTTCCAATGATAACTGTGCTCTGCAGAGTGATTTATACTTGATTACAGACCAAAAAAAAATAAAAAAAACATATGACGGTCAAGGCCAATCACCACCAAAAATTAATCAGCTGAGCACCAGACCATGAACTATATTCCCATGAAGTTTTAAGACGATCCGATCAAAATTACTCAAAAAATAAGGGTTTTGTCGACTCCCCTGATTTGCAACAAAGTGACCTTGACCTTCAAAATTTTGTGCACTGAAAGGGACCTCTATAGGCCTCTGATATGCGAAGTTACAAAAATTTCCAATGATAACTGTGCTCTGCAGAATTTTTTATACGTGATTACAGACAAACAAACAAACAAAAAATAAATAAATAAATAAATAAAAAAAACATACAAGCTGACTAACATATCTTGCAAAAACTTCGTTTTGGCAAGATAATAAACACAAAATTTGTGGTTCAAGCGGGTCAACAGGAAGGTTCCCCCTAAAATATGTATTTGCTTTCTTCTTCAAAACCACACACACGATTTTGATGAAACTTAACCACAACCTTCATCACATATAACGTACCAAAGTTTGATCACACCATTATAAAAAGAAAAAATATATATATATATATATCGGGGTATATATGCATCGGTGGGGGGTGTGGGGGGGGGGGTTGCCCCCCAAAAATAGGTATTCGCTTTCTTCTCAGAAACTGCACACACGATTTTGATGAAACTTGACCACAACCTTCATCACGTATCATGTACCAAAGTTTGATCACACCATTAGAAAAAGAAAATATATATATATATATATATATATATATATATATATATATATATATATATATATATATATATATATATATATATATATATATATATATATATATATATATATATTGCGGTTTGAGGGTATCCGTGAGGGGCTTGGGAGGGGGGTTTCCCCCCAAAATTGGTATTTGCTTTCATCTCAGGAACTACATCCACAATTCCGATGAAACTTGACCACCACCTTCATCACCCGTGATGTACCAAAGTTTGTTCACGGCATTAAAAAAAAAAAAAAAATCCAAAGGTGTTTGCTTTCTTCTCCATTACATATTTTGTGGGTTATCAACGCCTACCAATGGTTCCCTGGTTTTCCTATTCAGCCGCTATCAGGTGAGCACCGAGGGGTATTGCCCCAATTTTTTTGATCCCTGCAGCAGTATTATTCCAAATCCATTGTTTTTCTGCTTGCATCTGACTATGTTATGGTTAAAAGAGTATTCCTGATTGAGGGTTTGACTTGATTCTACTCTGCTTATTATAACTATCAAAATTAAAAGGTAGACTTTGCCTGCCCCTCCAAAAAGAAAAACTATTCATATATTCACTCGCCAGCCAGTTACTCCTCTCCCACTCCCCCAATCCCCACCGAGCACCACACCCCGAATATCCCCAACACCAAAAAGTTATTATTGACATGTTGAAACCGCACAACTCACCCAATCCAAAAATCATGAAGTTGAATGAGACACGCTTGCCATTCCCATCTGCACACAAAGACAAAACATGATACCAGCCTCCAAAGTTCACAAACTGCACTATTCTTTTTCCTTTGTCAACAAATGCCTTTGTAATTCATGTAAAAGTGCACCAAAGTCTATCAATGGCCATTTCCAACACGCGCGCTATTTGGGAAAGCAACAGCATACGACTTACTCAACATAATGGAAATTACCGTGAATATTTCAGAATACAAAAGATGAAAACGGCTTCATAAACTTCAATTTAATTGATGGCAAACTCGTGTACTTCTCAGCTAAGTGGGAAGCAACAAACACAGAATGCCACCCGTTCACAGGGATCCACGTATGGGATCCCACCCATTTGCGGGGTCCAGATACAGGATCCCACCCATTTGTGGGATTCACATATGGAATCCCACATATTTGTGCAGTCCATGTGCAGGATCCCACAATTTATTCAGATTATGATTTTGGGTCCTGTGAATGTTTAATTAATTAAAACTACGATTTCATCTTTATAAGTATATGCCGAAAAATTATGCGCCCAGACTGGGAATCAAACCCTTAGTTGTTCGTGTATTATATAGTAAACAATCAAGTGTTCAGTGACACCAATTGTGTTGAGTACATTTATTTCATATTTAAAAGATAAATTAAAGGATTTACCCCTGACCAACATGGGGTTACAAGCTACAAAACCATGACATTTTCTATGTGCTAGCAATCACATTATTCAGGAGGGGGGGGGGGATACCTGGTGGCTGACAAACACATAATGCGGGCGGGGTGGGGGGGATACCGAACAAACATATCGACTTGCGAACAAACAATTCCGTTTTTACCACCAAGTGCAGATTTCAACAAAGCAACATATTCACTTACAAAGTTACGAAGACAGTATCGTCAAGATTTGGGGGGGGGGGGGGGGAGGCGAAGCGATTCAATAAACAAAATACTGCAGAACACTTTTGTATCGCTCAAGGATGAGAAACTACTACATATTATTATTGATATGAGTACTTTAACATGTACTATATGTAATGAAATATACACAAGTATATCTCTATTATAATACCAAGCTTGCACACTAAAAACTTGGCTCGCCGGCACACGATCCCTATGAAATTGCTGTGGCACTTAGCGGACATGCCGACAATGTTTGGGAAGTCTTGGCGTTCCATAGTACCACTTGCATTTTGCACAATGCGTATTTTTGTCACTCCACGTGTACGATCTGTCGTCTGCTACCAGCTATGTTGTACTGCTATCCCGTGCATGTGCACGGCTATCGCTGGTATATATATATATATATATATATATATATATATATATATATATATATATATATATATATATATATATATATATATATATATATATATAGTTACGGTTGTGGAAATTCGCAAACCACCATTCAGGTCCCGTAGGTGAGGTATCTCTTAAGTACCTGTGTAGTTAGCCCAAACCCGTTGTTTAGAGGGAATTAATGTGATTCATTCGGACTGCGACGCTTTGAGATAGCCGTTTTTCTGTTCTATCTTTATTTTGAACCAACCACGCTCCAACCGTCAGACAACAACAACAACGCCAACAGCCACGACCTTTACCTTCACAACTCGCTCCCGCAAACATCGCATCACTGCCATTCCAAACGGCACCATGGCCATCGGCCACTGCCGGAAACCCTCCACCACCTTCACCTCCCTCCTGAAACAGCCATTCCTGCACCACCTGTGAGCACCGAGCGTCGGGCTGTCCTGGGCTCGTACAAGATACGCGCCGAGCCGCGAGTGCAAATAGCGGCCTTTCCGAGGAGAATTCGGATCAGGAATGCTACACGCCCACTTCTGATCCGTCCAATTAGGAAGCGTGGGGCGGCATGGCCCCGCCTCCAGGCGCGTCTGTCTGGAATTGAGAGATGCAAATTCTAGGATCAGGGGAGATTCACGCCCCTTTTCCTCCGTCCAATCGGTGAGCGTGGCTCCACCCTCGAGGAGATCCTGATCCGGAAATTTGCATATTGTTTTCTCCTGCCGGCCTATAAAACGGCGAGGCGAATGAGAGTTGTTGCGCAGAGAGTTAGTTTTTGGTTGGAGTTGTTGCAAGGCAGTCAAGTCGGGTTGGAGAGCGGAGTGGAGTCGGGAAGCGAAGGCGTCAAGGTGGTTTTCTGCAGTCGGCTGAGGAGAATTGGGGGAAGAGTCCAAGGAGCCCAGGTCCGAGGCAGGGAAGACGGCGGTCGGCGACGAGGTCGCAGTGGGATCGCTCGTCGCGGGACCCAAGCCAGCCAACCATTCTCCTTCCCCCAGGGCATCAACAACCCCCCCCCTTTCCCCCGCGCTGAGATAGTGCAAAAAGGGGGCCCCGTTCCCACCCCACTCCAACCGGTGCCAACGAAACCCGCGAAGGAGCACGAAGTCAGGGCACCGCGGCGCAGCCACATTTGCGGATAGTCACGAGGACGCTGGTAGGACCCCCCCCCCCCCGGTCTCGCGGACCTGACCGCTCCTTCAGGTCCCGCGCACACATTGGCCTACGGGCCCGTCTGCCCCCTTGCCTATGAGGGTGGCTTCTTTCCTTTGCTTTTGAGTAAATGTGTGTCGGCGCCGTCTGTGAAGTAAAACCGTATAAGTGCTGCCGTGTTTACGCGTATTCGGTAGTATCTCTGCGTCATTGTTTCTTTTGTTGCATTTGATATATGTGCATTCTGTTTGGCTGTATATGTGTGCTCTCCGTGTGCCGCGGAATAAATGTGCATTATGTTGAACTGTTTTCCCGTTTCGCTTCGTCTTTTCTTTAATTGACTCTCCATCTTGCTTCACGTAAAGGGTTCGTTCGTAGTGGGCTTAAAACACCCGATAATTAATCGGAACCGTCGAGGCCGACGATAACACCGCTCGGTTATCGCGATAGCACGGAACGGACCGCTTAAGTGGTTCGTGTCCGGAGTCGGCCTGCGGCGAGGTACGATCACCCGGTCTGCCATCCGCGTGGGTACTTAGGTAGGTCGAGTTTGGCGAACAACCCTATCCTACGCGGGTGGCCGATTGGCACGATTGTGGTGACGTCGAACGGCCCACCCGTGACTGGCTGCGGGCGATAGTTCCCGGAGGGTCACGACAGAATTGTCCGTCCGGTGGGCGACGTGCCGCGATTCGAGTCACGTGGCCGTTTGCACGCCGGCGGGCGCGAATTCGCAACACTGGTGTCAGGTCGTGGGACACAAACCCATCCCCCTCCTCGCAACACTGGTGTCAGAGAGCGGGAAACAAACTCTCCTGTCTCCAGCTAAATTCACGGGAATCGGTCCAGCGGTGAGAGGAGCGACCCCCGATTCCCTCCAAATTACGAGCAGGCCAAATTAATCCCTTACGAGAAATAAGATGGCATCTCAAGGCGAGCGAGTGCCGAGTGGATGAGTTATGTGTAGTAGTAATGTAGAATCCATGGCCCAGGATGGTTCTTTTTATAACCCCACCACTAATTGTAGTCTTATAGTAGAGACAATGGTAAAGGAATCTGTGGAAAACACCCGTGAGGAAGACACATCCTTACCCCAGGGTTGGGAAAAGTGGCGATGCCATTCATCTGTTTTTTTTTATTATTACAACCACACGACTAAATGTAGTCAGTGAGAGCGGCCAGGGCAGTTGACAACACGGCGGGTCATAGAAATGATGTGACAAGTATTTGAAGACAAAATGGATGCGCACACACAGGCATTCATGAACGATATGCAAACCCAGCGGGGTGAGATGCAGCAAATAGGCCGAGGCCTGCAGGCGGGCACGCCGAGCTTGGGGGGTATAGAGGCCCCGGAAACCCTTGGGGTGGCACAAGTCCCCAGTGTGGTTGTCCCTGTGTGTGTAGTGAAAGGTGTGAGTGCGCCCCCGTGTGTGAGTGGTGTAGTGGCAAGTGTGCCGAAGGGCGTGCTTCCCAGCACGCCGTGTGTAAGTGAGACACTGCGGGCGAGTGTCACCACGTGTGCAAGGGAAATGGCATGCGTGATTGAACGGCCGAGTGCAAGGGAGACCGTGTGTGTGAGAGAGCGGTATGTGAGGGAGATGTCGGTCGGATGTGTGAACATGCAGCCGCGTCTCCCGGTGTGAGTTTGATGGAGTGGTGTGTGAGCGTCATGGCACGCGGGAGTGCGTGTGTTAAATGGCGACGGAGACTGCGACAGAGGAAAGAAGGCCGAGTAGTGGCTGTAGCTATTGTGGGGACCGTGCAGGGTTCACCTAGCGGCGAGCGCGAGGTCCGGGCCATGCAACGCACGAGGCCGCCACGTGCTCGCTTGCGGGAGTGAAATCCGGTCTGGAAACGCCAACCCCCCCCCCCCCCATTCCCACCAAATTTGGGTGATTTAAATTAAATTCCACGAAATAAGATGGCTTTTCAAGATGAATGGGTGCAGGGTGGATTAGGAATGTGTTATAATGTTGGATTCATGGCCCGGGACGGTTCTTTTTATTATTATAATCCATGGGGGAGCTCAACCCCATATACTGAGCATGGACTTTGCCGACAAACTAACTCTGAGTCGCACAATGGTGGCGGCACGGAGCGGGCGGCTATTTTTAGCGCAACGAACGGCGCGACACAAGGCGAGTGCTTTCAGTCACCCCTTCAAACCACGTGGTCATGGCAGGCGAGGCAGGCGGACATGGGCAGGCTTCGGAAACAATTGGAGGAAGAATGGAAAACCGAGCTCGAAAAGAAACAAAAGGAACACGATTTGGAATTAAAACAACTAAAGGAAGAGGTAAGGTCAGGCAATCAGGACAGAGAAAGCCTAGAAATGAAGGTAAAAAGAGAACAGGAATATCAGGAACAACAAAAGGAAAAAGCAAGGTTGAAGGAAGAGAAGGGAAAAAGAGAACAGAAATATCAGGAACAACAAAGGGAAGAAGCAAGGTTGAAGTATGCGGAGATGAGCAAGAAAAGGGATGAAATGAGTGAGGAGGAACTGAGACAGAGAGAGGAAAAATGGAAAAAAAACTTTTGAGTTACTGGAATACCAAAGCAAAGAGAGGGAATTACAAAACGAACTGAGGACGTTGAAAGAGGAAAGAACGGAAACAGAGAATGAAACGTTGAGGGACCACACTGAGCAAATCAAACAGTTAGAAGCCAAAGCAGGGTCAGAGTGTGCGGAGATGAGAAAGGAATTAGAAAAAAAAGCTTCTGAGTTACTGAAACACCAAGACAAAGAAACGGGATTACAAAACGAACTGAAGATGTTGAGTGAGGAAAGAACAAGAACGTAAAATGAAACGTTAAGGAACCACACTGTACAGATCGAACAGCTGGAAGCAAAGGCCAGATTGCAGAATGAGGAACAAGAAAGACAGTGGAATAGAAGACACAAAGAACAAGGAATGAGACAGGAGAAAGAAATCAGTCAATTGAAGGAAATAACGAGATTGCAGAATGAGGAACAAGAAAGACAGTGGGATAGAAAACAAAACGAACATGAATTTGAGGTTGACCAATTGAAAGAAAAGGCGAGGCTGGAGTACGAGGAGATGGAGAAAGAACAACGAACGAAACAGCAAAAGGAGCTCGACCAATTGAAGGAGACTATGAGATTGAACCATGAGGAGCATGAGAGACGGTGGGGTAGAAAACAAAAAGAATATGAGTTTGAAATTAATCAACTCGAGGAGAGAGCAAAATTTGAGTCCACAGAGATGGAAAAACTCCAGAACAATAATGAACAACTCGAGAAAACTCCGGAAATAGAACGAACAACTCAAAAAGCTCTGAGAGAAAGAACGACTTAAAGGGAGCCAGGAAGTGGAACAGCGCAATAAGGTGGGACGTGTGATATCATCACAAGGAGTAATGTTAGTGGTGAAGGACTTGATCGACACCACTCGTCGGATGAAAGAACAATTAGGACCAACCCTAATAAAGGAGACACAAATAAAACTGGAGGAGAGAGAGGTATTGCCAGAGACACGGGAGATATACCGAATTGAGAAAGAATTAAATGGAACAAAGGAGGAAACAGAGACGAAGATCCAGGAAGAAACTAATATACATGAGGTGACTGAGTTGGCAGAGACACGGGAGATAGAGAGTGAATTAGACGGGGTTAAGGACGAGCACACACACATTGAGGTAGTGGAGGATAATGGGGGTGAGCTGGCGAACTGTTTGGTGACCCTGTGCAAGCAGCTGGATAGCCTCCTTCGGGAACGGAGGGAGACGCTATTCTCCCTTGAAGCTGATCGCGACCAGGTGGGTTCAGTCGTGTCAAGCGAGTTAGAGGGGGCGAGTGCTGTGGACAGTTGCACGTGCAGCTTGGGGGGGTGTGAAAACCCCGGGACCCCTAGTGGTGGCGCAAATACCCAGTGTGGTTGTTCAGGTGTGTGTGTTTGCGAGTGTGCGGAGATGCATGCTTTCCAGCACGCATTGTGTGAGTGAGACCCCCTGTGCAAGTGAAGGGTTGTGTGTGAGTGAAAGCCGACGTATGACAGAAACTGTGTGTGTAAGATAACGGTACATGAGAGAGATGACGGTCGGCATGCGGGAGCACGCAGCCGCATGTCCGAGTGTCATGATGAGGTATGTGAGCGTCATGGCACGTAGGAGTTTGAACGCGAGGGTGCGACGACGACGGTGCCTGACGGTCGACAAAGGCCGAGTAGCGGCCGTAGATGTTTTGGGGACCGTGCCGGGTTTGCATGGCAGCGCGTGCGGGGTCCGTGCTGTGCAACGCACGAAGCCGCCACGTGCGCGCTTGCGGGAGTGAAGCCCGGTCCGTAAACGCATGCGGTGGATTAGCTGATCCCGCGGTCGGACAGAAGGTAGGCTGGATGTGGATTTGGACCGGATGGGTTCTCCACGCGCGCGTGTGTGTGAAGCTCCGACGGGCAGAGCACATGTGTTCATGTGGGGAACCCCTCGAAACGCGAGGCTTGCTTTTGAATGCGCAGGGTGACATCATGGCTGCACGTAGGGTTGGAATCCAGCAGGAGGGTTATCCCTGCCGGATGGTACCGTCCAAGGAGGGACGAGGTGCACGAACAGCTGCCATGACGTCATGGGAGTAAAAGAGCGCAGGTTGCGAGTTGCCGCGCTTGTGTACGCATTTATTAAAAAAAAAAACAAGCCTCGCTTCGAGTGAACAGGATTCCCGGGCAAGGGGTGGAAGACCCCCTTGGCCCGGGCACAGGATACCACTAGTTAGGGGGAAGGGTTAGTTTAGTTAGACCGGCTCCACGGGGCAGGGATAAGTCCTCATCGGACCCGTGGAACCCCACCCGTGGCTGGTTTATGGCAATAGTTCCAGGAGGGTCACGACTGAATTGTCCGTCCGGTGGGCGACACGGTTGCGATTAGAGGTACGCGGCCGATCGCACGCCGGCGGGCGCGAATTCGTAACAATATATACAGTAAAACCCTCTTAATTGGTGGCCTTTTTAACCGCGAAATCGGCTAATCAGCGGGTCCACCATGGACCGCAAAATTTAAACATGAAATAGTAGTATTTTTTGGGTGGAATGTGGGTCTTTGATCTCAACCGCGGTCTGAACCGTTGTACAAGTGTGAATGCGCAGATGTTGGTGTAAAACACAATGGCTTGTCAAATCATTGAGATATGTTCGCGAACCGCCAACACCTGTCTTTGATCTCAACAGCGGTCTGAACCGTTGTACAAGTGTGAATGCGCAGATGTTGGTGCAAGACACACAATAACTTGTCAAATCATTGACATATGTTCGCTAACCGTTGACACCTGCTATAATCCGCGGTTAACTCCTTAAACCGCCATTTAACCCGACAATTGAGTCCTTTTTGATACGCGGTGAGCGAATCTGAGGTGGTGGGGTGTCAGAAACTCGCTCTCACCTCTTCTGTATAAAACCTCAGGCCAAATCCATCTCAATCATAACCTTAGACTACTTACTACAGACCACACATTGATTATCCACGATTCTATGACCATTCTACAGCTTTCTACAGCCTTTTCAAACATCGAAGCTAGCTTCTTCTTCATCTCCCTCCGACATTGCTGTGATGTCATCAGTCAACATGCCGGGGGGAAAAGAGGAAGCACACATCCAGAACTGTTTCCAAAAAACTTTTGTTACTGGACAGGATTGTTTCTGGGAAGGAGAGTAAAGCTAAGATATCCAGGGAAACTGGGGTACAAGAGAGTACCTTGAGAGGATGGGTGAAGGAGGGGGCCAACCTTCGCTCCTTCATGCAGGACCTCAACGAGGAGAGCGGGCTGAGCCGCAAGAGAGCCAGGAAGGCTCAGGATCCAGCGTTGGACAAGGCTGTCTTCGACTGACTCACTTATACTCCCGATCCGCAGTCCGTTGGTACAAGATTATATGTTATTAATGTTATTCGCGGTTTTCTTAATATTATTGACAGATCCGCGGATCGTCTAAACCGTGGATTTTTATTTTATGGACCCCAACGGCCGCGATTTAAAAGAGTTTTACTGTACTCGCATATACCCGTGCTCCGCACAGAGTTGAATGGGTGGCAAAAGGTGGATGAGGCATAATAGTGATGTTATGGGAAGCTGGGGAGGGTGTCATTAGGGATGTGATGCACTATGGTTACCTTTCCTTTGTTTTCTAAAGGACCTCCCTGTAGATGACATTTTTGGGTGAGTGTCTTGTTGCTGAATCGTCCTTGTGAGGAATTATTGTCCACTTTGATAGATATATAGGAGTAACCTCTTGCACATGAAAATGCAACATATAGTTGGCCATGGGAGAACACAGGGGCTGGGAGGTATATCCCGAGTTTGTCAAATGTTTGGCCCTGGCATTTGTTTATGGTCATCGAGTATGCGAGTCTGACTGGAAATTCCATCCTCTGCAGTGTGACTGGAAGGTTGGCGTCTGATGGGGCAAGTTTAACATGATATAGGTCTATCCCTAGACTGAACAGGAGCAGTGGAGGGTGACTGAGAATAAGAATGCAAATTTCAATGAACGGCACTTTTTGGCGCACATCCGACGATCGAACACCGCTGGACGCTTTAATTTGAAGATCACACACGCAAGACACAACACAGGTAACGATGGCAGGTGAGAAACGTCAAATTACGCAGAGACGTTAACAGAAATAATATATTTTTTTAAATAAATCTTTACTTTAACTACAATGTTTCTTGTTTCATTTTTTGTGTCAAATTCACCTTCTGAGGTTGTCAGCATGTGCAGAGGAGGGTTTAACATTGCAGACACTGTTTTCTAGGAGTGGCATTATGCCTCTCGGCACTGACGGTCTGTTGACGACAGACGTAATGACGTCAGCGAATGACCGATGATGTCATGACGGAATTGCGCCTCTCAGCGGTGACGTCACACGTCGCCATGCAAACGAACGTAAAAATTCGAAAATCGCCCAAAATTCCCAAACGTGTCCATCTGGCGCGATCTCACATAGCCCATGCTGTTAATTAGACCACAGAGCACCCACATGCCGAAAGTGGGGACAATCCATCCGGCAATTTTGGAGGAGATACGTCAAATTACATGCAGACGTTAACAGAAAGAATATATAGATGTATGTATATATATATATATATATATATATATATATATATATATATATATATATATATATATATATATATATATGTTGTTATAGATTTCCACCCGCTGGCGTGCGGACGACCGCTTCTAGCCAATGGCGGCCACTCTCGCCCACAGAACGGACAACCTAGTCGCAGCTTTCCGGATCAACCGCCGAAATCCCGCTACGGGTGTGTTTTAAGCACACCACAGCCTAGTCAACACTCTACCCGCGCTACGAGGCAATCGCCGAATTGTCGATATACCTAATTAATCGCGCGGGCAGACTACCGAGAGACTGTACTTCAACGGGGCCGCTTGGAAACGAGCCGCTCAAGCAGCTTGCTTCGTTTTGGGATAGCCGAGCGGGGTATTATCGCGAAAGCCCCGTTGGATCCGATTCTATTATCGGCTATTAAAAAGCCAGCTATTATTCCGAACTCAATACGGCAGTTCAATGAAGGAAAAGGACGCGACGAACGGGTTAACGTTCACACAAGCACATTTATTTGCACACGTATACGGTCAAAGCAGCAATGCAGGGATATACAAGCATGCAATGAATGGGGTTAGGGACAAGACGCGAGCAAGTCAAAGACTTCAACCGTATGTTGATTCTGTACAGTCACTTGCACTTAACATCAGTTCTACCTAAGGACATGGTGCCACAACGTTCATGCAAGGAAACAAGGAAAAACCCCAGGAAAGACGAGGGGTAGACTGGACCTCTTGGGTCTTTATTTGTACGGAGCTGTGATGACCGCAGAAGCTCCAAGAGGCCGGCTGGTTATCTTCACCTTTGTGGTGCCTCGCTGGGGCGACCCGCGACGTCCCGTCCTCATGGCAGCTGGCGTGACCGCGGTTCGGCCCAGGCCTCGTCTGATGGGCTGGTGATTCGGGCCCAGCCGGCAACGCCTCAGAGGAACGAACGGGTCTTTTGCTCTCTTAGAGTTGATGCTCTCTTTAAGAGCCCGCCTGTCCCACAGCACCGCTCGGACTGTCCCGAAGCCCGATCACCTCGGACCGTTCGGTGTGAGCTGGGGACCTCTCTCCGGCTCTCCCCACGTCCCGCACACGAACGCACAGTTCTGCACAGCACGGCAGGCTTGGCTGCACTCCCAGCTCCCATCTCCTCGGCGAACCCAGACCTCCACTGCCCTCCACTGGACTCGAACCTTGCTCTTTACACCACTCCAAACCCAGACCGACTGACTGACTGACTGACTGACTTGGCGCTCTGCGCGCTGTTATATGGGATCCGTGAGGCGAGGTTTGATCTCTGATCCTTCACCTCTGACCCCCCGCTGGCTCCGCCCCCTTCGATCTCCTGATCCGAATTTTGTGAAACGTGGAGAGAGCGGACGTGGCAGAAGACAGCCCCAACAAGCAGACGTGGCAGAGATCACTGACGCTGGCGCCGAGGAAACCCCCGCCTCTGTTTGCAGCGATGCTGTTCGCTGGGAACTCGCCGTGGCTGGCGCAAAGATGGCGGCGTTTGCGGAGTTGAAGGTGAGGTGATGGTGTTCGTTGTTGGTTATCGGGGGAGATGTGGTTTAGGAGATGGTGACTGTGGTTGGCGTTGTGGAGAAGGTGGTTGTTCCTTGTCTGTGGGGATACTGGCGATTGTGGAGAAGGTGGTTGTGGTCGGCGTTGTGGAGAAGGTGGTTGTGGTGGTTCAAATGCGGTTGGTCCAAAATAACGATAGCAAAAGAAAAAACGGCTAATTCAAAGATCACAGCCCTGCACACGAATAATTCCCTTTAAACATTGGTGGGGAAATCTATCTGAATACAGACTTAACGACTTAACTGATCTAAGGACCTAAATGGTGCTCTGTGAATTTCCACAACCGTAACAATATATATATATATATATATATATATATATATATATATATATATATATATATATATATATATATATATATATATATATATATATATATATATATATATATATATATATATATATATATATATATATATATATATATATATATGAGCCTGGTGTTGGCGCAGTGGTTAGGGCAGTGGCTTGGGATCCAAAAGGTCCTGAGTTCAAGCCCCATTGAGCCACTGAATTAATACACCAGGGGGTTGACTCAGCCTGTCATCCTTCCGAGGTCGGCGAAATGAGTACCAGTATACTGGGCCGGTGTATACCCTGGTTAAATAGGTGTACCATATCCCTGTGTCGTAAGAGGCGACCAGGGTTGCGTCAGGAAGGGCATCCGGCGTAAAACATGTGCCAAATCTCTATGCGGATCATATGGATGATCCGCTGTGGCGACCCTAAACGGGAGCAGCTGAAAGAAGAAGAAGATGATTTATATACACACAGAAACACACACACACACACACACATTATGGAGACATATATATATATATATAAATATTATATAGACATAGACATACACCGATGAGCCAAAACATTATGACCACCTGCCTAATATGCTGTTGGTTCTCCATGTGCCACCAAAACAGCGCCGACCCACCGAAGCATGGATTCTACAAGACCCCTGAAGGGTCCTGTGGTGTCTGGTACCAAAACATTAGCAGCAGATCCTTCAGGTCCTGTAAGTTAAGAGGTGGAGCCGCCGTGGATTGGACTTGTCGGACAAGCACATCCCACAGATGCTCAATCGGATTGAGATCTGGAGAATTTGGAGGCCAGGGCAACACCATGAACACTTCATCGTGTTCCTCAAAACATTCCCAAACAATGTGTGCAGTGTGGCAGGGCACATTATCCTGCTGAAAGAGGCCACTGCCCTCAAGGAATACCTTTGCCATGAAGGGGTGTACCTGGTCTGCAACGATGTTTAGGTAGGTGACACGTGTCAAATTGACATCCACATGAATGGCCGGACCCAGGGTTTCCCAGCAGAACATTGCCCAGAGCATCACACTCCCTCCACCAGTGCATCCTCGTGCCATCACTTCCCCAGGTAAACGGCACACACGTACACGGCCATCCACGTGATCTAAAAGAAAACGGGACTCATCGGACCAGGCGACCTTCTTCCACTGCTCCAAGGTCCAGTTCCGATGCTCACGTGCCCATTGAAGGCGCTTACAACGGTGGACAGGGGTCATCATGGGCACTCTGACCGCTCTGCGGCTCCGCAGCCCCACACACAGCAAGGTGTGATGCACTGTGGATTGTGACACATTCCTCCTGTAACCACCATTAAAATTTTCTGTGACTTGTGCCACCATAGACCTTCCGGTGGTTTGAACCAGATGGGATAGCCTTTGTTGCCCTCACGCATCGATGAGTCTTGGGCACCAAACACCCTGTCACCGGTTTGTGGTTTGTCCCTCCTCGGACCACTGTCGGTAGGTACTCACCACTGCTGAGCGGGAGCACCCCACAAGCCTTGCCGTTTCAGAGATGCTCTGACCCAGTCGTCTGGCCATAACAATTTGACCCTTGTCAAAGTTGCTCAAGTCTTTACTCCTGCAAATTTCTCATGCATCCAACACATCAACTTCAACAATTGACTGTTCACTTGCTGCTGGATATATCCCACCCCTTGACATGTGTCATTGTAACAAGATAATCAATGTTATTCACTTCACGTCCTGTCAGTGGTCATAATATTTTGGATCATCAGTGTAATACATATATACATACATAGACTCCATATATATATATATATATATATATATATATATATATATATATATATATATATATATATATATATATATATATATATATATATATATTACATATTTGTGGAAATGGGCCCTTTGTGGGTTATTAAATATAGGATTAGCCCAGATCCCCCCTTAAATGCATGTTTAGCCAGGTGGTTTGGTAATCGGACGTTACATGTGTGTCGGGAGGTGGAGCAGGCAACCCAGTATTCATACGGTGATGGTGTACCGAGAGGCGCCTACTTTTTCCCTTCACCCCTTCTAACGAGCCCCCACCCAGCGCCCTGACAGTCAGTCAGCAAGACGTGCCAGCAACCCATTGGCGGGGAGCTGCTGCGGGCTCGAACGATGGACGAATCACGTGTCCCCGGAAGCGGTCTGCAAAGCCCGCCCTGAAAGGCAAGGAAGGAACTGCTTTTGTCTGTCTGCGATCTACGTTATGATGAGTGGCTTGGTTGGCTGTTCCTCCTCGGCCGTGGATCCAGCGTGCAGGTCATCCAGAGGTTCATCCTGAATCTAACCACGGAGCCTCTGACTGTTCTGATTCCCTGCACGGCTCGACATGTCTTTTCATCCCATCGATCCACCTGCAGAGTCCAACACCCAGATTTGGCCTAGTCTGGTGTACAGGCCAGGCCTGGATTTACATACTGGACCTTGTGAGAAACCAGCTGGAACAACCACAGATCTTCCTCTCCTGTGCTGTCGACCTTACAGGTGCTGGACGCGCCGAGGCTGGTGCGTGAGCGGTGCCGACAAAAAAACGTCGTCACCGCCATCTTGCCACGCAGCATGCGCGAGCGGTGCCGATAGGAGTACGAGCGCCATCTTGCCACACTGCATGCTCGAGCTGGGTGCTCGAATCCGACACCATCGGCTTGCCACAAGCCGCATTCGTGCCTTCGACACTTTTCTTCTCGTCCATGAGGCACCACCAAGTACTCCGTATCTTGTATGCATGTTGTCCAAGCACACACACACACACACACACACACACACACACACACACACACACACACACACACACACACACACACACACACACACACACACACACACACAAGCATTTAAAGGCCATTTTCCCCACTAAAGCAGGGGTGAGCCTTGCGGGCCCCATGACAATCTTCTCAACTTTACCCTGTTTTCTGCATCTCCCCTTCTTAATCCCCTTGCCCACATTTCCTCTTCCACCACATTTAGCCAAGTTTTTCTCGGTCTTCCCCGTCCTCTACTTCCGACTATACTCATTTCCAACACTCCTCTCACCCAGTCACTTTCATCCTTCCTCAACACATCACCCAACCATCTCAACCTGTTTCTCTTCACAACCTCCATCACAGACTCTATTCCCATCATCTTCCGCAAGTCATCATTTGTCTTCCTCTCTCTCAACGATACTCCACACATCCACCGAACCATTCGCATTTCCACCCTTTCCAGCCTTTGTTGCTGCTCCATGTTCAGTACCCATGTCTCACTCCCATAAATCATCGTACTCCTCACACATGTAGCATACACCTTTCCCTTCAGCTTCAACGACACTCCCCTCTTCGTCAGCACGCCACTCAGTTCCCGAAACTTCTTCCATGCACATCTCACTCTAGCAACCGTCAAAGAGTCTGATCCACCTTCTCCATTCAGCATGCCTCCGAGATAGCAAAATGTTTTCAACCTTCCAGCTTCACACCATCTCCAAGATCCAACTCAACAATTCCTTCATCTGCTGCTCCCTCGATGCACACCTTACACTTGAATGTAGCTGCCACACGGGTTAATGACCCTCTCACCTCTCACAGCTAGGGTGAAGTGCACGGTGAGGACGGTTCGAAACAGGCTCCTCGGGGCAGGGCTGAAATCGTGCAAAGCTAGAAAAAAGCCCTTCATCAATGACAAGCAAAGAAGAGCCAGGCTGAGGTTTGCAAAAGACCATAAGGATTGGACCGTAGAGGACTGGAGTAAAGTCATCTTCTCTGATGAGTACAATTTTCAGCTTTGCCCAACACCTGGTCGTCTAAAGGTTAGACAGAGACCTGGAGAGGCCTACAATCCACAGTGTCTCTCACCCACTGTGAAATTTGGTGGAGGATCGGTGATGATCTGGGGGTGCTTCAGCAAGGCTGCAATCGGCTGATTTGCCTTTGTAAAGGACTCATGCATGAATCAAGCCACATACAAGGTTGTCCTGGAAGAACACTTGCTTCCTTCTGCTCTGACAATGTTCCCCAACTCTGAAGATTGGTTTTTCCAGCAGGACAATGCTCCATGCCACACAGCCAGGTCAATCAAGGTGTGCATGGAGGACCAGCAGATCAAGACCCTGTCATGGCCAGTCCAATCTCCAGACCTGAACCCCATTGAAAACCTCTGGAATGTGATCAAGAGGAAGATGGATGATCACAAGCAATCAAACAAAGCCGAACTGCTTGAATTTTTGCGCCATGAGTGGCATAAAGTCACCCAACAGCAATGTGAAAGACTGGTGGAGAGCATGCCAAGACGCATGAAAGCTGTGATTGAAAATCAAGGTTATTCCACAAAATATTGATTTCTGAACTCTTCCTAAGTTAAAACATTAGTATTGTGTTGTTTAAAAATGAATAGGAACTTGTTTTGTTTGTATTATTTGAGGTCTGAAAACACTGAATCTTTGTTGTTATTTTGAGCAGTTGTCATTTTCTGCAAATAAATGCTCTAAATGACATTTTTATTCAGAATTTGGGAGAAATGTTGTCAGTAGTTTATAGAATAAAACAAAAATGTTCATTTTACTCAAAACACATACCTATAAATAGTAAAACCAGAAAAACTGATAATTTTGCAGTGGTCTCTTAATTTTTTTCAGATCTGTATATATCAACAAACTCACTTAAGATATACTCCCTAGAACTTGGGTTTAAGAACATGGAACCCCACAACATACTGCACAAAGAACAACTGGACACTTGTATACATTCAGTGATGGATTTCGAAGTTGAAGATAACACTCTTAGGTGTACAAATATTTGTAACAAAACAAGATTTTGAACAAATGTTTAACATTATCACAATTCTCACCATAAAATTCAATGATAATAAAACATTACCCAAGGTACACACACCTGACATTGAACTTTACTCAGGAGTTGCCAATTCAAAAGACAAAAATGGAAAAGTGTACATGTGCAAACACAATCCATGAAAAAAGACCGACACAGAGACACGGATAAAGAAAGGAAGGTCACAGACACAATACAAACCATGAAATCATTGGAGGATACATTTGGGGGTTAATTTACATCCTGCGATGTCCAATTGGAGGCGCTATGCTGTCTCTGACTGACATTCAAGATGATTTCAGGGTTATTACAGTGACAACTAGAGGGGGAGCACTCGGAAGAATGCAAAACCTCCGCCACTAATACTGCTGGGTCACTCAAGTGAATATCTTATTCATTAAATATGATGTCAACAATGCTGACAGAGTTATAGTTCTTTTCTCCAACATTTTTGGAGGGGTTGGAAATCACTTAAAACATGTAGAAATGCAAAAAAAAAGAAATCGAAATTTTGTTGAAAAAAAAGTTGCAAAAATTTTTTTTTTCTCTAACAATTTTTTTTGGGGTGGGGGGGGGTTGGAAATCACTTAAAACATGTAGAAATGCAAAAAAAAAAGAAATCGAAATTTTGTTGAAAAAAAAGTTGCAAAAATTTTTTTTTTCTCTAACAATTTTTTTTGGGGTGGGGGGGTTGGAAATCACTGAAAACATGCAGAAATGCAAAAAAAAACATTTTTTTCTCTAACAATTTTTTTTGGGGGGGGTTGGAAATCACTTAAAACATGAAGAAATGCAAAAAAAAACAAAAACATTTCACTAACAATTTTTTTTGGGGGGGGGACCAAGTCCAAAATCTAATGGCATGATCCTTGGACCATACCTCACTCCCCCACCAAGTTTCATCGAAATCCGTCGAGGAGTTTTTCCGCAATACTGTTCACAAACAAACAAACAAATAAGACCCATATCTTGCCAAAAGGTGACCACGTGTGACTTCTTTAAGGTCACACTGAGGTGAACAGAGCTGCTATCCACCAGGAGCGACTCCTTGAGGAATATCTGCCTATGAGAGATTCCGATGACAATCGTTCTACAGAGTAACCATGAAAAATATGCGTTTGCCTCATAACGTCACCAAATGACGTCATAATGTCTCAAGCTTGACATATCTAGAAAGCACTCATCGAGGTGTTCAATTTGAGGTACTACACGATATGGTACCTAAGATTTCAAAATTTGACCTTGGGGTCAAAAACGTTCGACCTCCAGCGCCAACCATGAAGGTCAAGGCCGATCGCTACCAAAAATTAATCAGATGAGCGCCAGACCATGAACTATATTCCCATGAAGTTTGAAGACGATCCAATCAAAACTCAAAAGATAAGGGTTTTGTCGACTCCCTTGATTTGCGACAAAGTGACCTTGACCTTGAAAATTTTATGTGCTGAAAGGGACCTCTATAGGACTCTGATATGCGAAGTTACAAAAATTTCCAATAATAACTGTGCTCTGCAGAGTGATCGATACATGATTACAGACAAAAAAAAAAACATACATGCTGACTAACATGTCTTGCAAAAACTTCGTTTTGGCAAGATAATAAACCAATGTCACCCCCAGGGTGACCAGTATCTTGCCAAAATGTGAACATGAGTGACTTATTTGTTTGATTAAAGTTACTCAAAAAATCAGGGTCTCGTCGACCTTGATACTTGACCTTTGTGACCTTGACCTTAATATTTTTGTATGGTTAATGGTTTCTCTCTAGGACCGTTGTACATGAAATATCAAGAGATTTTGATGAGAACTGAGGAAATAAAATTTTCATGAAAATCCGTTTTTTCGTCATGACGTCATCAAATGACCTCATAGCGTCAAACTTTGACAGATCTGGAAAGCACTTATCAAGCGCTTTCATTTGAGGTATTACTCGATATGGTATCTAAGATTTCAAAATTTGACCTTGGGGTCAAAAACTTTCGACCTCCAGCGCCAACCATGAAGGTCAAGGCCGATCGCCACCAAAAATTAATCAGCTGAGCGCCAGACCATCAACTATATTCCCATGAAGTTTGAAGACGATCCGATCAAAATTACTCAAAAAATAAGGGTTTCGTCGACTCCCCTGATTTGCGACAAAGTGACCTTGACCTTTAACCTTGACCTTGAAAATTTTATGCACTGAAAGGGACCTCTATAGGACTCTGATATGCAAAGATACAAAAATTTCCAATGATAACTGTGCTCTGCAGAGTGATCGATACGAGATTACAGACAAACAAAAAATAAAAAAATTTTAAAAAACATACAAGCTGACGAACATATCTTGCAAAAACTTCATTTTGGCAAGATAACAAACAAACAAGCAGTCATAGACTGGTACTTACGAAATGGTCAACTTGACCTCTGACCTTGTCTAATAAAAGCTGCCTCGAGAGAAGGTAGCGGCCGCAAACCAGAAGTTTCTACGATGATTCTGTACCAAACCATCAAAAATCGTAACGTCGACCGAAGCAAAAATCTCCATTTCTCCACGCAATTATTTTATCAAAGGTCACAAAACCGTAATATTCGGCCATCCACCAACAATCTTTACATAATCCGACGGCTTAGCGAGTCAGGCATGCGACGATAACCTTTATTGGGATAAAAAATGACTTTTAAACACCATCTTTATCGAAAACACCGTCAGTGCGCACACGCAAAACCATACGTGACTCAACGACGGGTCTGCTCGAGCGCACTGCATCACGGGACGACCGGTGACGTGTCGAGTGAAATATTTTTTATACAATCTTAAAACGTCTCCAAAACATCCGATTTTTACCAGAATTCCGACAACCGAGTTTTAAGCATCCAAAGAGATCGCAAAAAACCGAAGACAAAATTAAAATCGAAGTTAAAACGAACTCGTAACGTCGAGCAAAGCAAAAATACTCCATTTCTCCACATTAATTTAAGGAATTATGTTTGACCTCACTGTGACCTTGACCTTTGACCGATTTTGACCAAAATCTAATCAGCGCTAGCCATCACCCTCCTGAATCACTTGGTGTAATTTGACATTGGTAGCGTCTTCCATTCTCGAGTTATTGTGCCTACAAACAAACAAACAAACACACAAACAAACACACAAACAAACAAACAGAAACGCAAGTGATCAAGATACTTACGAAATCTTTAGATTTCGTAAGTAACAAGCAGTCATAGACTGGTACTTACGAAATCGTCAACTTGACCTCTGACCTTGTCGAATAAAAGCTGTCTCTCGAGAAGGTAGCGACGCAAACCAGAAGTTTCAACGATGATTCTGCACCAAACCATCAAAAATCGGAACGTCGATCGAAGTAAAAATCTCCATTTCTCCATGCAATTATTACGTATTATTTTATCAAAGTCACAAAACCGTAATATTCGGCCATCCACCAATAACCTTCACATAATCCGGCGGCTTAGCGAGTCAGGCATGCGACGATAAACTTTATTGGGATAAAAAATGACTTTTAAACGCCATCTTTATCGAAAACACCGTCAGCGCGCACACGGAAAACCATACGCGACTCAACGACGCGTCTGCTCGAGCGCACTGCATCACGTGACGACCCGTGACGCGTCGAGTGAAATATTTTTTATACAATCCTAAAACGTCTCCAAAACATCCGATTTTTAGCAGAATTTCGACAACCGAGTTTTAAGCGTCCTAAGCGATCGCAAAAACCGAAGACAAAATTAAAATAGAAGTTAAAACGAACTCGTAACGTCGAGCGAAGCAAAAATACTCCATTTCTCCACATTAATTTACGGAATTATATTTGACCTCAATGTGACCTTGACCTTTGACCGATTTTGACCAAAATTAAATCAGCGCTAGCCATCACCCTCCTGAATCACGTGGTGTAATTTGACATTGGTAGCTTCTTCCGTTCTCGATTTATCGTGCCTGCAAACAAACAAACAAACAAACAAGCAGTCATAGACTGGTACTTATGAAATCGTCAACTTGACCTCTAACCTTGTCTAATAAAAGCTGTCTCTCGAGAAGGTAGCGACGTAAACCAGAAGTTTCTATGATGATTCTGTATCAAACCATCAAAAATCATAAAGTCGACCAAAGAAAAAATCTCCATTTCTCCACGCAATTGTATTATACCTTAACGTAACTCAATGACGCGTCTGCTCGAGCGCACTGCATCATGGGACGACCCGTGACGCGCCGAGTGAAATATTTTTATAAAATCTTAAAATGTCGCCAAAACATCCGATTTTTAGCAGAATTTCGACAACCGAGTTTTAAGCGTCCTAACCGATCGCAAATACCGAAGACAAAATTAAAATCGAAGTTAAAACTAACTCGCAACGTCGAGCGAAGCAAAAATCTCCATTTCTCCACACAATTATACATTAACGTAACTCAACGACGCGTCTGCTCGAGCGCACTGCATCATGGGACGACCCGTGACGCGTCGAGTGAAATATTTTTTATACAATCTTAAAATGTCTCCAAAACATCTGATTTTTACCAGAATTTTGACAACCGAGTTTTAAGCGTCCTAAACGATCGCAAAAACCGAAGACAAAATTAAAATCGAAGTTAAAACGAACTCGTAACGTCGAGCGAAGCAAAAATACTCCATTTCTCCACATGAATTTACGGAATTATGTTTGACCTCACTGTGACCTTGACCTTTGACCGATTTTGACCAAAATCGAATCAGCACGAGCCATCACCCTCCTGAATCACATGGTGTAACTTGACATTGGTAGCTTCTTCCGTTCTCGAGTTATCGTGCCGACAAACAAACAAACAAACAAGCAGTCATAGACTGGTACTTACGAAATCGTCAACTTGACCTCTGACATTGTCTAATAAAAGCTGTCTCTCGAGAAGGTAGCGACACAAACCAGAAGTTTCTACGATGATTCTGTACGAAACCATCAAAAATCGAATGTTTTGGATGTTTGACCTCACTGTGACCTTGACCTTTGACCGATTTTGACCAAAATATAATCAGCGCTAGACACCACCCTCCTGAATCACGTGGTGTAATTTGACATTGGTAGCTTCTTCCGTTCTCGAGTTATCATCTTTTGGATGTTTGACCTCACTGTGACCTTGACCTTTGACCGATTTTGACCAAAAGCTAATCAGCATTAGCCATCACCATCCTGAATCACGTGGTGTAATTTGACATTGGTAGCTTCTTCCGTTCTCGAGTTATCATCTTTTGGATGTTTGACCTCACTGTGACCGATTTTGACCAAAATCTAATCAGCACTAGCCATCACCATCCTGAATCACGTGGTGTAATTTGACATTGGTAGCTTCTTCCGTTCTCGAGTAATCTGTACCAAACCATCAAAAATCGAATATTTGACCTCACCGTGACCTTGACCTTTGACCGATTTTGACCAAAATCTAATCAGCACTAGCCATCACCCTCCTGAATCACGTGGTGTAATTTGACATTGGTAGCTTCTTCCGTTCTCGAGTTATCGTGCCTACAAACAAACAAAAAAAAAAAACAGAAACGGAAGGCATCATTATACTTACGAAATCTAAAGATTTCGCAAGTAACAAGCATTCAGAGCCTGGTACTTACAAAATCGTCAACTTGACCTCTGACCTTGTCTAATAAAAGCATGAATCAGTCAGAAGCCCAAGGGGAGCTTGAATTCTGAATTCATTGTGGTCTACGACTTTACACTGTGGTTTGCAGATCATGAGTCCCAGACAAAAACTAGATTTCTTATAAAAATTCCATTTTTTTGTTTTTATTTTTAAAAAAAGTGATTCAGTACCAGCAGGATATGCCAGATAATAGGTGTATTACTTTTCAGAAGAATCTGATAAAAGACTTATTATTTATTATATATATCAGTTATTCATCGCTGTTCCAGAATTTCGACAACCGAGTTTTAAGCGTCCAAAGCGATCGCAAAAACCGAAGACAAAATTAAAATCGAAGTTAAAACGAAATCGTAACGTCGAGCGAAGCAAAAATACTCCATTTCTCCACGCAAAACCTTAACGTAACTCAACGACGCGTCTGCTCGAGCGCACTGCATCATGGGACGACCGGTGACGCGTCGAGTGAAATATTTTTTATACAATCTTAAAACGTCTCCAAAACATCCGATTTTTACCAGAATTCCGACAACCGAGTTTTAATCGTCCTAAGCGATCGCAAAAACCGAAGACAAAATTAAAATTGAAGTTAAAACGAACTCGTAACGTCGAGGGAAGCAAAAATACTCCATTTTTCCACATGAATTTACGGAATTATGTTTGACCTCACTGTGACCTTGAACTTTGAACGATTTTGACCAAAATCTAATCAACACTAGCCATCACCCTCCTGAATCACTTGGTGTAATTTGACATTGGTAGATACCTCCATTCTCGAGTTATCGTGCCTACAAACAAACAAGCAGTCATAGACTGGTACTGACGAAATCGTCAACTTGACCTCTGACCCTGTCTAATAAAAGCTGTCAAAGGAGAAGGTTACGATGCAAACCAGAAGTTTTTACCATGATTCTGTACCAAGCCATGAAAAATTGAATTTTTGACCCCACTGTGACCTTGACCTTTGACCGATTTTGACCAAAATCGAATCAGCACTAGCCATCACCCTCCTGAATCACGTGGTGTAATTTGACATTGGTAGCTTCTTCCGTTCTCGAGTTATCTTTACCAAACCATCAAAAAATCGAATACTTGACCTCACCGTGACCTTGACCTTTGACCGATTTTGACCAAAATCGAATCAGCACTTGCCATCACCCTCCTGAATCACGTGGTGTAATTTGACATTGGTAGCTTCTTCCGTTCTCAAGTTATTGTGCCTACAAACAAACAAACAAACAGAAACGGAAGTCATCAATATACTTACGAAATCTTGAGATTTCGTAAGTAACAAACAAGCAGTCAGAGACTGGTACTTACGAAATGGTCAACCTGACCTCTGACCTTGTCTAATAAAAGCTGTCTCTAGAGAAGGTTGCGACACAAATCAGAAGTTTCTACGATGATTCTGTTCCAAACCATCAAAAATCGAATGTTTGACCTCACTGTGACCTTGACCGTTGACCGATTTTGACCAAAATCTAATCAGCACGAGCCATCACCCTCCTGAATCACGTGGTGTAATTTGACATTAGTAGCTTCTTCCGTTCTCGAGTTATCATTTTTTGGATGTTTGACCTCACTGTGACCTTGACCTTTGACCGATTTTGAGCAAAATCTAATCAGTACAAGCCATCACCCTCCTGAATCACGTGGTGTAATTTGACATTGGTAGCTTCCGTTCTCGAGTTATCTGTACCAAACCATCAAAAATCTAATAATTGACCTCACTGTGAACTTGACCTTTGACCGATTTCGACCAAAATCTAATCAGCACTTGCCATCACCCTCCTGAATTACGTGGTGTAATTTGACATTGTTAACTTCATCCGTTCTCGAGTTATCGTGCCTACAAACAAACAAACAAACAAACATACAAACAAACAAACAAACAAACAGAAACGGAAGTCATCAATATACTGACGACATCTTTAGATTTCTTAAGTAAAAAACAAACACACAAGCAGTCATAGACTGGTACTTACGAAATCGTCAACTTGACCTCTGACCTTGTCCAATAAAAGCTGGCTCTTGAGAAGGTAGCGACACAAACCAGAAGTTTCTGCGATGATTCTGTACCAAACCATCAAAAATCAAATGCTTTGGATGTTTGACCTCACTGTGACCTTGACCTTTGACCGATTTTGACCAAAATCTAATCAGCACTCGCCATCAGCCTCCTGAATCACGGTGTAATTTGACATTGGTAGCTTCTTCTGTTCTCGAGTTATCTGTACCAAACCATCAAAAATCGAATATTTGACCTCACCGTGACCTTGACCTTTGACCGATTTTGACCAAAATCTAATCAGCACTAGCCATCACCCTCCTGAATCACGTGGTGTAATTTGACATTGGTTGCTTCTTCCGTTCTCGAGTTATCTGTACCAAACCATCAAAAATCGGATATTTGACCTCACTGTGACCTTGACCTTTGACCGATTTCGACCAAAATCTAATCAGTGCTAGTCACCACCGTCCTGAATCACGTGGTGTAATCTGACATTGGTAGCTTCTTCCGTGCTCGAGTTATCGTGACTACAAACAAACAAACAAACAAACAAGCAGTCATAGACTGGTACTTACGAAATCGTCAACTTGACCTCTGACCTTGTCCAATAAAAGCTGTCTCTCGAGAAGGTAGCGACGCAAACCAGAAGTTTCTACGATGATTCTGTATCAAACCATCAAAAATCGTAACGTCGACCGAAGCAAAAATCTCCATTTCTCCACGCAATTATACCTTCACGTAACTCAATGACGCGTCTGCTCGAGCGCACTGCATCATAGGACGACCCGTGACGCGTTGAGTAAAATATTTTTTATACAATCTTAAAACGTCTCCAAAACATCCGATTTTTACCAGAATTTCGACAACCGAGTTTTAAGCGTCCGAAGCGATCGCAAAAACCGAAGACAAAATTAAAATCAAAGTTAAAACGAACTCGTAACGTCGAGCGAAGCAAAAAATTTCCATTTCTCCACGCAAAACCTTAACGTCACTCAACGACGCGTCTGCTCGAGCGCACTACATCATGGGACGCACCGTGACGCGTCGAGTGAAATATTTTTTATGCAATCTTAAAATGTCTCCAAAACATCCGATTTTTACCAGAATTTCGACAACCGAGTTTTAAGCGTCCTAAGCGATCGCAAAAACTGAAGACAAAATTAAAATCGAAGTTAAAACGAACTCGTAACGTCGAGCGAAGCAATAAATCTCCATTTCTCCACATTAATTTACGGAATTATGTTTGACCTCACTGTGACCTTGACCTTTGACCGATTTTGACCAAAATCTAATCAGCGCTCGCCATCACCCTCCTGAATCACGTGGTGTAATTTCACATTGGTAGCTTCTTCCGTTCTCGACTTATCGTGCCTACAAACAAACAAACAAACAGAAACGGAAGGCATCAATATACTTACGAAATCTTTAGATTTCGTAAGTAACAAACAGAAACGGAAGTGATCAATATACTTCCGAAATCTTAAGATTTCATAAGTTATGAACTTTCACCCTTTAAAAATCGTGCGAATAAATTATTGAAATAGCAGCTCCTTTTTACCTTCGCCAGCGAATGTGGAAGGAGGTTATGTTTTCACCCTGTCCGTTTGTTACTTACGAACTCTTTATTTCCCCCATTAACATTTGCCAACCCAACACTCTTACATGCCAATTTCAGGATTTCCTCAACTCCCGTCTCTCACTCTCCCTCTTTCCCTTCCTGTTTGTTTATCCCCATGCTGGTTGCGACCAATTGTTGCCCCACTATCATACTGTCAATTAAACCTCGCTCTTTCAGGAACCTCGCTCTGGTAGGACAAAAAAAAAGCAAATTCACCCAAGGTGAAACAGTTTGGTTGCCGTTGTGGAGGTAAGCACCAGCACAGCACATTCTGGTTTTGAAAATAAAACAATACCATTGCTGTTGGAATATAGGTCATCAACAGCGAGTTTGTTGAAGATCGACACTAGCTGCTGGGATGAAATATGTCTTTCACAGCATTACAAAACAGAGCAACTCGGGATGATCACAGACGACACAGCTATGGACATGAATGGACTTCCTTCAAATTTGTTGAGGAGGTAAACGAGTCAACATGCAGCTGGGCATTGCAGCATCGGTGTCATTGGTGCCGATACAGATTTACAGTTGTCGTCTCAGTTAATGTTCCTTGCAACCTTCACAGATCCACAATGTTCTTACAAAATCGTTTCATATTTAAAAGGTCCTTGTCAAGGATGGAAAAACTAACCTGACTTAGATAACCCTCACCTCAAAGATGTCAAGGCTCTTCCTCTCATTAGTTGTGTCAGGGGATAGACCTGCACTATTAGGAAGGAACTGGTTGTGGAAGGGGGGGGATCAAATCCAGCTGGTACAATATTTTTACCTTACATACTGTGGCAGAAGCACCACATCATGAATAGAGAGGAATGATTGAGCTGCCCTTATTGCTATGGTATCGGATAAGGACAAGAAGGTGAGACTGTGTGGAGACTAGAAAGTTGTCGTAAACATGTGGGTAGACCCTTTACCAAATGCAGAAGACTCGTTTGCCACATTAGATGGTGGGAAGTTCTTCAGTGAACAAGACTTATCCTTTGTGTATCAGCAGTTGGAACTGGAAGCTGAATCACAGCAATATTTGACCATCAATACTCATCAGGGCCTGCACCGATATAAACGATTGGCTAATGGCGTGTCAACAGCACCAGTAATCTTCCAGTACTTTATGGACCAGAATTTGCATGGTTTGGACAAAGTTATCTGTTTCCGGGATGACATCTTGGTTATAGCACCGACAATGGAAGAGCATGTGGAAATGATGGATCAAGTTCTGTCCAGATAACAGGCACATGGATCGAGACTGAAGTTCACCAAATGCATATCACTGTAATATTTAATTGGGTACCTGGGTTACCAGATTGATGCTCAATGTCTGCATCTAACCGATGAAGATGGTGGCCATTGTAAATGCTCCGGCATTCACTAATGTCGCAAAGCTACGCTCATTATTGGATTTGTGGAAATAATCTGGATGTTTTTTGGCAAATTTATCCACATTCTTGCAACCGCTTTATGGGTTGTTGCAAAGAGGTGACAAATGGAGTTGGTCCCCAGAGTGAAAAGCGGCATTCTGAGCTTGGAAGGAAAAACTTTTGAATGGCAGGTGGTGAGCTCACAATGACCCAGAAAACCTGTTTCGGTTACATTGTGATGCATCCTCTTCGGGAGTGGAGCATTGATTTCACACATATTACCTTCGGGTGAGGAGCAACTTCCAACATTTGCATTGAGGAAGCTGTCTGCAAGCAAAACAATAACATATTTACATTGAAAATGAGGTTTTGAGTGTTGTTATTGGAGTTAAGAAATTACATAAGTAATTGCATGGATGCAAATTAATTTCGTTAACAGATAACAGACCTCTGAAAGCTATTTTGAGAGAAAGCTCTGCTGTTGCAACACTGGGAGCTTTAAGAATGCAATGTTGGCCCTCAATTTTATTAACCGACAATTCTTACAAAGAGTAAAGGTGGTCTCAGAACCATGCACATATGGATGCATTGTCATGGCAGCAGTGTATGCAGTTCGCGGAGGATGACAAGGATGTGCTGTTCCCAGTTTTAGGCATTAAAGGGGTGTCTGTTACCCTTAGGGATTTTGCAGAAGAAACTAGATGAGATCTGGTTCTTGCTGAGTTCTGGATTTCACATTAAGTGAATGGCCCAATATTTTAAGAGATTTAACTCATCCACCATTCTTTGACAGGATATTTTAAAAAGCAATTGTCGGCAGACCAAGGTTGTATCATGTGGATTGCTGGAGTGGTGATACCCTCAAAATTCCAGGAAAAGGTTGTTTCCCAACATGCACAAGACATCCTCAAGTTTCACACAAGAAGGCTTTGGCTCATGGATCACTATGGTGGCCTTGGAGCTGGCAGGATAGCCTAGACCCTAGAGGCATGTGCATTCACCCTCTGGATTGTCAAGCCTGGGTTTGAACCTTGGCCCAGCTTTCAACTGTCATCCGGGTGACTCACAGGCAGGGTGATACATGTATGTGCACCATCCATGGGAAGGATGTTAAAGCAGATGTCCTGTTCTCTCTGCTGATGTTAGTTGGTAGACAGTAAAGATCCTACGGTATCCTTCATGAAGAGTAGGCAAGTTATCACCAGCACCATGAACAAATTACAAATTCCTGCTTCGATGCAGGTAGCAAGTGGTGTTGTCTTCTTGGAGGATGCTTGACACCGATTTACAATACTTGCTATCTCACTGTGGTTGCTGTCTGGACAATATAAGGTTCGACGTAAAAAATAAACAAAAATTGGCAGGTAGTTCACACATTTCATGTGAGTGGCCTTCTTTGGATATAAAGGACATCCAAGACATGGTGGTTTGAACTTGAGGACATTCAGTTTTACATTCTTGGTATTGAAATACACCACCTTGGTAGCTCATCAACATTGCTTATTTGAGCTCGAGGAGTTCCTTGGGGACAGCTATTTGGCTGGCTAAAACTAAAGAAATACCCATCAATGACTGTAAACAATTACAGAAAGTCAACAAATGGACACAAAGCATTGCAAAGCTGATGGAAGTCTGTGTAGCCATGCCAAGCAACCGGAATGTGTGCCAAAAAAATAATAACAAGAGCACAAGTGAGCACAATATACGCCCGAACCAGAAGGTATATACAGAATTGTGCTACTACATGGAAAACAGCATCCTGGTTGCCATGGCAACCACTTTAGATGACGAACGTATGTCGCGACACACCGTCTCCACAGTCTGTACCTATGTACCAAATATGAAATGTGAAAGTTGAAAACTTTGGGAGTTCGAGTGCGGACAGGAACGGACGGATGACTGTTATCACATAATACGCCCCGAAATATATATATATATATACACATATATATACATATACATACATCGGGCGTATAAAAACTGCACCTTCTCCAGTGAAGAAGATCTCAACCTCACTATGAGACAGAGCTATGCACCAAAGCAAAAAGCTTAAAAGATGCTGCCTTCCTCAAAAACAATACAAAGCTCGAAAGTCTAAATGAACAGAAGATATGTCAGTGAGCTGGAGCATAAGGAGACCGTCCGGCATTGCACTCTTGAGGCATCATGTAAAAAGAATACTGAGGACAGGTGACATTAACTTTGGTGCATGGCAGTTGTCAGACTCAACACAGAAACTTGTTGGAGTTTCAGACAATTAGAGGCTGTCTGGGATACAGTGATGTAGTAACAGCAACGCATCACAACTTGGTCCACAAAATGAGGTCCCATAAAACGAAGATGAGGAATATGCTCTACATTCTGAACCCACAAATGGAAATAACATCCAATTAAAGAAGTCTGAATAATATGACACGCGCGCGCACACGCAAACACACACACACACACACACACACACACACACACACACACACACACACACACACACCAAAGTCGCAAAACCACACACACACACACACACACCAAAGTCACAAAACCACACACACACACACACACACCAAAGTCACAAAACCACACACACACACACACACACCAAAGTCACAAAACCACACACACACACACACACACACACCAAAGTCACAAAACCACACACACACACACACACACACACACACACACACACACACACACACACACACACACACACACACACCAAAGTAACAAAACCACACACACACACACACACCAAAGTCACAAAACCACACACACACACACACACACACACACACACACACACACACACACACACACACACACACACACCAAAGTAACAAAACCACACACACACACACCAAAGTCACAAATCCACCCACACACACACCAAAGTCACAAATCCACCCACACACAAACAAAATCACAAAACCACACACACACACAAACACAACCCCCCTCCCCACACACACACATACACAAAACCCCACTCTCACACATACACAAAACCCCACTCACACACACACACACACACACACACACAACCCACACACACACACACACACACACAAACCCCCCCCCCACACACAAACACACAAACCCCACTCTCACACACACACCAACACACTCACCACAACTCTCACACACACACCAACACACAACCCCCCCACACACAAACACACAAACCCCCCCACACACACACACACACACAAAACCCCACTCTCACACACACACAAACACACAACCCCCCACACACACACACAAACACACAAACCCCCCACACACAACCCCCCACACACAAACACACAAACCCCACTCTCACACACACACAAACACACAACCCCCCACACACACACAAACACACAAACCCCCCCCACACACAACCCCCCACACACAAACACACAAACCCCCCCACACACACAAACACACACCCCCGCCCACACACAAACACACAAAACCCCACTCTCACACACACACAAACACACAACCCCCCCACACACAAACACACAACCCCCCACACACAAACACACAACCCCTCCACACACAAACACACAAACCCCCACACACACACACACACAAACCCCACTCTCACACACACACAAACACACAACCCCCCACACACACACAAACACACAAAACCCCACTCTCACACACACACAAACACACAACCCCCCCCCACACACAAACACACAAACCCCACTCTCACACACACACACACACACAACCCCCCCACACACACAAACACACAAACCCCCCCACACACACAAACACACAAACCCCACTCACACACACACAAACAGACAACCCCCCCACACAAACACACAAACCCCCCCCCACACACAAACACACAAAACCCCACTCTCACACACACACAAACACACAACCCCCCCACACACAAACACACAAAACCCCACTCTCACACACACACAAACACACAACCCCCCACACACAAACACACAAACCCCCCACACACACAAACACACAACCCCCCACACACAAACACACAAACCCCCCCACACACAAACACACAACCCCCCCCACACACAAACACACAACCCCCCCATACACAAACACACAACCCCCCCCACACACACAAACACACAACCCCCCACACACAAACACACACACCCCCCACACACAAACACACAACCCCCCACACACACACAAACACACAAACCCCCCAAACACACAAACACACAACCCCCCCACACACACAAACACAAAAACCCCACTCTCACACACACACAAACACACAACCCCCCCACACACACAACACACAAACCCCCCAAACACACACAAACACACAAACCCCCCCACACACAAACACAAAAACCCCACTCTCACACACACACAAACACACAACCCCCCACACACAAACACACAAACCCCCTAAACACACAAACACACAAACCCCCCCCCACACACAAACACAAAAACCCCACTCACACACACACACAAACACACAACCCCCCCACACACACAAACACACAAACCCCCACACACAAACACACAAAACCCCACTCTCACACACACACACACACACACACACACACACACAACCCCCCCACACACAAACACACAAACCCCCCCCCACACACACACAAACACACAAACCCCACTCACACACACACAAACACACAACCCCCCCACACACACAAACACACAAACCCCACTCACACACACACACAGTCACTACCCCACTCACACACACACACACACACACAAACCCCACTCTCACACACACAAACACACAACCCCCCCCACACACAAACACACAAAACCCCACTCTCACACACACACACACACACAACCCCCCCCACACACACAAACACACAAAACCCCCCCCCACACACAAACACACAAAACCCCACTCACACACACACACAAACAGACAACCCCCCCCACACAAACACACAAACCCCCCACACACACAAACACACAAACCCCCCCACACACACAAACACACAAACCCCCCACACACAAAACCCCACTCTCACACACACACACACACAACCCCCCACACACAAACACACAAACCCCCCCACACACAAACACACAAAACCCCACTCTCACACACACACACACACACAACCCCCCCACACACACAAACACACAAACCCCCCCACACACACACACAAACACACAAAACCCCACTCACACACACACAAACACACAACCCCCCCCACACACACACAAACACACAACCCCCCCACACACAAACACACAAAACCCCACTCTCACACACACACACACACACAACCCCACTCTCACACACACACACACACACACAAACCCCACTCTCACACACAAACACACAACCCCCCCACACACAAACACACAAAACCCCACTCTCAAACACACACACACACAACCCCCCCCACACACAAACACACAAACCCCCCCACACACAAACACACAAACCCCACTCACACACACACAAACAGACAACCCCCCACACAAACACACAACCCCCCACACACAAACACACAAACCCCCCACACACACAAACACACAATCCCCCCCACACACAAACACACAAAACCCCACTCTCACACACACACAAACACACAACCCCCCCACACACAAACACACAAACCCCCCACACACACAAACACACAAACCCCACTCACACACACAAACACACAACCCCCCCCACACACAAACACACAAACCCCACTCTCACACACACACACACACACACAACCCCACTCTCACACACACACACACACACAAAACCCCACTCTCACACACACAAACACACAACCCCCCCACACACAAACACACAAACCCCACTCTCACACACACACACACACACACACAACCCCACTCTCACACACACACACACACACACACAACCCCACTCACACACACACAAACACACAACCCCCCCCACACACAAACACACAACCCCCTCCACACACAAACACACAAACCCCCCCACACACAAACACACAAACCCCACTCTCACACACACAAACACACAACCCCCCCCCCACACACACAAACACACAAAACCCCACTCTCACACACACACAAACACACAACCCCCCCCCACACACAAACACACAAAACCCCACTCTCACACACACACACACACACACACAACCCCCCACACACACACACAAACACACAAACCCCCCCCCCCACACACACAAACACACACAAACCCCACTCACACACACACAAACAGACAACCCCCCCACACAAACACACAAACCCCCCCACACACAAACACACAAAACCCCACTCTCACACACACACAAACACACAACCCCCCCACACACAAACACACAAAACCCCACTCTCACACACACACAAACACACAACCCCCCACACACAAACACACAAACCCCCCCACACACAAACACACAACCCCCCCACACACAAACACACAAACCCCCCCACACACAAACACACAACCCCCCCACACACAAACACACAACCCCCCCATACACAAACACACAACCCCCCCCACACACAAACACACAACCCCCCACACACAAACACACACACCCCCCACACACAAACACACAACCCCCCACACACAAACACACAAACCCCCCAAACACACACAAACACACAACCCCCCCCACACACAAACACAAAAACCCCACTCACACACACACAAACACACAACCCCCCACACACACAAACACACAAACCCCCCAAACACACAAACACACAAACCCCCCCCACACACAAACACAAAACCCCACTCTCACACACACACAAACACACAACCCCCCCACACACACAAACACACAAACCCCCAAACACACAAACACACAAACCCCCCCCCCACACACAAACACAAAAACCCCACTCTCACACACACACAAACACACAACCCCCCCCACACACACAAACACACAAACCCCCCCCACACACAAACACACAAACCCCACTCTCACACACACACACACACACACACACACACACAACCCCCCCACACACAAACACACAAACCCCCCACACACACAAACACACAAAACCCC
>NC_140962.1:58466183-58668683 GCF_056783735.1 Eptatretus burgeri
TACAAACAGCAGATCTCTCTCTCTCTCTCAACGAGGTTTCCTTCAGTGAGACGGCAAACCGCTCCCCCACCAAGGGGGCGTGGTCTGCCTTCGCGTCACGTGATTGGGCGTCCATTTCACACAGGCAAACTCGAACGGTTGTTGCTGTAAGAAATCGGATTTTTTGAAGTACGATGTGTGTGAGACAACTGCCGGGTGGTCTTTTTTATTGTACTTCCCTGTCTTGCGGTGTATACGTTCACAGTAGCGTTTTACTTGTGTTACAATGAGATTTCGTGCATTGTTCTATCCCGTGTTCTGGTGAAATGTGTGTCTCATTGTGATTGTACTCATCACGGTCGTGGCAGCAAATCGATCACAAAATGTAACCCGGGCAACCCTTTAATTATTTATTGGTACAGGTGCTCGTTTATCGCCGTCGTGAGACGATCAAAGACGTACATCATGATGTTCAACCTGTTTGAAAACAATTCTAAGTTCCTCCACTTCACCTTTTCCCTGCCAACTATGCAAAAGGTAGACTACAATGTGTGGGGAAAAGATCAATCGATGTGCCATGCTTTAAATACACTGCAGAGATAAACAAAGTGCAAACAGTGGTCACGTCACTACCTGGACTGTCGTCGGGGGGTTGACGACTTTAATTTAGTGGTCACATTCCTTTTTAATGAGTTCCAAAAACTACGTGAGCCACATAATTATACTTTACCTTCACATTGTACAACGGACGATGCAACGAAACGAAAAAAGTATGGAAAAGGGGGTAATCTGCCGCGCTACATTTTTCTTTTGTAATACACCTCAACATTCAAGAACGTCAGAAATTTAAAACAAATAATACGTCATCATGAAACCTCTTTCTTACCGCAGGTCGCATGAAAACGACTCGTACACGACATAGGTAAAACGATATATCGTTGAGGAAGTTGTATTGATGAACACCACAACATGCTGTCTGTATTGTTTTAAGGTTTTCTTTTTCGTCGAATGCTCATCCAATATGATTTCTGCTGCACCCTGACCCTGCCTATCGGCACGAATACCAACGACCTCCTGCCCGGAAATGTCTACACAACTGCTTACAAAATGAAGAAGCCGAATCGATATGAGGTGATAGAAATAGATTAAATAGCTTTGATAAATTTGGAGGAATAATAATAACTAGCCAACTCGTTTCTTGTTACATTTTTTTGTGTCAAATGCACCTGCTGAGGTAGTCAGCATGTGCAGAAGAGGGGGTTTACACTGCAGACGCTGTTTACTCAGAGTGGTATTACGCCTCTCAGCAGTGACGGTCTGTCGCCGACAGACGTAATGACGTCGGCGAATGACAGACGTCATTACGCCTCTCAGCGGGAACGTCACACGTCGATATGTAAATGAATGTAAAAATTTGAAAATCGGCAAAAATTCCCAAACCCGTCCGTCTGGCGCGATTTCACAGCCCATGCTGTACATTAGACCACAGACCCGCATGCCGAAAGTGGCGACAATCCGTCCGGCAGTTTAGGAGGAGATACGTCCACAAAATATGGCTTAGAATATTAATATAATAATTACTTCCGCCCACTAAAGGTAGGCGGAGCTTGTTTCTGCACTTTTCACCCCTGTTGGGTAGTCAATGTAGTCGGAAATTTTTTTTTTTTTCGAGATTTGTTCTACCCTTATTATCAGTATTTAAAATGGCGATTTCAGTTAATACAATGGCGCTTTCGATGAAACTTGGTTGGTAGGTTCATACCATGACCGAGTTGTGTGCAAATGAGAACCGTTGCTATGGACACCACCATTGCCTAACAACGGGACTTTGAAATTTTTGAAAAATCATAAAAAATGTATTTTTTCGAAAATCAAAAATCGGGCCACGAGCGACTGTGGGCAGTACATTGAGTCATATTGTCAAAAATTTCCAGCTGGATCCTATGAAAACTGTCGGAGAAGATCGACTTTGAATGAACCCTGGTCGAAAACAATAAAAAAAACGAAGTTCGTTATATCTCAGAGACTATGAGTCAGATATACATGGAACTGGTATGGTAGGTTCATGGTATGTCCTAGTTATGCGTGAAAAAGAACAGTTGCTATGGACCCCTCCGTTGCCTAGCAACGGCTGAAAAACCTCTAAATGTGGGGGTATTTTAACGAAAAAACAATCTGCAGCATTAACCCTTGAAGCTGGAATCATGAATTTTCTTGTGCTTAATCCTCAGGTCATTCATTCCCCATCGAACGGGCCCATCGTGTCAGGTTCTATTTGGTAGTCGACGACCCATGTCCGCCAACCGGCTTGTCTGTCTGTCTGTCTGTCTGTCTGTCTGTCTGTCTGTCTGTCTGTTTGTTTGTAATGGGAGTCTTTCTATCTGTTTATCTGTGAACAGGATATCTCAAAAAGTTGTGGACGGATTCGGACGAAACTTGGTGGACAGGTTGGGAGTGTAACCAGGATGAATCGATTCGGTTTTGGTGAAGAACCAAATCCGAGAATTTTTACATTTTCAAGTGATTCTTCACCAATGAGAGAGAGAGAGGGCCAAAAACGACACAAAGCAAGATATCTCAAAAAGTTGTGGACGAATTTGTGGAAAATATGTGTGTGTGAATTTCCACTCACGTGTGTCATGTATTGGTGTTTGTGTTGATCGATGACAGGGATTGCAAACGATCTGAGAAGTTTATTACAGCCATCCTGCAGCACACAGGGCTCGGCTCCCTCGTTCCACATAACCGGAAGTGACGAACTACTTCCATGTCGAACACACAAATATCAGCTGCATCACATCTGAAGCGTATGTACTACGTGTGGTCATGCGGTAGTTCGATGAATGCCGACAGTCTCCAAGTCTCCCTTATGCTCAGAAAACTTAGCACCAGGGGTCATGGTGAAAGCAGCCAAGATACACGTGGCCAATGTTCCTCCAAATCCAGGTCCATTCCAAGGCCTTACGAAGTAGGAACATTTATCTGCTCGACGAGAGTGTTGCCCCGGAAGAACTTTTGGAAATCGCTGAGAGTCACGAGGGAAAACGTAGAGAATGAAGAAGAGTAAGAATGAAAACCAAAGGAAGTCAAAATAATCGAGCATCACTGGTACTTGTTCGAGCTTCACCGTGCCGTGGCTCTCCACTCTTGTGTGCTTCTTCTTCTTCTTCTTCATCTTCTTTTGCATTTCTTCATGCCTTCATTTAGAAAAGTACTCCGGAGTTTATTGTCGCCACTACAAGTTGTTACAAAACTTTGTGGATGCGTTGGGTTGACAATAAGAACAAGCCAATTCGATTTTGGATCAGGTCTGAATCCACATCTGGCCCCTCAGTGGGATACAAAACGTTAACTGCTCAGCCTGGAGGAGGTATACGTTCTATGGTCCATTCTATGGTCCACCGAGTGCCGTTCTTGTTATGATTTCAGATGGATATGATCACTGGTCACGATACCGCAGGATGCACATGGCCCCAATTTGCGAAAACGATTTCATGAACGGCTGATTGGAAAGCTTTATTTATTGATGATTGTCTTCCTTCCCTCTCAGTGAGATGGGAAACTTACTGGATTATGAAGATATGAAGCGATGCTTATTTACCCCGATATTACTCCACTGGATCCTCATTGATAAGGGATGTATTTCATTGGATGGAATTGACCCAGTACTTTGCTCCAGTGAATTATCTTGACCAATTCCTTTGCATTATCTTGAATATGTGGATGAGCTCAGTTCATTGTCTCCTGTAGACCAGTGAGATTCCATGCTGCCAGTCTGTCAGGATACGATAGGTGCATGTCTGGATGTCTGAGATTCTGTCAAGAGCCTGGTTGCCCTCTGTTGGACTTTCTCAAGGAGGTCTTCATCCTTCTTGTATTCAGGGTACCATACCGAGTTGAAATATTCAAGAGTTGTTCTTACGATGTTTTTATACAATATCGGAGCAGCCCTTTCTTCCCCAGTGCTGATCTTTTGATTATTATTACGAGTTTCATATTCACTCTCCAAGCTCCATCGGAAGCATGGGAGCTGAATGACAGACTTGTGTCAAACAAAACATACAAATCTCTTTCTTCATTCTTGGTTTTGACTTCAATTGTGCCTGAGTCACTTTCTAGCGTATACGCAAACTGTTGGTTGCTCCTCTCATCCTGGACCACTTTACATATTGTTGTGGGCCAGAGGTCGGGTGAAAAGACCACCGGGAGGGGGGGGAGCTATCTCGGCTCCCACCAGACTCCCCAGGATTGTAGGCCGTCGCACACAGATAATTCCGTGATGCGGCGGGTCGCTAACCGACCGTAAACGCCAATAACTCAACCGCGCGTCCTCCCGTCTATGGGTTAACCGGGTAACCTAATTAATCACTTGATTTAATTACCAGAGAACACGCCCTTGGTATGCATTGTCCGAACTGGATCACTTTACAGGATCGGATGCAGCCGAGCGACACTCCCAAGGACGTACCGGCTAAAAGGAACGGATCATTGGGAATATAGTCCCGGCTAAGCTAGGATTCGGACCATGCTGGATCAATGAAAGAAGACAAAAATGAGCTGGGAACATTTCTAACAATAATTTATGTACAAGCAGGCGAGGAATGTTATATGGTACAGTGAATAGTTGCTTTATTGGTGTGTGTAATGCAGGGATAGAAAGACGGGTGAGGTGCGACAATGTACAAGCAACTTACGTCAGCAGACTTTTTTGTTTTTGGCCGAAAACACTCCCTGGCACTCACTGACGAACCTCTGAAAGTTTGATGAAGATCTGTTCAGCCATCTCTGAGAAAAATTGCGACACAAAGACAAACAGCTCTCTAATAGTCGATATAAGGATGTAGATGAAGATTATGATCACATTTTAGGTCAAATTTTTGCAGAAATACAGAAAATTCTCAAGGGTTCACAAACTTTTTCTCACCACTGTATAATATATATATATATATATATATATATATATATATACATACAGGGTGTCCCAAAAAAATGTACTCACTCTTTAAATGATAATAAATGCATTGTTTTTTGATTTAGAAACAAGATTAATGGTTAAATGTATAAATGGATAAATGCATGTTTACAAATGTTCAAACTGACTTACCATCACGTTCCAAACACAGCCGATAACACGGACCAATGGATTCAACAGCATTACGAATCATTTCATTTGGAACTGCAAGACATTGTCTTTCAATTTCCTCTTTCAGCTCATCGACTGTTGCTGGTTTTGAGCCGTAAACCTTATCTTTGAGATATCCCCATAAAAAGAAGTCCAATGGAGTGAGGTCTGGGGAATGCGCAGGGAATTCAACACTACCTCTTCGCCCAATCCATCTGTTCGGAAAAGTTGCTTCGATATTGGCCCTTACATCATGGTGGTAGTGGGGAGGTGCTCCATATTGCTGAAAGTAAATCTCTTCGTCACCAAATATCTCTTCGACACGTGGACCGACGGATTCCTGCAGCAAGTTTAAGTAAACATCCCCAGTGACAGTTTGGTCAAAAAAGAATGGCCCGAGGATGCCCAATGCTGATACCCCACACCACACAGTAACCCCTGTTAAGTTTAAATGGTGTTCCATAGTAACATGCGGATTTTCAGGAGCCCAGTACGTGCAATTGTGTCGGTTAATTGAGCCATTTAACTTGAAGCTGGCCTCATCGTTCCAAACAATTTTGGATGGAAATGCTGCATCTTCTTCGCATTTGCCCAGGTACCACTCACAAAATTCAGCTCTCTGGTCAGGATCGTCTTCATTTAGAGTGTGGATTAATTTTGGAATGTAATTAATTAATTAATTAATTAATTAACTTTTCCAATTAATTTGCTTCAAAATGCGATGGGCGCTTGATTTTGGAATTCCTGTCTCACGAGCCATTTTTCGTACAGATTTCCGTGGGGATCAGTGGAGGGTTTCCAGCAATTGATTTTCCTTTGTGGGCGTGGTTGATGACTGTGGTCTTCCTGAACGCTCCTTATGGACGTCATGCACAATTCCATCTGTTTCAAACTTATCTCGGATGCGAGCAATGGTGCGTCGTGTTGGTGGATCTTTGTGAAAATGTCTTCTCAATTGTCTTTGCACTTCCATGATGTTTTCGTACTTCCAGTAGCACTTTATGATAAATTTTCTTTCTTCAAAACCTAGTCGTACTCCTGCCATTATTAGGGTCAATTTGATCTGAAAAGAAATGAAAAATTCAATGAGTTATGAGGAGCCAAAATGTGAGTACATTTTTTGGGACACTATATATATATATATATATATATATATATATATATATATATATATATATATATATATATATATATATATATATATATATATAGTTGCGGTTGTGGAAATTCGCAAAACAACATGCAGGGACCTTTAGTTTAGTGATATCGGTAAGTATGTGTTTTATAGATAGCTCCTTTCCCTTGTCAAATGGGTGAATAAGTGTAAATGCGCTACGATTATTTTTGAACTACAATAAATACTACAATGGTGCCATTCTCGCATTTGGCATGGAACTGGCACTTCGACGTTCTCCAGGCACGCGCGTGGGCAGAGTCTAATACAGACATGCCGTCCCTCCGTGGTCAATCGGCAGAGAGCAGGCGTCTTCCATGCTCCGCCTCCGATCCAAGATAATCGCCATTGAGCACGCGGTTTGAGGTGAAGCGGTAGGCGGAGCCACCAAACGCCCCTGCTGGAGACTCCGCCCAGAGGGATGGGAGCGCCCCACCCACCGCGCTCCTGTCCAATGGGGAGCGGACAAGGAGTCGCACGATGTTTCCTGTCCAATGGGAGGGATGACGAGGGCACATGCGCAGAAGGTCGTTGGACGGGGGAGGGGCATATAAAGATCAGTTTTCTGAGAGGTTCTCTCTCTCTCTCTCTCTCTCTCTCTCTCTCTCTCTCTCTCTCTCTCTCTCTCTCTCTCTCTCTCTCTCTCTCTCTCTCTCTCTCTCTCTCTCTCTCTCTCTCTCTCTCTCTCTCTCTCTCTCTCTCTCTCTCTCTCTCTCTCTCTCTCTCTCTCTCTCTCTCTCTCTCTCTCTCTCTCTCTCTATCAACCTCGACCCGGCTTCCCACTTTGGAAATCTTCTCGCTATCATCGACCTCGTCCCGGCTACTGAGCTTTTCTTGTAGTCGCTGGAGGCTCTGCCTGGCTGGTTCGACAATGCCACCCAGAGTCCCAAGAGAAGGGGACGTCCAGCCGCGCGGCCGCGGCCAGGTAGCCTGCCACCCCTGGCTCACAGCCGGACTGTCCTCCTCGGCTGGAGAGCCACAATAAAGACCCTCAGGGTCCAATCATTCTGTCTGGGTGTGCGTGTGTCTGTTTGTGGTGCCAGTCTGGCAAGTAGTGAATTGCATAAGTGCCGTGCTTTACATACGTGTCTTCTAATAATCGGTTTAAATCTTCCCTTACGTGCTCCCTAGCAATTCCCCCATTGCTTGTAATAAATATCCTATTGTTGAATGTACTCAGCTCGTCGTGTCCATTTCTGCCATTGATGGGTGTGTCGCGCATGTGAGGGATTAGCTGGCCATTGCCGGGGTAACATGATAATCGGGCCGACGGAACTCGGCGATAAAACCACTCGGCAATGCACGCGGAATGAGCGCGCTTAAGCAGCTCGCTTCCGTATGAGTTCCGCCGAGGTATAAATTCTCGGTATTTCTGTCTGCGCGGATAATTAGGTATATCGAGATTCAGCGATTGACCCTGTACCACGCGGACAGAATATTGACAGTTTATGGTGCATTAAGGCACCCGTAGCAGGGTTCCGGAGTTGTCCGGAAGCTACGACTGGATTCCGGGTGATCGAGATGAGACGAGACGACTCCACTGCTCCATCTGGTGGCCGTGCTCATGGCAACGCACCGGCGAAACCATCCATCTGTGGAGATGAAGGTGAGGCGATGTTGTTCGTTTTTGAGATGTGGTTTTGGAGATGGCGAGGAGATGTCGTTGTGGTGAAGGTGGTTGTTGTGAAGGCGGTTGTGAAGAAGGTGACTGTTGTGAAGGCAGTTGTGGTGGTTGAAATTCGGTTGCTGGTGGTTGTGGTGGTTGAGATGCGGTTGGTCCAAAATAAAGATAGCAAAAGAAAAACGGCTAACTGAAGATTCACAGCCCTGCACACGAATAATTGCCCGTTAAACATCGGTGGGGAAATATATCTGAACACAGACTTATCGACATAACTGATCAAAGGACATATATGGTGTCCTGTGAATTTCCACAACCGTAACACTACCCCGTCCCCTTTTTACAGACTTGTCCCGAGTCGTCGAATTTTCATGTGCCTTCATGTGTAAGTTTCCCCTAGTATGATTTACCTTCGGATCCCTGAGTGCGACATTTGATGTATCCATGTCCCAAAAGTAAATAACCTACGGGCTGAGTAATTAACGAAACAAACTCACTCATGCAGACAACTTAACTAAATTGCCGGCACTAAGACACACATGCAGGGGGGAGCAAACCCATTTACAACTTCCCCTTAACCTTAACTTATAAATTTACACTAAACCATGGCCCAGGACTGATGGACTCTGTGGGAAAAAGGGCACATAGCAATGTCAACGGTATTTTGAGGGTGAGCGCCCCCGCAGCTGAAGGTTGGATGTCTTCGGGGCCTGTTCAAAAGGCCCCGTTGTCTGTCACAAAACCTTTTTATGTCTTCAGCTGCTGAAGGCAACTCACCCGAACCCGGCAGCTATGCGCCATCCCACAGGCCATTATTGAAGCAGGGAGCCAGGCTGCTCAAATGCAGTCTCTGGCTCATGAAACAATTGCAGGTGTGAACACAAGCCGCACACGGGCTGCACCAACGCAGCCCCCGTGTGCGGCTGTCTGCAGGGCAGTCCCTGCAGAACACTGAATGAGCACCGACGCAAGCAAACACAAATGAGCGGTGCACGGGCTGCCTCAATGCAGACTCCGTGTGCAGAAGGATGAATGGATAGATGCAAATACGGTGCACGGGCTGCCCAGTGCAGTCCCGTGATGCGGCTGCCTGCATGGCAGTCCCTGCAGCTCACGCGCTGCTCCTGGTGCACATGGTGATGGATAGTGTGGGGCAAATGCAACAACAAGGGCTATCAGGCATGGGGTCAAGGCAGAGGCAGGCAGACAAGACATGGCAAGGCAAGGCTGGCACAGGCCACTGTAGCAAAACACAGGCCGGCAGGTGAAGCTGGCCGACCTCTTGTCTCGTTCAAGGAGGTGTGTGGAGGGAGTGCGGTGGTACCGACCGGTCTGAAGGTGAGCAGGGACCGACCCTACTGTCTCCCTCCCAACTTTGCCTGTCTCTGTCCATACCCACCCCCCTTAATTTGCATGACACAAATTTAGCCCCAACTTGTTTTTTTATTATTATTATTATTTTTTTATTTCCCCCATTATAATTCGTCTCCCTAACCCCCTTTATAGTCTCTGTCCGGCGACCCTACCATGTCTCCGAGCCTACTCCCAAACCCTATGTTCCCTTCCTGGAGGGGAATAAGGGAAAGCTAGAATCCGGTGTCAAGGCCCAAGTAAGCCTCAGAATGGCCTCCTCAGATCTCAGCGACCTACTTCACCACGGTGAGTCCAGCGGCCCACAACGAGAGCGAACGGATGGATGGTGTGGAGACATCTCCTAACTACCCTAACATTTATTAACCTTAAAATACCCCGGGGCTTTCCAAAAGCGCCTGTCGCTTGATCTATTGGTTCTACCAACCAAGATTCCCGTCGCCTGTGTTGGTGTCGTCACAATTTTGGGCCTTGCCCTCAAATTTTCCTTTCGTGCCCTTGCACGGTCTCATGGCTGGGACGCGTGGCTCCCTTGGCAGGAACTACCCTCTGCCGATTCTCCAACGATGGCACCCCCGGGCCCTGCAATTGCCTCCGAGCCTACCAGCTCCCTAAAACCCGGGGAGTGCCCTCCCTAGCTACTCCCCCTCAATGCTCACGTGGCAGGCTGGCGCCACGGGCCCCTTTCCCCGGGTGCCCGTGCCCACGACACTGCCCACGTGGCTATTGGCACCACGGGCCCCGCATCATGCAGGCCCACCCGTGCCCACTACACTATCCCGGCCCCTCTTGGACCCTTGGCCTACCGCGGCCGACTAGCGCGGTGCCCGGGGTACCCACTAAGCGATACTCACCATTCACAGCCACGCTCCCAGCCCGTCAACAGGGCTCCTGCACCCCTCCAAATGGGTTTCGAGCCAACATTCCCACCAACAGCAAAACGACCTCCATTTTGTCAATTTGACTAACCCACTAACTCACATTACTCTGACCCCGGGGTCCCTTGGGTGGGAATCACTCCTCCCCCCAATCACTCGTCGCACCACGCATTCCACATTCGCTCCATACACACAGGCCCGCTGGCCCTTACTCACTCATCAAGTACATTTTCCATTTCACACCATTTCATTGCTGATCACTGCCATTCCTCTCACTAAATCCCATAACTATCTCATACTCCCTCGTCGTCCCTTACAATACTCCCTCGTCGTCCCTTACAATATAGCACATCCTTTTAATCTACGTAGCTAAGCTACGTCCCCACGACACACTCAATGTCTGTCCGTGTCTCCAAAAATCCCATTTTCCATCCAAAATCTATCCTAAAATCCCTTTACCTAATCCAATCCACGGGCCCCATGAGGACTTGTCCCTGCTCCATGAAGCCGGTCTAACTAAGCTAACCCTTCCCCTTAACAAGTTGTATCCTGTGCCCAAGCAAGCGGGTCTTCCACCCCTTGCCTGGGAATCCTGTTCACCCGAAACGGCGAGACTTGCTTTTCTCTTTTTTTTTTCTTTCCCATGCGCACCAGCACAGCAACTCGCAACCTGCGCTCTTTCCCCGTGACATCATTGCAGCTGTTCGTACTTCGTGCACCTCGTCCCTTCTCGGACGGCAACATCCGGCAGGGATTCCCGTCCTGCCGGATTCCACCCATGCAGCCACGACGTCACCCTGCACATTAAAAGGAAGCCTCGCGTTTCGAGGGGTTCCCCACGCGAGCACATGTGCTCTGCTCATCGGAGCTTTACACACACGCTCGGCGGGAGAACCCATCCGTTCCAAATTCCTAATCCCAGCCTACCTTCTGTCCGTCCGCGGGATCGGCTCATACACCACGTGCGTTTCCGGACCAGATTTCACTCGCGCAGGCGCGCACGTGGCGGCCTCGTGCGTAGCACAGCACGGACCTTGCGCGCGCTGCCGTGCGAATCCGGCACGGTCCTCGAAATGGCTATGGCCGCGACTCCGCATTTGTCCTTCATCTGGTCCCGTCATTGTCGCCATTCAACGCACGCACCCCAGCATGCCATGATGCTCACACACCTTACTATGACACTCGGACACGCGGTTGCGTGTTCACGCATGCCGACCGTCATCTCCCTTACATACAGCTTCACTCACGCATTTCGAAACCACACACGCTGTTTCCCTCACACACGCGGTTTTTCTCACACAAGGTGCTTCTCTCACACACACCTTTTCACTCAACCCCGCCATTTCACTCACACATGCTGTTTCTTCCATACATCGTGTTTCCTTTACACACGCGGTTTTTCTCACACACGGTGCTTCTCTCACAAACACATTTTCACTCATGCTCGCCATTTCACTCACACCCGCTGTCTCTTTCACACACTGCCTTTCACCCATGCTACGCGCACGTTTCAGCACACATTTTGCCACACTCGTGAACACACATTTCGAAACCAGGCTGGGAATTCGCTCTATCACAAGGAGTCCCGGGGCCTCCATACCCCCCAAGCTCCGTGTGTACCAGTCCACAGCACTCGCCGCCTCCAACTCGCAAAGGTCGACCAGACTCACCTGGTCGCAATCCGCGTCAAGGGGGAATATTCCCTCCCCTCGTTCCTGGAGAGGGCCATCCTGCTGCTCGCACCGGGTCACGACACAGTCCGCCAGCTCGCCCCCATTGTCCTCCACTACCTCCATGTGTGTGTGTTCGTTTTTACTTCCGTCCAATTCACCCTCTATCTCCCGTGTCTCTGTTATTTCTTTTACTTCCCGCGTCTCCCTTGTCGTCTCCTCTACCTCCTTTATTATCTTTCTCGTCTCCACGTGTCTCTTACACGTCTCAGTCACCCCATTTAATTTCTCCGTCGTAGTCACCTCCACGTGTCTCTCTGCAGTTACGAGTCTCGTCCAACACGTCTCCTGAATTATTTTGTCGGCGTCTCTCATCATGACCTCCCCCGTTTCCATTGCGGGGCCGACACAATCCACACTCCCCCTTGTCGGTCCGGTCGTACTGCCACGTGGTGCCGCCATCTTGCAATCCATCATCCGCGTTTCGCTGTGCGCAATTGCCATTATGCCCTTCGTGCCCGCCTGCAGGCTTCACCCCATGCTCTGCGTTTCACCCCGCAGTGTTCGCATATCGCTCCTGAATGCCTGCGTGTTCGCATCCATACAGTCCATTATGCTTTGTTTGTTCGCATCCATCTTGTTGCTCGCTTCCCGTGCATTTTCTTTCATTTCTGCCAGCATTGCCAATATCTGGGTCATTCCACCCGAACTTGACGCAATCGATCTGCCCTCATCGATCGCAGCTTCGCTGGGGACTGGGAAGGGACTTTAACGGAGGGGTGGGGGGGGGAGGTGTCATACACCACGGCCGCCGCCGCTGCGCCTATTTCGGACTCTACATTTATTTGTGGGGGGTGTTCAACCTGCATATCGGAGTCCTGCATGGTTATTTCATCCTGGGCCATGGATTCTATCATTTCTAAATCCATTCCTAATCCCTCCTGCCTCTGTTCGCCTTGAACTGCCATCTTGCGTACTGGTAATAAAAAATTTGAAAGCCCGGAATTTAATGGGAACGGAGGGTCGCTCTCCACACCCTTGATCCGATTCCCGTTAATTTGGTTTGGAGGGGAATTAATATGAATCCCACTCCTGACACCAGTGCTGTGGTTTCCCGCCCGTCGGCGTGCGGGCGACCGCTCCTAGCCAATGGCGGCCGCACTCGCCCACCATACGGACAAACCGAGTCACAGCTTTCGGATCAATGCCGAAATCCAGCTACAGGTGTATCTTTAATCACACCACAGCCTTGTCAATACTCTACCCGTGCTACAGGGTCCGATCGCCGAATGGTCGATTTACCTAATTAATCGCGCGGGCAGACTACCGAGAGATTGTACCTGAACGGGGCCTGCTTGGAAACGAGCCGCGAAGCAGCTCGCTCCGTTTGCGATTTGCTGAGCGGTGTATATCGCCAATCCCCGCCGGATCCAATTCTTTTATCGGCTATTAAAAAGCCAGCTATATTCCGACCTCAATTATGGCAGTTCAATGAGGGAAAGGACGCAACAAACGGGTGAACATTTAAACCACGACATTTATTTCACACACGTAAGCAGTCATGCAGTCATGTATGCAACCAATGCACGTATGCAATCATGCAGTCATGTATGCAACCAATGCACGTATGGGACAAAACACAAGCAAGAAAAAGAACTACAACCGTCTATTTATTATGCACACACATGCACTTAACAGTTCTACTTAACGGACTTATTGCCACAACATTCATTCAAAGAAAACCCCGGAAAGAAAAGGGCAAGAACTGGGCCTCGTGGGGCTTTAATAGTTCACGGAGCTGTGAAGACCGAAAAAGCTCTGAGAGACCGCGCTGGTTATCTGCCGCCTTCGTGGCGACTCGCTGGGCCCTCCTCGGCGTCCCGTCCACACGGCAGCTTGCATGACCGCGGCGCGGCCCAGGCCTCGTTGTGCGACCTGGTCGATCGGGCCTAGTCGACAACGCCTCAGAGGAACGAATGCGCCTTTGCTCTTTCAGAGTTGATGCTCTCTTAAGAGCCCGCCCGTTCCTCAGCGTCGTTCAGACTGTCCCGGGGCCCGATCACCTCGGACCGTTTGCCGCTGGTTGGCGACTCCTCTCCGGCCTCTCTCCAGCGACCCACAGTTTGGCACGGCACGGCAGGCTGCACTCCAGGCTCCCGTCTCCTCCGCTCTCTCCAGCTCCTCACCGACTGCAGACTCCAGACTCCAGGCTCACCCAGCTACCACAACGCGACTCCACACAACTGCGCACTTGGCGTCTCTGCGCGCCTTTATATGGGATCCGTGAGGCGAGGGTTTGATCTCCGATCTCGCACCTCTGACCCCCCGCTGGCTCCGCCCCTTTTCATCTTTTGATCCGAATTGTCGCGAAGCTTGGAGAGAGCGGACGTGGGTGAAATCATCGACCCTCCCCCCAACGAAGGAGTCCCCGCGTCTGGTGGCAGAGATGTTGTTCGTGGGGAATTCGCCGTCGCTGGCGCAAAGATGGCGGCGTTTGCAGAGATGAAGGTGAAGCGATGTTGTTCGTTTTTGAGATGTGGTTTAGGAGAGGGCGAGGAGATGTCATTGTGGTGAAGGTGGTTGTGGAGAAGGTGGTTGTTGTGAAGGCGGTTGTGGTGGTTGAGAGGCGGTTGGTCCAAAATAAAGATAGCAAAAGAAAAACGGCTAACAAGATTCACAGCCCTGCACACAAATAATTGCCCGTTAAACATCGGTGGGGAAATCTATCTGAACACAGACTTATCGACATAACTGATCGAAGGACCTATATGGTGTCCTGTGAAGTTCCACAACCGTAACAATATATATATATATATATATATATATATATATATATATATATATATATATATATATATATATATATATATATGTATATATATATGTATATATATATATACATATATATATATATATATATATATATATATATATATATATATATATATATATATATATACATATATATATATATATATATATATATATATATATACATATATATATATACATATATATATATATATATATATATATATATATATATATATATATATATATATGAGCCTTGTGTTGGCACAGTGGTTAGGGCAGCGGCTTGGGATCCAAAAGGTCCTGAGTTCAAGCCCCGTTGGGCCACTGAATTAATACACCGGGGGTTGACTCAGCCTGTCATCCTTCCGAGGTCGGCGAAGTGAGTACCAGTGTACTGGGCCGGTGTATACCCCGGTTAAAATAGGTGTACCATATCCCTGTGTCGTAAGAGGCGACCAGGGTTGCGTCAGGAAGGGCATCCGGCGTAAAACATGTGCCAAATCACTATGTGGATCATACGGATGATCCGCTGTGGCGACCCCTAACGGGAGCTTCTGAAAGAAGATATATATATATATATATATATATATATATATATATATATATATATATATATATATATATATATATATATATATATATATATATATATATATATATATAGTTGCGGATCCGGGGTGGCGGGATTCTCACCCAGTCCAAGGCGCCACCCTCACCACCACCGTCACCGGGGTTAAAAACGCCGGCCGGCTCAGCACAGGCCTCGGGTCACGCGTCTTCAATCGCGATACCAACGTACTCCTTGTACCTTGCCAGTTGGGGAAATAGAACCCCTGGTTACAGACTGGTTTTGTCAGATGCCGAGCGTTTTCTGCCAGTCTGTAACCATTTTGGTTTTATATGCCAATTGAACGGATCGTTCCTCGACGCGACACGAATTAATCCATGGCGGCAACTTCATACGAATTAACCAGATTTATTGGGGAACATCGGGGATCACAACACAAGCAAAATTCACGACAATGTTTTTACTAACAATCCTCAACCCGTTCTTAACTTGGGAACCAAGGAGTGCAGGTTTTGAGGGGGTCGCTACCGAAATATGCCTTAAACAACGTGCAGACAAAGACAGACAGACAGCATGCATGCAAGACAAGACAGAGTACTTGGTGAGGTTTCATGGGTGAGAGGACAGTGTCAAAAGCATGAATGTCGCTCGCAACAGGTGGATGTCCATGGATTTGAGCTCTAGCTCGAACGCGCCACGTGGCGAAATGGAGCTCGTCCTTCTTTTGCCCCCTTCACACCGCATGTGGTCTTCACATGCTCTGACCCCGCGTAAGGTCGACGATGGGCCTCAGCTGATCTCTCTCACGGTCCAGCATACAAATCCAGGCCTGGCCCGTTCACCAGACAAGGCCCAAATCGAAGTGCTGAGCTCCGCATGCGGTTCGACAAATGTGTCGATCCGCGAGGTGAGCAAGTACGGAAGCTCCGCAGCCAGACGCAGGCCAAACCTGTCGATCACCTCCCCATACGAGTCGATCGTCGACTCGACATGCAGGCCGCCTCTCCCACTGTCCAAAAGGGCAGACTCGACGTACAAGCAGCCTCTCAAAGCCGACTGCCGTTTCTCAAAACTCAACCTTTTTACGAAGCCTTCGTTTCTCTCGCTTCGAAGCCAATCCGAGCACGCCTTGAAAACCCGACTGTTTTCCACACACAATACTCTTTTTACCGAAGCCTTCGTTCACTCGCTTCGACACACGAGCACCCTCTCAACCGAGTGCAGTTTTGCATGTCTGCCAAACTGAAGTTGTTCACGAGGTCTTCGCTTGCTCTCCCTTTCGCTTCTTCAACACACGAGGACGCCTTTGTTTCTCTTTCGTTCGCTCCTTTGACACACGAGGATGCCTTTGTTTCTCTCTCATTCGCTCCTTCGACACACAAGCACGCCTTCCTCATTGACTGCCGACAAACTCCTCCCTTTCACGGCACTTCCTCTTTTTGGCCACACCCTCTCAGCCGACTGGGCGGGGCCTCGTCCAGGATGGGGAAGAAGAAGAGAGACCTCTCGTTCCACCACCACCGCACAACCAATAAAACAACCTCTTTCACCTCCCGACACACATATAACGTCCATTTTACCAAACAACCTATCTATACATGCATTTAATGGGGGATCTGAGCTAATCCTATATTTAGTAGTCCAATAAGGGCCATTTCCATAACAATATATGTCACATGCAAGAGAAACACCTTCGCAGACACAAGTGTATTTTGTGATGAATCACAAGGACAGTTGTACACAAGGGATAAATAAAATACGACACGGGATTTGAACTCGGGTTCCCAGCATCAGGAGACAGTTGATCACATGGGAACGCAGAACAGAGAGCCAACTCAAAGTATGTTCATTGATGGTCATGCAACTTGAATGAAACTTCCTACTTTACATTAAATTGCTGACATCATATATTGGATGAAAAATTTATCCTCGAACCTAAAGCGCCCTCTGATGACTAAACTCCCAATTAAGAACCACCTATTAGGACCTCTAATAACCTGAAGTCTTAAGAGATATGGCACTTCACTCGTTCAAATAATGATATACATTTATATTCGAAGTATGAACTGGTTTTGTTGAGCAATGCTTCCTTCTCGGATTAGAGTACAGTGGTATACTTCATATACTGACTGCGACCTTTCTGCTCAACTTGGTTTATCCGAGCCAAGTAGAGGTGAAAGCATTCTTTAATGTGGCAGATACTCAACCATGTTGCTTGAGCACAGGTGTATTGCCCCTGTAATTGCAACAGATGTACGAAACACAGCTTTTAATAATAACGGGCTAGTCAGGTGTGTAATTGATCTAGCGGAATCTTTTATAATCAGTAACTAGTATGAACTGAATTGCACATTAACTGGGACAATAATTTGGTTTATTTTTTGCAACAGAAGGAAGGAATGTCTTTTGTACTGTGACCTGTACTTTTGGGATTTTTTTTAATGTCGGCCAAAACCCAAATTCAATTTTTGCAAGTTTGACATTTGTAGTCAAACTTGTCAAAATTTAAAAGATGGGATATTTGTTTCAATAAAGCAGAGCAAAAAATAAATGAATGAGTTAAAACCCATGGCAATCCATGGAGTAAGGTCGTGGTCTCATCATCTCCGTATAGGTGAGACCATTTACTGTCAGCATTGAAGGAGCGCGGTGATTCGATCTACGATGCTGCGATCTGCACCTGCATGAAGAGGACATTTTTAGGCCACTATCTATCAGGAGCAGAGTGGACAATATCTCTTTGCAGAACATTGCAGTACCTTCTTATAAACGTTTGCTGACCATCCCTATCTCCTGATCTTAGTTCCATTGAGCATTTATCTGTTGGACATCTTGTTGATTCGACAGAATGATGGTCTTCATTTTCTCTAGTTCGTTTTTATTAAAAGGGACTGTATAAATTTTACACAATACACAGGTGTACCGAGGGTGGTTGTACCAGAGTTATGCAGGTGTAAGGTGTACTGGTGTGAGTAGGTTGGTAGTGAGACCAGCGTTATGCAAGAGGAGGTGTACTCTGGGGTGGATTGGTGTTTGGACCAGCTTGAAGTGGGCGTCGTGGTTCTGGAGAGGAGGTGAGATGGTATGTTTTGAACCACATTATGTAACTACTTCAACATTTTCGGCATTGTTTATGTTTTGGTGTACCGACACTATTATAAGCAACGGAGGCCAACAATTTAGCTTCAAGATTTCCCTCTTGATTTCATATTTGAGCTTCAAGGCTTTAGTTCATGCTTCCCTCACATACTCGAGAGCCAGTCATTGACTTTGTGATTCATAAAGCTTTTTCACTCAAAAATGTGCCGACATGATGACCTAGGCCCGAGAGGTAGGCACACTCGCCTTGAAGCTGTCTCGCATGGATTCGAATCCCGACCCAACTATAAACTGTCATTCTGGTTTTTCACTGGCAGAGTGATTCATAAATGTGTGTTCCCCCTCGGATGGATGTGTGTCCCACATTCATCGGTGGACGTTAAAGATCCCATGGTGTCCTTTGTGAAGATTCATGCGAACTATTACCAGCACCATGACCAAATGACAAATTTCTCCCGTAACCAGCAGATGGCATTGAATCAGAACCACAGCCACACTCTCGGCCAATGATGCTACCCTGCAGCCTTGTGCTGCATATTAATGAAGACTCAAAAATTATACCATTTGTAACATATCCATGGTGACTTCATGAGTAAGACTAGTTCTTCATTCTACATGGTGATTTTTCATCAACTTAAATTTTCTCATCTCCACCTTTCTCTGGGGTTGGGTGAGTGGTAGTATCGAAAATTGCTGAAAATGCATTAAGGATTGTACGGACATTATTTATGGAAATGTTCTGAAACAAGCTCACTTACAAGTTCACTCGTATAGCACAGAAGCTGTTATGCACAATGTACTGACAAGGGCAAAATCGAGAGAGTGCAGAATGAGTTCCAAAGACAAGGATGCTCAAAAGAAGCAAGTACTTCTGCAGATACTGGTAAACGTTCCATGCCAGGTCGCAAATCTGTCACGCTGATGGACTGGAATCAGTGTCTGTTCGGTCAAATGTCTTCACAGAAACAGAGGATCATTTCTGTAATGGCGTTGAAGAAGAGCCAGGAGATTCTGCAGGTTGCAGGATCTGATCGAAATCTGTCTGTTCGTCTTGCAGGTGTGAACGATCTCATAGCAGCTGAAGGCAAATATCACTTAGCTTGTTACAGTGGTTTCTCAAAGTCAGTAGCTAAAGCTAAAAAGGTAGCAAAGACATTGTTGCGAATTCTCGCCCACCGGCGTGCGGATGGCCACGTCACTCGAATCGCGACCGCGTCGCCCACCGGACAGACAATTCAGTCGTGACCCTCCGGGAACTATCGCCCGGAGCCAGTCACGGGTGGGCCTTTCGACCTCACCACAAACGTGCCAATCGGCCACTCGGGTAGGATTGGGTTGTTCGCCAAACTCGACCTACCTAAGTACCCACGCGGATGGTAAACCGGGCAATCGTACCTCGCCGCAGTTCGACTCTGGACACGAACCGCTGAAGCGGTCCATTCCGTGCTACAGTGATAACTGAGCGGTGTTATCGTCAACCTCGACGGTTCAGATTATTTACTGGGAGTTTTGCACCCACTACGAACCCTTTAAGTGAAGCAGGATGGAGGGTCAATGAAGAAAAGACGAAGCGAAATGGGAAAACAGTTTACACAAAGCACATTTATTTCCCGGCACACGGAAAGCACACATATACAGCCATACACAATCAAAAATGCACATATAGCAATTAAAACAAAAGCAACGACGACGCAGAGTTACTACCGACTACGCGCACACACGGCAACACTTATACAGTTCTACTTTACAGACGGCGCCAACACACATTTACTCAAAAGCAAAGGAAAGAAGCCACCCTCATAGACAAGGGGGCAGATGGGCCTGTAGGCCAATATGCGCGCGTGACCTGAAGGAGCGGCCAGGCCCGTGAGACCGGGGGGGGTCCTACCCGCGTCCTCGTGACATGTTGGCAGACGAGCCGCAGATGTGGCCGCGTGGCTGTGCCCCGACTCCGTGCTCCTTGGCGGGTTTCGTTGGCATGACGTTTGGAGTGTGGTGGGAACGGGCCTTGTTGCACTATCTCAGCGTGGGGGAAAGGGGGAATTGTTGATGCCCTGGGGGAGGGAGAATGGCTGGCTGGCTTGGGTCCCGCGACGAGCGATCCCACACCACGACCTCGTCGCCGACCGCCGTCCTTCTCGCCTCGGACCCGAGCTCCTTGCCTCTTCTCGCAACTCTTCTCAGCCGACTCCAGAACCCAACTCAATGACACACCGATGACTTCACCACTCGACTCGACTCGACTCATTCTTTCTGCCCTGATTCGCCTTGCGCTCGCCATTTTATAGGCTGACAGGAGCAGCTAATATGCAAATATCCGGATCACGATGACCTCGGGGGCGGAGCCACGCTCTCCAATTGGTCGGAGGAAAGGGGGCGTGAATCTCCCCTGATCCTAGAATCTGCATATATTGATTTCCTACAGACGCGCCTGGAGGCGGGGCCAAGCCGCTCCGCGCTTGCTAATTGGACGGAGAAAAAGTGGGCGTGTAGCGTTCCTCATCGGAATTTTCCTCGAAAAGGCCGCTATTTGCACTCGCGGCTCGGTGTGTATCGCTGAACGGGCCCAAGACAGCCCGACGCTCAGTGTTCACAGGTGGTGCGGGAATGGCCGTAGAAGGAGAGAGGTGAGGGTGGTGGAGGGTTTTCGGTGGTGGTTTGATGGTTATGGTACCATTTGGGAATGGCGGTGATGCGATGATGTGGGATTGAGTTGTGAAGGTAAAGGTCGTGGCTGTTGGCGTTGTTGTTGTTGTCCGAGGGTTGGAGCGTGGTTGGTTCAAAATAAAGATAGAACAGAAAAACGGCTATCTCAAAGCGTCACAGCCCGAATTAATCACATAAATTCCCTCTATACAACAGGTTTGGGGCTAACTACACATGTACTGAGAGATATCTCACCTACGGGCCCTGAATGGTGGTTTGCGAATTTCCACAGCCGTAACAACATTGATATCACCATTGCATGGCTGTGCAACGAGTTGCAACATTTCCCTCCCAAAGGATGTGTTCTCGAACTAGCTAAAGTTTGGGATCGTTACTGCATATTAGTTGGGGAAGCTAATGTCACCATCCCCCAATCATATGTAAGTCGTCGATCTTCCTTCAAGGAAAGTCTTATTGCCCGTACAGGAGATGTGTTTGACTTCATCGTTTTGCCAGATCTAACAGTGACAAATGACAGATGTCTACTTTTCCCTTCCAAGTACAAGCATGCACCTTTATCAGAAATGCCTGTTGCGGAATCGGATGATGACTTGTTGAAAATACCTGTATTCAAACCCGAGAGTGATATTTTCATGTCATTGGTGCATGTGGCATTGAAACTCCGTGGAGATATCTTGGCGCACCCAGGAAATACAGGTTTTGATATCAGTGACGAGAAGGCTGCAGATTGTGTTCCCGACTCACTGTATATGTTCCTGAGACTGCTGTATGAAGGTCCTTCGGTACTGGACAGCGAACCAGACAGCATCGATATTATTCCAGTAATAATCAAGGTGCTCAGTGTTGGTCAAGATATGGTGTTCGGTGTCAGTGGCGGAAAGAAGTGGACACCAAAACATATTGGACTAGGCAGTATGCTGCATCAGGCAACCAGATCAAATGAACTTCTTCAACTTTTCCATAGTGCTGGACACACCATAAGTTATGAATCAGTTTTGAAGTTAGACACATCTCTTGCTGAAAGTACACTCTTAACTATGCATCCTCAGACTGGTGCTGTCATTCCACCTAACTTGCTGAGAGATGAGTTTGTGCATTTCACAGCAGATAATATTGATATAAACGATGCTACACTGGATGGGAAGAAAACTTTTCGTGCGACGCAAGCTGCAGCATGGCAGAGAGGGCCGGCTCCTGACTTACTGTTAAGCAATCTCAAGCCATCCAATAAAACCAAGCTTGATGTCCCCACAGTTATGGATGAGTTGATTCCTGTCAGCATCATTGAAGGACATGCAGATGTTGCATTCCAAGAAGCTGTACAGAAAGATTGGTACACTGTCACCGAGGGTAAAAGTGATGCCGCTATCAGAGCACGAGCAACTGATATGGCCTTTGTCATTGAAAGGCAGGACAAAGCTACCAAACCTGGTTGGAGCGTGTTCAATCAAGCAAACAGCTCTGATGTTCATGAAGTGACTTCCATAGGTTACATGCCAATAATACAAGCACCTGCCCATGAACTGGACACACTCAATACTGTTGTTCAGAGATTTATTAATGTATCTTCATCACTTGGACAGAAACATATTGTGCTGACCGTAGACCAGGCACTGTAATGTAAACTGAATGCTTGACAATCACATCTGAAAACGAAGAATATGTTGCTGAATAAATTTCTTCCAATCATTGTATTCCTTGAATATATAATTTTAGAAATATATACCGTACATCGGTTTCTTTGCCCGGGAAGTAAACATACAATAAACCACACTCTTAGGTTCAAGATATTTTTTACATTTTTTTATGGTGATCAAATATGGGTGGAGAGGCATAGGACGATTACCAGATATTCATCACTACTTCTATACTATTTTGCGTTTACATGCATAGCAACGAACAATGATATGACATCAGATATCTCAAAAATCCAAATCATGATCCGATCGAAATAGCGGCTATCTTGATTCGCATTTTTCATGCCTTCACACGCAAATTTCAGACTGGTAACGTATTTTTTCGGTCTCCTCATACCTCAAATAAGTTAAAAACTCATGTTACCAACTTTCCCCTCAAAATGCCTACAGGAGTCTTAAAAAGAGACTTTTTCGATTTTCCGTCTCGTCTAATTGACCGTATCTTTGCTCTCCGTATCCTCACCGAATGCAGAGGTGAGTTTCGGCAGGAGCTGCTCACTGCCTTTGTTGATGTCTGCAAAGCGTTCGATTCAGTGAATCGGAATGCCCTCTGGAGGATTCTTGGTCTTTGTGAGGTGCCACCAAAACTGATCAATCGGATGTCTAAACTCTACTCTGGTACTGAGAGTGCTGTGAGGTGTAGTGATACCATCTCTGACTTATTTCCAGCTGTTACTGAAGGTCATCAGGGGTGTGTATTGGCCCCCACACTTTTCAGTGCTTGTAAGGACTAGATTCTGGGGAGGATGTCAGAGAGATCAAGCTGCAATGCATCATTTGGGAAAGTCAAGATCTCTGATCTTGATTTCGCAGATGATTCAGTCATCTTCGCAGAGACTCTGGATATCCTTTTCGGGGTCCCTCAAGGCACTAAATGAAGAGTCAGAGCCATTGGAATTATGGGTTTCCTGTGTCAAACCTCGATCCAGGCTTTCAATGACATCTTGGAAACTGCTATCTTGTCTGTACCGATTGGTGGTGAGGATATCTAGGTCATGCAGAGATTCACTTACCTTGGTAGTGATAGTCATGTCTCTACATGTTGCGAGTCAGAGGTCAACAGACGTCTGGGTCAGCCCTGGGGAGTCCTGGATTCACTGGATCATAGGGTGTGTCACTGTTGGTACCTTTGCAGGAGGATGAAAGCCTGAGTCTTTAAGTCCTTGGTGCTTCCAGTCTTTACTCTGCAGATGTGAGACTTGGACTCTAACCAAGTACCTGAGATTGAGACTGAACCCCTTTGGGACCAGGTCTCTTCGGAGAATACTTGGCAATCGCTGGTCAGACTTTGTGTCTCACGAGCAGTTGCTCAGAGAAGCTCAGATGAGATTTGTTACTTGTTTTGTCCATGACCATCAGCTGCAGCTGTATGATCATGTGGCTCCTTTTCCTGACGCTGATCCTACTCACCAGATTCTCTCAGCAAGGGAGCCTCGTGAGTGGAAGAAGCCATCAGGGCGACCATGTTCCTCGTGGTTGCAGCAGTTTGATCGGCATCTCAAGGAGATAAGGATGGGCCAGGCATCTGCCTGGGGATGGCCAGATGGAGGCCCCTGGGGTACCAGTGGAAAGTGGACACAGCGATGCGCTTCTCCGGCGCATGTTCCCACACCTGACCTGACCTGACATGGGTGAGGATGGTTTTGACCTTGAGGATGATGAAGATCTTCATCTTCCATTTTCTTGACTCGTTTTCATTCTGTGATTCTGATAAACCAAAGAAGATTAGGTTGTTTTTTCCATATATCCTTCTCTTCCAAGTCTTCTAAAAATGCAACCGTTCTTTGGTTACTTGCTCATCAAACTTCACCAATGGTTCAATGAGCTCTTGAAGTGCATCTTATAGCAAATATGTCTTTATCTCTCCAAACTTAACATGGACAAACAGGCCAGGTCCTGAGACAACACCCCATATTTCTCAAATCTTGCTTTTAAACTTTCAATAGTTGTGTCTAATATCCTGGTACGCACACCCACTTCAAAGTCTTTTCAAACCTCAGCAATTTGTTCATTTCGCAAACTTTCGCAAAGTTTGCAAATTCGCAAACTTCAGGGATCCATTTTCTCTTGCGGTCTTTTCTCCAGAAAGAACTGCAAGACAATGCGTGTCCAGAGTACCAATCATGTACTTTTATCAGATCAATTCTGTTTGCACGTATTGAGATAAAGGTGTTGTTCATTTGAAGATTATGCTTATTTCTTAAACGCAGTCATGCTTATTTCATACTTGAACCCTAAAAGTGTGTCTTTGTGATTTCTAGCTTGTGCTCACAATTCAGTTTTTTCTGATTCTTCAATCATGCCTTGGGAGAGAATCACATCAACATACATGGAACTTTGTGGATTTTCCAATGAACCAAATATTTCAGTCAGTGCTACATCCTTTGTCGACCCTCTTTCGCCAATGGTTTGTAGTCGGTGTTCACTGCTTTTTGACTGATCTGATCTCGTACATCTGTTCCATGATATAGTTCTCTTTAAAAAAAAAGCAATCCAATTCAACAGAGAAAAGAGTGAGGTCACCGCAATGGGTGATAGAGTTGCATCAATAATCACAAGATTTAATATACGCTCATACGAGCGAAGAACCCTTCCTGAGGGATGGGATAATTCCCCCAGAATTAAGGACGGGATGACTTTTAATATTTACAGTCCATATTTACTAGGAGTAGTGGCATCACATGTCCCAAAAATTTCTGCATTCCTTCTTCAACTTTCTGCATTCTGTCACTTCCTGTGTGTTTCTTCAACTCACATAATCTGCACACCTCTAATTTGGCATTCAACATTGTGAACCTATACTCATGCATTACATTTCATTTTTGCACAGTTTCTGCTTTATGTTTTAAAGTTAAATCAATCCTGTCTGATTGGGCTTATTCTGATGCGTTGCAACAATAAATAAATAAAAAACATCATTAAGTAATATCTCTCTTTTGGGCACAGACAGACAGCTTTATGAGGAAACGGACACATTACATTTCACACACAATGGGCATGGGTTCGGTGTGCTGCGCTCGGTGGAAACAAAATGGTGTCAAATTGCCAGTTATGCTACGAGGGGGACAGTAGATAATATTCGGACTCGAGTAATACTCAATCACTCAATCAAGCACGATTTACAAGCACATGCATGTTTTCTCCAGAATCTGTTCTGCCCCTGTTTCCCAGCCCTTCTCTTCTCCCCCTGCTTTCCAGCCATTCTCTTCGCCCAATGGGTCCTGGCCCTTCTCTTCTCTTCTCCCCCTGCGTACTGTTACGGATTTGGAAGCCATTTACACACAAACAGACAGCAGTCCCCAAGTTTAGTTATCTCGATAAGTATGTGTTTATAGTTAGGATCCCCGACCTGTGTCTCATGGGAATTGCATGTGTGCGCTGCGAGTTACTTTTTTAAGTCAGGGTTTTTGCAATACAAATCGAGCCTCCAGCCAACCTAAACCATCACTTCGCACATCGCGCCATTACACACGCGTGTCCAGCCACGTCGCCATCGAGATTTCCATCGCCTCAGATCGCGACTCCGCCCAGAAAGGCAGGGGTGTGCCCCTTGTCCAATCATGCACAGAGGGTGACTTTCCCATGACACCCCGGCCAATGAGGGTTGAGATTCCTACAGAGAGCGACTTTCCCATGACACCCCGGCCAATGAGGGTTGAGATTGCCACAGAGAGCGAACTTCCCACAACAATCGGCCAATGAGGGTGGAGATTGCGACATAGAGCGACTTTCCCACGACACCCCGACCAATGAGGGTGGAGATCGCCTCAGATGGCGATTTTCTCACCCCGGACAAGAAAGGAATAAAGGAACGCCAGGCTGGGGAGCGTTGGTCGTCTTGGGGGTCGCGGGTCTTGGTGCTGGCTGGTTCGTCTGGTCCTGGGTCATCATCCTCTCTGGTCTTCTCCTTGGTCTTGGTTCGTTGGTGCATGGCTGGTTGGAGAGCGCGGTCCCTGGTGCTTGGTGCGGCGACGAAGGTGTGGGTTCGAGTCCCCCCCCCACCCCCCCGAACCAGCTCCTCTCGACCAGACCGCACGAGGCGGAAAGGTGCCCGACCGAATTCTTACCCTCAGCTCGCCTTCCCTCCCAAGCTGAAGGGTCAAATAAAGGCCGTGGCCACCATTTCTTTTGGGTGTGTGCGTGTGTGTCTGTGGGCCCAGTCTATAAGTAGCAGTTGTCTAAGTGCCTTGTACATTGTAAATTGCATTTCTGATAGTCGGTTTAACTCAGATCTTTTTGTGCTCCCCTGCCCCATTATAAATAAACCCCCAATTGTTCAATGTACCAGCTCGTTGTTGTGCTTTCTATTATTGACCCAGCACGGTTCATGCTTGAGAACCAGTAAGCCGTTGGTGCCGTAAGTTGTCATTGGGACTGGCGCGGCTCTAGTCACTCCGCTCAGTTACGCCGGATCCGAGTCGGTACCTGCGACTCGGTTCGGACAGAGTCGGCCGAGGGTGTGATTTCCCCGGTAATTTGATGACATGGGTATTTAGGTATATTGAAATTTGGCTATTGTCCCTATCCCACGCCGTCAGAGAATTGGCGATCACGGTCCGCGAAGGGACCCGTGAACTCTCGGACTTATCCGAGAGTCACAACCTAAATTCCGGGTGTTCGGTGGGAGACGGCTCTCCTGCTCCACCTGGCGGCCCTTCCTCGCCACCGACCCACGGCCCACAACAGTACCAGCCCTTCTCTTCTCCCCATGCTTTCCAGCCCTTAACTTCTCTTCTCCACCGGCGTCCCAGTCCTTCTCTTCTCCCCATGTTTCCCGGCCCTTCTCTTCTCCCCATGCTTCCAAGCCCTTCTCTTCTCCCACTGCGTCCCGACCCTTGTCTTCTCTTCTCCCACTGCGTCCCGGCTCTTCTCTTCTCTTCTCCCACTGCGTCCCGGCCCTTCTCTTCTCCCCCTGCGTCCCGGCTCTTCTCTTCTCTTCTCCCACTGCGTCCCGGCTCTTCTCTTCTCTTCTCCCACTGCGTCCCGGCCCTTCTCTTCTCCCACTGCGTCCCGGCCCTTCTCTTCTCCCCATGTTTCCCGGCCCTTCTCTTCTCCCCATGCTTCCCAGCCCTTCTCTTCTCCCAATGCGTCCCGACCCTTGTCTTCTCTTCTCCCACTGCGTCCCGGCCCTTCTCTTCTCCCCCTGCGTCCCGGCTCTTCTCTTCTCTTCTCCCACTGCGTCCCGGCCCTTCTCTTCTCCCACTGCGTCCCGGCCCTTCTCTTCTCCCACTGCGTCCCGGCCCTTCTCTTCTCCCCCTGCGTCCCGGCTCTTCTCTTCTCTTCTCCCACTGCGTCCCGGCCCTTCTCTTCTCCCACTGCGTCCCGGCCCTTCTCTTCTCCCACTGCGTCCCGGCCCTTCTCTTCTCCCACTGCGTCCCGGCTCTTCTCTTCTCTTCTCCCACTGCGTCCCGGTCCTTCTCTTCTCCCCATGTTTCCCGGCCCTTCTCTTCTCCCCATGCTTCCCAGCCCTTCTCTTCTCCCACTGCGTCCCGACCCTTGTCTTCTCTTCTCCCACTGCGTCCCGGCTCTTCTCTTCTCTTCTCCCACTGCGTCCCGGCCCTTCTCTTCTCCCCTTGCGTCCCGGCTCTTCTCTTCTCTTCTCCCACTGCGTCCCGGCCCTTCTCTTCTCCAACTGCGTCCCGGCCCTTCTCTTCTCCCACTGCGTCCCGGCCCTTCTCTTCTCCCACTGCGTCCCGGCTCTTCTCTTCTCCCACTGCGTCCCGGCTCTTCTCTTCTCTTCTCCCACTGCGTCCTGGCCCTTCTCTTCTCCCACTGCGTCCCGGCCCTTCTCTTCTCCCACTGCGTCCCGGCCCTTCTCTTCTCCCACTGCGTCCCGGCTCTTCTCTTCTCCCACTGCGTCCCGGCTCTTCTCTTCTCTTCTCCCACTGCGTCCTGGCCCTTATCTTCTCCCCCTGCGTCTCGGCCTTTTTCTTCCCCCCCTGCGTCTTGGCCTTTTTCTTCTCCCCCTGTGTCTCGGCCTTTTTCTTCTCCCCCTGCATCCCGGCCCTTATCTTCTCTTCTCCAACGGCGTTCTGGTCCTTCTCTTCTCTTCTCTCACTGCGTCTCGGCCTTTTTATTCTCCCCTGCATCCCGGCCCTTCTCTTCTCCCCCTTATGAATCCTGGTGGACAGGTTGGATGTGTGACGAGAATGAATCGATTCGATTTTGGTGAAGATCTGGATCCGCATCGGGATACGAGAATTTTTATTTATTTTTAAAGTGATTCTTCGATCACCATGGAGAGGAGAGATCTAGCCATGGGCCCAAAAGCCATGGGATACCAAATGTAAACTGTTCAACCAGGTGGAGGTATGCGCTCTCCCGAGTGCCGTTGTACAGTGGTAACTATCCTGGAATTCCTTTGACTCGTGAACAGTACACGTCCATAGTTTAATGGGTTAAATTAGGTAAAACTTGGTGTCCGATTTCGACGAGGTAAATGGTCAGACATTGTCATTGTGACGCAATTTCGGTTTGCAATGACCTGTTTGTTTGTTTGTTTGTTATTTTCCCATCGTTTTCATTTCCCTATTAAACGTCCTGTTGATCCCCAAAATGTTCTCACTTTTTTGGAGGTTTTTGCAGAGGTTGCCAAATCGAGGAACGCACACTCGCATCGAAGCGATATAGCTTGGGTTCGAATCCCGACGCAGCTATAAACTGTCATTCCGGCGTTTCACAGGCAGGGTGATTCATCAATGAGTGCACCTTCCCTCGGACGGACGTTAAGCCGGTTGTCCCGTCTGCCGGAATGAGTTGGTGGACATTATAGATCCCACAGTGTCCTTCGCGAAGAGTATCGGAAAGCTCTCGCCGGCGCCATGAAAAAAAATACAATTTCCTGCTACAACCTATAGAGGGCACTGCTTCAGCGGCACAGTCTTGATCCAGCAATGATGCCAAAGAGCAGCCACAGGAACGTGAGGCCACCCAGTCGGGTGGATCCTCACTTCCGGCAACACTTCAACGTGAAGGATTTCACGGAACCTTTCACACCGAAACGCTCCAGGATTCCGAACAAAAACAACAACAACACCTTGGGCTCACTGACAGCACGTGCTGTTAATTAAAAAAAAAAAATTATGATTAAAGCACAGCGGAGATAAGTGGCATATATAGATCGATTTGAAAATATAAAAACCAAACTAAACCTCGGCCAACTCAAGTTTCATTTCTTCGTATAACACCTTTTTTTTTTACTGAACGGTGAAAACACCTGAGTTTTTGGAGGTGGTGCGCATGCGAAGTTGAGCTGAACCTGCGTTCCAAAACAACAACAACAACAACAACAACAACAACAACAACAACAACAACAACAACAACAACAACAACAACAACAACAACAACAACAACCGAAGAACGACGAGCGGTTCCGTATTTAATTAATTAATTAATTAATTTTTTTTACGTAACGACAGATCTGCCCAGAGATCAAATGGCGGAGAACGATTTGTCGTGGGATGAAGAAGCCTTGGCTGCAGGAGGGGAACGATCGGAAGTGCTGGAGGAACCTGCGAGTGACGATCCCATGGAGAGAGTCTTACTTGAGCCGTACAACTACTTATTACAGCTACCCGGTAAAATTACACGCTGTCATATCTACCATTGAGTTGGCTGCTTTGAGTGAAAAACTACCATTGAGCGGCGGCTTTGAGTGAAAAACCACCAATGAGTGGCTGATTTGAGTGAAAAACTACCTTTGAGTGAAAACTACCATTGAGTGGCTGCTTTGAGTAAAAACTACCATTGAGTGGCTGCTTTGAGTAAAAACTACCATTGAGTGGCTGCTTTGAGTAAAAACTACCATTGAGTGGCTGCTTTGAGTAAAAACTACCATTGAGTGGCTGCTTTGAGTGAAAACTACCATTGAGCGGCTGATTTGAGTTAAAACTACCATTGAGCGGCTGATTTGAGTGAAAACTACCATTGAGCGGCTGATTTGAGTGAAAACTACCATTGAGCGGCTGATTTGAGTGAAAACTACCATTGAGTGGCTGCTTTGAGTGAAAAACTACCATTGAGTGAAAACTACCATTGAGCGGCTGATTTGAGTGAAAAATTACCATTGAGTGAAAACTACCATTGAGCGGCTGATTTGAGTGAAAAGCTACCATTGAGTGAAAACTACCATTGAGCGGCTGATTTGAGTGAAAAACTACCATTGAGTGGCTGCTTTGAGTGAAAACTACCATTGAGCGGCTGCTTTGAGTAAAAAACCAACATTGAGCGGCTGATTTGAGTGAAAACTACCAATGAGCGGCTGATTTGAGTGAAAAACTACCATTGAGTGGCTGCTTTGAGTGAAAACTGCCATTGAGCGGCTGATTTGAGTGAAAACTACCATTGAGTGGCTGCTTTGAGTGAAAACTACCATTGAGTGGCTGCTTTGAGTGAAAACTACCATTGAGTGGCTGCTTTGAGTGAAAACTACCATTGAGTGGCTGCTTTGAGTGAAAACTACCATTGAGTGGCTGCTTTGAGTGAAAACTACCATTGAGTGGCTGCTTTGAGTGAAAACTACCATTGAGTGGCTGCTTTGAGTGAAAACTACCATTGAGTGGCTGCTTTGAGTGAAAACTACCATTGAGCGGCTGCTTTGAGTGAAAACTACCATTGAGCGGCTGCTTTGAGTGAAAACTACCATTGAGCGGCTGCTTTGAATGAAAAACCACCATTGAGCGGCGGCTTTGAGTGAAAAACCACCAATGAGTGGCTGATTTGAGTGAAAAACTACCATTGAGTGGCTGCTTTGAGTAAAAACTACCATTGAGTGGCTGCTTTGAGTAAAAACTACCATTGAGTGGCTGCTTTGAGTAAAAACTACCATTGAGTGGCTGCTTTGAGTAAAAACTACCATTGAGTGGCTGCTTTGAGTAAAAACTACCATTGAGTGGCTGCTTTGAGTGAAAACCACCATTGAGCGGCTGCTTTGAGTGAAAACTACCATTTAGCGGCTGCTTTGAGTGAAACTACCATTTAGCGGCTGCTTTGAGTGAAAACTGCCATTGAGTGGCTGCTTTGAGTGAAAATTACCATTGAGTGGCTGCTTTGAGTGAAAACTACTATTGAGTGGCTGCTTTGAGTGAAAACTACCATTGAGTGGCTGCCTTGAGAGAGAACTGCCATTCAGTGGCTGCTTTGAGTGGAAAATAACTTGGTTTACACAAGTTGGATCAGTATACCAAAGGTGAATCTTTAATTTCGTATATCCAGAGGAAGAACTTTGAATGATTCACTGCATCTGATGCATCACTGCATCAGCGGCATAGCCGCGTCCCAACCAATGATGCAACCAGCAGCCACAGGCTGCACTGGAGAGAGAGAAAGACTGAGAGAGAGAGACTGAAACAGAAGCCCGAAGCAATTCTTCTTCTACACAACTTGACATTCCAAAGAATGGGAGGGTGAGACATTTGGCAATTCAACTACAGGAATAGCTGATAAGCATTCGGCGAAAGAACTCAGAAATGCGAAAACATGTCCACTTTGGGTGGAGGGAGAGAATGACATAATCATGGCAAAAGTTGTAGTGTTGTCAACTAGGTCACAGTGTTTCATAGTAAGACATTCCTTTTGTCAATATGAAGGTCAAAAGACTCTTGGGTAAAGGGAAACATTGCTGACAGCCAATTTGACTATTGCACAAAAATTAAATATATAAAGTACCAGCAACAATTATAATTGAGAGTACTTGAATATTATTATTTTTCTTCCAAATCCCCCCTGCCCCCTTTTCTTTCCATATCAGGAAAAATTTGAAAAATCATATTACACCTGATCAACATACCCCGTTCCTTGAGAAGAAAAGATATCTGTTCCACAAGTTCAATCAATAATGGAAGGGAGTGCTCATAGGAAAAGAATGCTGGATGACAGCCATTTCAATCGTGTCCCAGCCAGGTTAGTGAGTGCGTTTCCATTTAAGAGTGAATTTTTATAAGATAGGCCCAAAATGGTAACATTTGAACATTGATGTCTTCAGGTATTTTAACATTTTTTATCCCAGGTTGTGTGTGGTCTAAAACTCAGCAAGGCAAATTTTTGATGTAATTGACCCATTCCCCGTCGTTTGGGCCACACCCAAAGTTTGGAGATTTTGACACCTTTGAAATTTTTTTCCATTTTCAAAGTGAATTATTTCGAATAACCATCAGTTGCCCAAGGAAATTCCTTTACAAACTTATTTTATGGTTTGGGCACTAAAATATTTTGAACAAAAATCTTTCGGTTCTGGATGGTTATGGATAATTGTGCCACCGATAATCCCTTTCGTCAAACATTCACTTCAGACTTTCTCTGGCCATATTTTTAATAACCATCAAGGTCCCATGGATTTTATTAGTGCATAAGATAGTACACGTACTGTATTATCCTCTGAAAGTGAAACATTCATGGGACCTTGGTGGTTATGGCAGTCAGAGGGGTCTCAAGACCACTTTGGGCTATATGAAGCCCTTTTTCGAGCCACACCCACTCCCATAACCATCCTAATATTTTGAAACTAATATTATCAAATGAAAGTTCCATATCTACAATTACAAAACCAATAGTGAAATCCATGGGACTTTTTAAAAACAAAGAATAAAACAGGTCCATAGTTGCCTTGTTTGACAGATAATGTACATTGCGATGTACATATAATGTACAGGTATATGTACACGACATGTACATGGTCTGCCTCTATCACCAATTTCCATCACTGACTACAGAAGTCCACTATATTCCATTGCTGATTCTATTTGAAACTGTAAAATATGTATGTATCATGAAATAAATGCTGTTTTGAGCTAATTTTGTCTTTTGTATACATTTTTTATCTTGAAACCACATAATTATGAGATGCAAGGTGATTTCTTTCATTTGTATTTGCCACCTTACATGCCTTTTTTCCCATCATGCCATTTATAATTTCCTTTTCTTGTCTTGGCAAGATGAAAGAATATGTAACAAATGAAAGCTGAATTTATACCCCCCCAATCCTTATATATCATACCTGGTAAGTTACAATTTCCCACATTTGTCTGCTTATAAATTGGTAAAAGTTTATCTGGGATTAGCAGTTTTGAAATCCAGCATCAATTCAATCCAAGATACCATGTGTTTACTGTCTGTTCCTATGTGAAATCAGCATAGTTCTATCATTAGGCATTATGAATGTTGGTCATACTAATGCCATGGTGTCAGGGATAGCATGACTGAGTCGAGTTCATGTTTAGTTGATTTATTTATATTTTGGCTTGTTGAATGAAAGCCAGTAAAAAATGGGGTGATTTGAACATTGCTTCCTGCTGTTCATGTTCAGTCCATTCTGAAAAAACAGGCTAAATAAAAGGTTTCATTCCTTCATTTGTGTGGAAAGGAATTATTCATTTGGCCCAGTGCACCAGAGATCGAAGAACACCCAATTTCAACAGTTCTGTGCAAGATGCATCCGCCAACGGTTATCAACAATCGATGCCAGCTGATCTTCCAAAAGAAAGATAATGAAGATGCCAAGGCGTACATCAAACGTTTAGCATAGAAAAAATGTGGACAGATTCCCATGGACCATCCTAAAAATACTCTGTTTCTTATAAACCATCCCACCCAAGAGTTACAAAAATTGTATCTAAATATTTCATAGATTTTCTTCAAAGTTTTCAGGTAAATAAAAGATTCACATCGAGAAAACATTTTTCTACCTATACTATCTCGGCCACATTCAAAACAGCATGGGGTTAAAGGAAACAAACAGATTTTTAGTATGGATGGCCCAAAAACAGATGACATTTAGTGAAAGTACTTTACTCTTGAATCAGCAATGGAATATAGTGGACTTCTGTAGCAAGTGATGGAATTTGGTGACAGAAGCAGACCATGTACATGTCGTGTACATATACCTGTACATTATATGTACATCGATATGTACATTATCTGTCAAACAAGGCAACTTTGTACCTGTTTTATTCTTTGTTTTTAAAAGGTCCCATGGATTTTACGATTGGTTTTGTTATTGTAGATATGGAGCTTTCATTTGATAATATTAGTTTCAAAATATTAGGATGGTTATGGGAGTGGGTGTGGCTCGAAAAAGGGCTTCGTATAGCCCGAAGTGGTCTTGAGACCCCCTGTACTGCCATAACCACCAAGGTCCCGTGAATGTTTTACTTTTGGAGGATAGTACCGTACTTGTCCTATCTTATGCACTAATAAAATCCATGGGACCTTGATGGTTATTAAAAATATAGCCAGAGAAAATCTGAAGTGAATGTTTGCCGAAAGGGATGAGAGGTGGCGCCCACTCTCCATAACCATCCAGATCCCATGATTTTTGAACAAAATATTTTAGTACCCAAATCATATGATAAGTTTGTAAAGGAATTTCCTTGGGCAACTGATGGTTATTCTAAATAATTCACTTTGAAAATGGAAAAAAATTTCAAGGGTGTTAAAATCTCCAAACTTTGGGTGTGGCTCAAATGGTGGGGAATGGGTCAATCACATCAAGAATTTGGCTTTCTGAGTTTTAGACCATACACAACCGAGGATAAAAATTTGAAAAATATCTGAATACATCAATGTTCATGGGTGGGCCTATCTTGTAAAAATTCACTCTTAATTTATGACCTGTTCATTATCTGGTGTCACAAATCGAAAAGACGTGCTACCCGAGGCCAAAAGATAAGCAGGTCAGGGTGTAGATAGAGCTGCAACCAACGGGAAACACAGTTTTGACACTCCTTGAGCTGCAGAGAAGGTAGATCTTGGCAGGTACGAGCTTGGGCCTGACACTGGGTTGAAGGAGACTAAAAGGACTCAAGATGTGACTCAGAGATCCAGCCCCAGCAGAGTTTGGGGCCTCGTAGCAGCAGTTCGTGCAATCGGGTTTAATTCACCAAGCGAGCTGTGCACATTGGAGGCAGCCACGATGGCTGCACGAGCCCCACCCGCACCATTGTACACGTGTTGCAGATGACTCGCCGTGTGGACCTTCAGGGCCTTCGTTGTGTATTATGTGACCACAGCAAGTTCACGATGTATCTGCAGAGCAGCAATTTGCGAGTGTGGTTGGGGACATTCCTCTAGGCATGCAACGGCGACGTTAAGTCTTTGCCTTGCTCTGGTTTGGCTTGTCCAACCTTCTCTTCAGTCGGTTTTTTTTCTTTTTTTCTCTCTTTCTTTAACATGCTCATCTTATCACCTCAGGAAAGGGGACGTGTCATGATCACGTGTTGAATGGCCAATCACTCAAATGTGGGTTCTCCCCATCGTCCAATCTTTCGGTGGAAGTTCTTCCAAAGCTTCATTGGACGAAATCGTACGCTGCATAATTCAACTGCTCTCAACACTCCGAAACAAACAAAAATCAAGGTTAAGCATCTAACGTACATTTCTTGTTATATCAAAATTTTACCCTTTCCTTTCCTTACCCCCCCCCAACCTAAACGACATGCTAAAACATATGTATATATATATATATATATATATATATATATATATATATATATATATACATATATATATATATACATATATATATATATATATCTCAGTTGTATGTACACTCAAAAACATTCATCTCATTTGCTATTTCCATGTAGAAAGGGCAGCAGTATTTATCATGGTTCCAATTTGCAATCAAGAATTATTTTCACCATCCTTCAAAAATCCCTTCTTGTCAAGAAAAATATTCCATCATCTGTACAATAATTATGAAAGTTAGCTCCTTCTTCTACAATTTTCATTCACAAGCAGTTCCAGAGCTACTATCATTATTTATTTATTTATTTCCAGCTAACTTAGCACTTCTGTGCTAATGAAAGATGGTCAAGTCAGTGTTAGAAATACCTCAACTTACTGAAGTAAATGTGCAAGAAGTACCACTTAATCAAAAACCATGCACCTGTCCAATTAATCAGGAAACAAATAAAATGGATAATATTTTAATTGGCTTGTGGCATCATCACAGTATTTTCAACTCGAGGGGGAGCACTCAGGAGAGTGCAAAACCTCCGCCGCCAATACTGCTGGGTCACTCAAGTGAACCTTATATCTTATTCATTAAATATGATGTCAATAGTGCTGACAGAGTTATAGTTCTTTTCTCCAACATTTTTTTTTTGGGGGGGGGGGGGGTTTGGAAATCACTTAAAACATGTAGAAATGCAAAAACAAGAAATCGAAATTTTGTTGAAAAAAGTTTCAAAAAATTTTTTTTTTCTCTAACAATTTTTTTGGGGGGGGGGTTGGTAATCACTTAAAACGTGTAGAAATGCAAAAAAAAAAATTTCTCTAAATTTTCTTTTTGGGGAGGGGGTGAGAAATCACTTAAAACATGTAGAAAAGCAAAAAAAATTTTTCTCTAACAATTTTTTTTTTTGGGGGGGGTGTAACAACTTTTTGGGGGGGGTTGGAAATCACTTAAAACGTAGAAATGCAAAAAAAAAATTCTTTTTTTGGGGGGAGGGTAACAATTTTTTGGGGGGGGTTGGAAATCACTTAAAACATGTAGAAATGCCAAAAAAAAATTTTCTCCAACAATTTTTTTTTGGGGGGGGGGTCCAAGTCCAAAATTTAATGGCATGATCCTTGGACCATACCTAACCCCCCCCCCCCACCAAGTTTCGTCGAAATCCGTCGAGGAGTTTTTCCGTAATCCTGTTCACAAACAAACAAACAAACTAGCCAGAATTTCGTTCATAGAACGAAAAATCTTGCCGAACAGAAGCACGTGAAGCGCAAACTGAAACAAATACTTGTGACACATTGATCAGAGTCTATCGCTCGGCCTATAGAGACTTGTGGAAAGTCTATTGATAATGATCTAAAGATTAATCTTAAGATTGAAAAACTACCAATAATATATGGATGCTAGAGAACGTTCTGTTATCGCAGGAAGCATTTTTGGTTCCTTGACAAATTACAGATCTGGAAAGCGCTCATCAAGGGCTTTCATATGAAGTATTACTCGATATGGTACCTAACAATTGAAAAATTGACCTTGGGGTCAAAACATTTCGACCTCAGGAGCTAACCATGAAGGTCAAGGCCGATCTCCACCAAAAACTTATCAGCTGAGCACTAAACCATATGCTACATTCCTACAAAGATTTGAGAAGATGCGATCAAAATTACTCCCAAAATTAGGGTTTCGTTGAACTCCATGATTTACCACAAAGTGACCTTGACCTTGACGATTATGTGTGCTGAAGGGTATTCCAATAATACTATGATATGTGTAACCACAAGAGATTTCAATGAGAATTGTCTAAGAACTGAGGAAATAAAATGTTCATGAAAAATCCGTTTTTTCGTCATGACGTCATCAAATGACGTCATAGCGTCAACCTTGTTACAGATCTGGAAAGCGCTCATCAAGGGCTTTCATATGAGGTATTACTCGATTATGGTAACTAAGATTTGAAAAATTGACCTTGGGGTCAAAACATTTCGACCTCAGGCGCTAACCATGAAGGTCAAGGCCGATCTCCACCAAAAACTTATCAGCTGAGCGCTAAACCATATGCTACATTCCTACAAAGTTTTGAGAAGATTCAATCAAAATTACTCCCAAAATTAGGGTTTCGTTGAACTCCATGATTTACCACAAAGTGACCTTGACCTTGACCTTGACCATTATGTGTGCTGAAGGGTATTCCAATAATACTATGATATGTGTAACCACAAGAAATTTCAATGAGAATTGCGCTCTACAGAGTGATTTAAAGGCGAAAAATAGGCGACGACAAACACTTTTATGAAACAAGGTGACAAACAAACAAATAAATAAACAAACAAACTAACTTACCGACCGATACAATCTTTCCGAAAATTTCGGCAAGATTAACAAACAGAAAGGGGTGAAAACAGTAACCTCCATCCATCTTCGAAGATGGCGGAGGTTAATAATATAATTCTTACACTCTGATCAATTTAACATTCATTTCACATTCTCATGCCTTCTGTACTCGGCATGATTCTTGTTTATCCTTTTTTCTTTTCTGTTTTTTGTCTTTCCACAAAATATGGAGGCATTTACAATACATGGTACAATCCCTAATTCCATTAAATACCATGCTGATTTCCTCATATATTGATTTTCCATTTCAGTTAACTTATGATTCCTAATATATAATGTTGACCAATCTGTCGATCAATTTAATAACAGAGACCCTCTTTCAATATTACGTTTCAGTACCTCAACTTAATATATTATCTTGATTCAATTTCCAGCAACTTTTTTCTCCCCTCAATTAATAGATCAACAAGGTCCATAGCTGCAGTGATTAATAATATATCAATCAATCAATACAAGTTCTCAATAACCAATGGTGTACCTTACTTTGATATAACCAATCATTCACATGTGTCCCAAGTTACTGGTTTTTAATCATATTGCTGTTCCAAAAGTGCATACACTACGAGACTGATTTGATAAAGGTTTCTCAATTTGTAATTCCAAAACAAAACTTGATACTAATCATAACCAAAAGAAACATGATGGTTCGAATACCATTATGAATTGTAATGGAGAAAAAGACACAATGAACACAAAAATCTTGTGCCTTCAGTGCTCTCAATGAGTTCCTTTTCTTTTTCTTTTTTTATGAGATGAGTCTGAAAGTAATTAACGAAGTTACCATGCACAACTTCCATTGGTTACAAACTGTTCCCCATGTTAATGCATGTGACAACAAACCCAGTGCATGCAAACATTATCACGAGTATCACTTGTTGGTCCTATTGACCATAAGAGTATCCCCATCATTACTATGCAGGTCAAAGCACACTGGTAATTCAAAGCGAGGTTGTTATAATTACATTAATTAACAGGAGTAATTAAAAAAGTAGCATGGCTATCATTGTAGTCATAGGGTGATTCTTTTGGAAGTCTTTCTCGGGCTCTCAGCTCTGCAAACTCCCTCATAGTAAGAGTTCCACGCTGCTCAGCCTTGACATCGAGTTGCCGAGCTGCGGACCACACTTTGGCTGCAGGGTGTCCATTTGGAAACATTTGGGAACAAAACTTGCCAATATGGTTAAGAAATACAAAATTTCTCCAAACAGTTTAAACACTATCAAATGCTAATATTGTTTCATCGATCTGATGAGCATCCATTTCTTTCATGGTCAATGGAGCTGAAGAATCTCAAAAAAAAAAACCTGCAACCAACGTTTCTCATCATTATTCTGAATTCCATTAACATTTTAAATCTCTGACATTGTCCATCTTTTATTCTTTTCTTTCTCACCAATACAGTAAAATGCTGTGATATCACAACACACATACTCTAGCCATCTTCTCACTTGCTCTGACCTTTTTAAATACAAATCCATTCCTTTATCAAAACAAATAAATACAGTTTAAACCTCTGTTTTTAAACAGGTGTACAAAAATTGTCAAATAATTTGTCAAGGTTGAGTCACCAGGTGAATGGCACTCCAAATTGCCTCTCAAAACACTCCATCCATACATGTAGCTATCTTGGTGGAACCTTCACCATCTTTTCCCCAAATAATGTTTAACCTTGCTGTGGGGAAAGCATGGCAGGATTTCAACCTGCTGTTAGCACCCAAGTCATGACACCTGCTGTTAGCACTCAACTGGTCCCTCTTTTCCTGATTGGCTACTCCAGATGACCATTATGTTCAAACTCCACTTTTGGAGTGCATTATTTATCCAATTTCGCTTAAACAGCTTTATGGTTTATCAGTGTGACAATAAACAAAATTGTTGTCCAATTAAGTCTGATCCATGAATTAACCTTGTGAATAGAGGCACATATAAAGCCACCAGAGATGTTTTTCTTTCTACTCTTCGTGCAGGCAATTGACCTTGGCAGAAAAGCTTGCAGATCAAAAGGCTTTTTTTATTTTGCTAAGTGTGCAGCTTAGTAGTATAGGGTGAATATACTGATTCTGGCTCACTTTCCCCCATGTTAATGAATGGGGGATTCTCAGCGATTCATATTTTTTTCCCAACCTGTTGAATTCTCTGCTGTTGAAATATCTAAAACATGTAAGTGAATGGAGATTTTTCAAAGAAAAAGAAGCACTTTTTTCAAATAACCAATGCATATTATTTAGCTCACTCATTGAACCTATAAAGATTTGTTCATTTTCAAATTCCTTCAATAGTTTACTTTTCTTTGCACAATAATCCCCATCTAAAATATTTAAAAATAAAACATTTGAATCTTTATATTTTTCAAGATACCCCTTTTGTGTCATTATGAAATGATATACTTCTCTTAATGCTCTCATCTGACTACCTCCTGAGTTGCATATAATTTTGAGATTGTAGTAAATTATTTTTCCATTGTTCAATTGATAACCATCAAAGTTTTCAGTCCATTAAAGGATTTTTTTTCTTTACATCCTCTAACTTACTAGTTTTTTCTTGATGAAAATTTCGTTTAATTCATATGTGAATCTGTGCTTAAAACCATTTTATCCTCCAACTTTTTTCACTTAATAAATACAATGTTTCAAGACACAAAAGACAAGTTTCAATCAATCTCTTCATTTGTTAAAGATACTGAGAAATATGTCAAGGATGTAAAATTAAACAAAGATAAATATAACAACTATTGGATAAAAACAATTATGGCGAATAATATGAGTTCTTCAATTTCCTTCAGTGGAAGGGCTTTTTTAGTATACCTGGAAGAACCTCAATTAAAGTATCTCTAACAAAAGTTTCTCCTCTCCTTCTGGCAATATATTCAAAACTAGAAAAAGCAATGAAACAAGAAAAAGTTTCAAAAAATAAAAACCTTATGGATGAAGCTTTAGAAAGAAAAGATAAGACCATCTGTAATATGCAAGGAGAAATTTGTATTTTTATCAACAACCCTAAAGATGTAAATCCTGATGAAATAAAGGATGTTAATATTCAGGTGAAATGGCATTTCGTTCAATAGTAGTTAAGGATCATTTTTAAATTACCTTTAATATAAAAAAATGTTGTAGTTGAATCTGGTAATGAAAAAAAAGTATATAGATATCACTGGTAATGTTGTTTCTACGAATTCAATATGAGTCAATATTGAACTGAAGATTATGAGAGTGATTTATGATAGTTATGAAAGTAATTTTATAGATGATTCCGAAGATGAATTTTAGTTTGAGTAAAGTTTTACTTTATAAATATGCTAGATTTTGAGCCTCTTGAATTCTCTGATTCTCCATATGACAAATTTGAGAATTGTCCTGCATGTGATAGAGTGGGATTAAACACAGAGTCAAAAGCCTATAAACAATGTTTATTCTGTGATTATCTTGTAATTAACGATAATATAAAAATATAAAAAGGAAAATAATTCTTTTAGATTTACACCAAAAATGAATTACTTTACAAGACTGATTAGAGAAATGAATGTAAAGTATGAGGGCGATCACACACCTTTGCTTACAAGGGAAGAAATTGAACGCATGAAAGAAATGTTCAAAGGATTGTTGTTATATATTATTCACGATTGTCATTTTCAGGGAAATATCAACACAAGATATTGCATAAATAAAATAATGGATTATCTTGAAATTAAAACTGAACTTAGGATAAAATATAGAGTTTCTAAAAAAGCCAATATTAAATTAAATAACCTGTTTTCCAAATATATAAATGAATCATTTTTTACCCATTTGGGAAAATAAGATAAAATTTAACAACCATCAAAATCTTCCAAATTCATTAAGATGTCTCATAGTTGGTTCAAGCAGATGTGGAAAAACGTGCTTACTTTTAAAGATGCTCCTGACTCCCAACTTTTTAGATTATGATAATTTAATAATTTTCACAAAGTCGAGTTTTCAACCAGAGTATCAACTACTCTTTCAAGGTTTTAATGCTCGTCTTCAAAAAGAAGATATAATCGATTTATTTAAACTTCAAAAAAACCTAAATGATAATAACATTGAAGATATAATACAACTATTTTGTGATACACAGAGATGTAAAAAGAAATCAAAACCGATAACTTGTATTCTTAGTGATAATACGGATGATATACCGTCTGACCAAGATTTGGATAAATCAAAAAAGAACGTCATTATCTTTGATGATTGTGTTAATGAGAGAAACCAAACGGTAATGGACAGCTACTACACAAGAGGGAGACATTCTTTTTGTAATTGTATTTATCTTAGTCAATCATACTTTCAACTTCCTCGTCGTTCCATCAGAAACAATGCTAATACTTTTATTTTATTCAAGTTAAATTCAATAGATATAAACAATTTTTTGAGAGATAATTGTTCTACATTATGTAGTAAAAAGGAATTTGGGGATTACATGACGCACACGACTGAAAAATATAAATATATTGTTGTGAAACAAGATGAGATATTAAATGATATTTTCCAATAAATAAATGGATGTGAAAGAAAGAGCAAGAAGATTTAAGGAACATCAAGAGTTGGTTTCAAAAGTTGTAAAACAACAGGAAGACTTCTTCTTCCTCTTTCGGCTTGCTCCCGTTTGGGGTCGCCACAGCGGATCAACCGTCTCCATTTCGCTCTATCCTCCACATCTTCCATTGACACTCCAACCACCTGCATGTCCGCCCTCACCATATCCATGAACCTCTTCTTTGGACTTCCTCTTCTCCTCCTGCCTGGCGGCTCCATCTTCAACATCCTTCTCCCGATATACTCCGCTTCCCTCCTGTGCACATGTCCAAACCATCTCAATCTCGCCTCTCTCACTTTGTCTCCAAACCGTCCTACCAGCGCTGTCCCTCTAATGTACTCATTTCTTATCCTATCCATCCTCGTCACTTCCAACGAGAATCGCAGCATCTTTAACTCTGCCACCTCCAGCTCTGCTTCCTGTCTTTTTGTTAGTGCCACCGCCTCCAAACCATACAACATAGCTGGTCTCACTACCGTCTTATATACTTTCCCCTTCACTCTTGCAGCTATCCTTCTGTCACAAATCACTGCTGCAACTCTTCTCCACCCACTCCATCCTGCCTGCACTCTCTTTTTCACTTCTCTCCCACACTCTCCGTTACTTTGGACAGTTGATCCCAAGTATTTAAACCCATCCACCTTCCCCACCTCAACTCCTTGCAATCGCACCATACCACCACCCTCCCTCTCATTTACGCACATGTACTCCGTCTTACTCCGACTGACTATCATTCCCCTTCTCTCCAGTGCGTACCTCCACCGCTTGAGGCTCGCCTCAGCCTGCTCCCTACTCTCCCTACAGATCATGATGTCATCCGCGAACATCATAGTCCATGGGGACTCCAGTCTGATCTCGTCCGTCAACCTGTCCATCACCATTGCAAACAGGAAAGGGCTCAGAGTCGATCCTTGGTGCAATCCCACTTTTACCTTAAACCGGTCCGTCATTCCTACCACACACCTCACCGCTGTCACACTGTCCTCATACATATCCTGCACAATCCTCACATACTTCTCCACCACTCCCGACTTCCTCATACAATGCCACAACTCCTTTCTTGGCACCCTATCATAAGCTTTCTCTAAATCCACAAACACACAATGTAACTCCTTCTGGCCTTCCCTATACTTCTCCATCAACATTCTCAAAGCAAACATTGCATCAGTAGTGCTCTTTCCTGGCATAAACCCATATTTCTGCTCACAGATCGTCACCTCTCCTCTCAACCTAGCTTCCACTACTCTTTCCCACAACTTCATGGTGTGGCTTAACAACTTTATCCCTCTATAATTTCCACAGCTCTGCACATCACCCTTATTCTTGAAAATCGGAACCAGTACATTTAATCTCCACTCCTCCGGCATCCTCTCACTTTCCAAGACTTTATTAAACAATCTGGTTAACAACCCCACTGCCATCTCTCCTAAGCACTTCCATGCCTCCACTGGTATACCATCTGGGCCAACCGCCTTTCCACTTTTCATCTTCTTCATAGCAGTCCTCACTTCATCCTTACTGATCCACCCCACTTCCAGATTCACTATCTCCACCTCTTCCAACCTTCTCTCTCTCTCATTTTCTTCATTCATCAGCTCCTCAAAGTACTCCATCCACCTCCTCAACACACTCTCCTCGCTCGTCAGCACATTCCCATTTGCGTCCTTTATCACCCTAACCTGCAGCACATCCTTCCCAGCTCGGTCCCTCTGTCTTGCCAATCGGTATAAATCCTTTTCCCCTTCTTTTGTATCCAACTTCTCATACAGCTCGTCATATGCCTTTTCCTTGGCCTTTGCCACCTCTTTTTTTTTGCCTTTCGCCGCCACTCCTTGTACTTCTGCCTACTTTCTTCATCTCTCTGACTATCTCACTTCTTTTTCGCCAACCCCTTCTTCCTTATACTTTCCTGTACTTCCTCATTCCACCACCAAGTCTCCTTATCTTCCTTCCTCTGTCCAGATGTCACACCAAGTACCTTCCTAGCTATCTCCCTCACAACTTCTGCTGTCGTTGCCCAATCATCCCACCCATCTTTACCACCATCCAACGCCTGTCTCACCTCCTCCCTAAATTTCACGCAACAGTCTTCCTCCTTCAGCTTCCACCATCTGGTCCTTGGTTCAGCCCTCACTCTCTTCCTCAACCTCACCTCTAAAGTCATCCTACAGACCACCAATCGATGCTGTCGAGCTACACTCTCCCCTGCCACCACCTTACAGTCACTAATCTCTTTCAGGTTACATCTCCTGCTTAAGATGTAATTCACCTGTGTGCACTTTCCTCCACTCTTGTATGTCACCCTGTGTTCCTCCTTCTTCTTGAAATACGTATTTACCACTGCCATTTCCATTCTTTTTGCAAACTCTACCACCATTTGCCCTTCCACATTTCTCTTGTTGAGACCGTACCTACCTATCACCTCCTCATCCTCTTTATTCCCTTCCCCAACAAACAACAGGAAGATTACAACAGAATGTAAAACAACAGGAAGACATCAAGAAGAAACGCAGACAGAAACTAACGGGTGAAGAAGCATTTGAAAGAAAACTAGAAATTTTTTAAACCACTTTTAAAAACTTCCAAAGAAAAAATTATAGATGTTTCCACAGTTCCCACAATACTTCTAAGAAACTTCAAATGATAAAAGATTTCAGTCAAATGAGGGAGGAAGAATTAGAGCATATAGGAGAATTAGAATATGATGATGAAGGATTATTTCAACAACTGGAAGAGATTAATCGACCCCCTGATTATATTGTGAATGCTCTTTAAAACAATGAATATTCAGTGGAATCAAAATCCAAAGCAGGACTCATTCCAACAGAACAACCAGCAATATTTCATCTTGTTCAAGAAAAGGTATTGATATTTAATGATGAATTAAGGTTCTTAGGGTCTGCTCAACCCCCTGTTAAAATAACTCTGAGATTAATGTTTCTTCTCACAAAAGATGGAAGACAAACTTCAACTGTGAGGGATGAATCAAAGTATTTTGATAAACCATTGGATATGAAAAATATTGATGATAGAGTATATATTGATCTGCTGAACTCTGTTAATTATAGGGTTAGTCTTTCTGGTAAATGTAGCAAGAATGAGAAGGAGAAACACATTATTCAGGCTTCAAGTAGGCTTGGTTTTCTTCCAAATGACCCATCACAATTAGTTAATAGACTGCTATTGTTGTTAGGTAGTAAGAAGGCTGGAAATAACAATTGTTTTAATGAAGCATCAGCCATTTTAGATCAGTTGATGAACATGAAAATAAGTAATAAATATCAATATAAAGACATTTATCTCATATTAAATAAGATGAGAAGCACAATCCTGAGTTTTAATTTCACAACAAGCGACCACACATCTTCATTCCCATACCCACTACAACTTGACCCAACAAAAGAATATGAGACATCTTTATTGTCCATGGAAACTTATAATACCTTATTTAATATAACTGAGAAAAATGACAAGGTTAGTTATAATCCGGGAAGTGGATACAAAACGATAAGTTTCACCCGGAGCATATGAGATTTCCCAAATATCTTCCGAAATTGCTCGTCTTATGAAAGAACAGGGTGATGAACCAAAAAATATTGTCATAGATATTCAAAAACATATTTCAAAATCAACGATTAAACTTAAAAATAACTGCAAGGTTGATTTCACAATTGACAATTCATTTAGAGAGTTATTGGGTTTCTCCTCAAAAAAGATTGAAACTAATGGGACGTTTTGCAGTGATAATGTCATTCAAATATCCTCAGGAATAAATTCGGTATAACTTCACTGTGATTTGATTGATGGTGCTTATAATGATGGAATAAAAACAAATACAATATTTTCATTCAGCGCAAACTCAACCCCAATTGGTTACAAATTCAATATGGAACCCAAAAAATTTGGTTTATCTCCCTGTGTCAGGAAAAACCATACACAGAGTAAATTTTAGGATAACCGACCAAGATAATCGTATGACTTATCTTAATGGAGAAGTTCTATCCATCAGAATTCACCTACGTGAAGTTTTCCAATAAATAAATACGATGATTGTGAGTAAACATGAGTTGGGAAAATATAAAATAATTACAGGTGATGGGATGTTCCTTTCCCCATACTACAAGGGTGAAGGTATGTATCTTGGTAGAGGATACTATAAACCTAAGAGACAAAGGGGTGTCGGACATCAATTAGAGGAGATGGGATAATTGATACTCTAATGGGTATCGGTTCAACTATTCTTAAACATAAAGACCTAATTGGTTCAACTGCTTCTGCTGTTGGAAATGTAGCAGGTGCTGTAAAGAGCATAAAAGATGCCCAAAAGGAATCTCATAAATTACAAGCAATAAAAGAAATTAAGAAAGGCAAAACTCATTTGTCTCCCCAAGAACGACATAAAATAATTCAAATACTTGGGTCAGGGTTTCAAAAGTTTTAACATCTTTTTTCCAAAATAAATTCAAGTATGGAAGCAATTGATAGTATCTATGATTTGGATGATACTATTATCATCTCAAACTCCACCAAAAAGAAGATTTCTTCAAGGTAAATGCAATAACTGGAACAGACTGGAATGCAAATGGTACAAAACGTTTTGAAATAAATAATCAACAAACCTATTTGAATCTATCCGAAAGTTTCTTGTTGTGTAAATTTAAATTCACGAAGGCTGGGAATAACACAAACGCTACACTAGTAAATGATTTCTTCTGGAAAATGTTTGATAGTGTTCGTTTGTACATTGGAACACAAGAAGTTGAAGTGGTTGATTATGTCTCTGCTGTATCTGAAATGATGAAATTTACACGATATACATTCAGTGATAGAATGGTAAAGGGGGCTGTCGAAGGTTTTATTCCTGATATGTCAACGGGAACAACTACAGACCCTGGATATACTCAAAGGAAAGGAACGTATACTGATGATACAAAAGCAGTTAATAGTTTTACTGTGGCAGTTCCTCTTAAAGGTATATTTGGATTCTGTGATCATGATAAAGTTCTGTATGGTCTTAAAATTATATTTCAACTACAAAGGAATGATAATGAAAATAGATTACTTTTTGGTGTTGGTAGTACTTTTGGTGATCAGAATAAATTTGTAATTGATGAAATGAGTTGGTATATTAGTGAATATACTCCGAATCTTAAAACAGGAGAGATGTTGAATAGAAGACTTAGCTCAAAGAAACCACTCAGTGTATCATACCTCAAAAGAAGATGTCAACACATTAAAATAAACCAAACCACTTACACGTAGAATTTGGGTGTTCTGGAAGGAAAGCCACGATATCTGTGGATCATTTTTTTAAAAACCAGATGGTGATACTGCGACTGATAAGAATAATGCATTGAGTGATAATGCTAAGGTGAAACAACTTCGTGTTTCTCTGGATGGAGCATTTTATCCATGAGATAGATTGGAAATTAATTGGGAAAAAATGATTATGCTGAAGCATGCAAGTCTTACCAAAAGGTGTGTGAAAGTAATGGAAATAAAGAACCTATTTTGGATATGACAGCATTTAAAAGTTTGTATACAATCTTTGCGTTTGTCCTGAGTGCTCAAAAGGAAACTATAAAGTCTAATCGAGTGTATACTTCCCTATATATTGAAAGAGGAGAGAGTGAAGAAGTTGATGCATATTGTTTGCTTTTGGAAGAAACAGAATTGCAGATTAATACAGATAATGGTGTGATGATTAGTCTCACATAATTTTTTGTTAAATAAATGAGTGGCAAAGTATCAACTGGGGTATATGTTAATCAAATAAATCTTCATAAACAATCATCTTGTGTTCAAAATCAAAAGCCTTGTACGATTAACGTTAATACAATTCAGAGAAAAGGAGCATTAAGAATTGATGTTTTGTTCACAAGAGAACAGGTTAAAATCTTGAACGATACTGACTCACTTAAAATTAAAATGACAAAACCAATGTTGAAAAAAATATTCAATAAGAGAGACGAGTGGAGGATTTCTCCCATTTCTAATTCCTTTATTTGCTGGTTTAAGTGCGGTTGGAGCATTGACGGGTGGTATTTCAACAGCGGTGAAAACTGCCAATGAAAGGAAGGCTCAAATCCGGGCTCAAAAAGAATTGGAAAGATATAACCAAGAGTTGGAGAAACAAATTAGTGGAAGTGATGTAATTGTAGATTTTGCTGAAAAACTTGAAAGTCTGCCTGATAAAGTGAGATTGTTAGTTTGAGATATGCTTTCTTCTTTTGCACAAGCAGGTGTAAAATTAACTAAAAGGAGTAATGGATTATATCTTTCTAATAAATAAATGGGCATTGATGAGTGGTTGAAGGAATTTGGAAAGAATACAACATCAAATTTACAACTTATCAAATATTGTAAGAAATTAAAAATTCATAATGTGGTTATATGTATGAGAGATGAATTAACAAATGTGCCTAAACATTCAAAGAATATTATTATGAACTTAGTAGATAATAATGCGAACGGTTCTCATTGGGTTTGTATTTTTAATAGTCAAGACAAATATTATTTTGATAGTTTTGGTCTTCTACCACCTGTTGAAGTCATAAAATTCTTTCAGAATGGTGTTTATCAAATATTTCAAGTCCAATAATTAAATTCCAAGTGTTGTGGTCAATTATGTCTGTATGTGTTATTTCAACTCAACAAAAATAAAAAAATTATGACATTTTAATATAATATAAATGACTTATGTTGGTAAAGATGGTTCTATTTTTGGTGTATCCCATGAACTGTATATTGATTTATCAAATTATTACACAAAGGCACAGGCTGAACGACAGAAATATAGTATAACAAAAAATATTAATATGAAAAACGCTTATAAATTAAAAAATTATCCAAGCCCAACTCACGCAAATGACTTGGTGGGATTAAGCGATTTATCACAATATGTATCCTCAAATATAACGGCTGTGTATTCCAAAGATACAGGTGTTGATTTTATTTCCAGCTCATACAGAATTCACAGTTTGAATTAAAATAAATTTTTATAAAGAAGGGTGTATCGTTTGTATGAGAATAGAACAATGGGGGTATGATATGAATGATTTAGGGTATAATTGGTCATTTAAAATTGACCCAGAAGACCTGGAACAATTAAATCAGTCTCCTAAGGAGGAATATTATCCACTTGGTATAGAGAATGAGTTTTGTGGAAGCAAGATTAGTAAACAACAAATAAAAGAATTTAATAAGGGTAAATATAATAATGGTTTTGCCTTAGTTTATATCATGAAAACAGAAAAAACAGGATTATCTATATTATTTCGGCATGCCCCTTTCTTTGTTCCACCATCAGATTTTTGTTACTGCATTAAATGAAACAAGATTTGGCACATATACTAATGATATTATTGTCTTCCTTAAGAGGCCACTCAAAATTCGTTTTGATGCATTTTCACAAACTCCAACGGATTCCATTCAAATTCGGTACGATTATGGCTTTTGGTCCAACTTAGGTCATTGGCGATAAATTTTTTCAATAACACTTCCGATATTCGAAAAAAATCGATAAATCGATATCCCTTATGGGATTTTCCATTCAAATCCACTCAAGTTTAAGGCCTACGGGGGACGCAAATTTCCACTTTGCCCTGGGCACTGTTTACCTCCGCTACGCCAAGCTGTTAGGGTTTGGGTTAGGGTTAGCTACCCTAACCCTAACGCTAACCCGAACCGCTAACCCTAACCTTAACTGCAACCCTAACCCTAACCGCTAACCCCTAACCGCTAACAGCTATTCAGGAAATTTGCAAGAAAGCCCGGGCAACACCGGGCTTTATTGCTAGCCCGAGCAACGCCGGGCATTACTACTAGTATATAATAAGTAAGGAAATACAAAATGATTTAACTATGGGAAGATGGGGAGGTGTTTCGTGTCATAATATTATTCTGTCATATATTTCTAATACATTAGCCTGGTGTTGGCGCAGTGGTTCGGGCAGCGGCTTGGGATCCAAAAGGTCCTGAGTTCAAGCCCCGTTGGGCCACTGAATTAATACACCAGGGGGTTGACTCAGCCTGTCATCCTTCCGAGGTCGGCGAAATGAGTACCAGTATACTGGGCCGGTGTATACCCCGGTTAAAATAGGTGTACCATATCCCTGTGTCGTAAGAGGCGACCAGGGTTGCATCAGAAAGGGCATCCGGCGTAAAACATGTGCCAAATCATTATGCGGATCATAACGGATGATCCGCTGTGGCGACCCCTAACGGGAGCAGGCGAAAGAAGAAGAAGAAGATATTTCTAATACATAAATGACAGCAAGAAGGCTTCAAGAAAATTATCATTTCTGCGTCCAAGCATACCTTCAAGAAAAAGGGTATTAGGTATTTTAATAAATATGTTCTACAACATAAGAATGAGGTATTTTCAATAAAAGATTGGCATTATACTGATGTTGATAAACCGACACTTTGGATATAATTAAAATGTTAAATAATGAAAAAATTATAAAGTTAAGAAAACGTAAGGCTCTTTTAGAAATTCAGAAGAAATTTCATTGGTTTCCTGTTGTAAAAAAAATGATTTTGGATACAGGAATAACAAGAAATCCCGATGAATATATGTATGATATTCTATGGGGTGTAAGCTATTCACGGATAGTAATGGAAGAGGGAGAAGAGAGAGAAGGAGGAGAGGGAGGAAAGAGCGAGAATGAATAAATATGGAAACCAGTGAGATTAAAAAAAGATTGGGGGTATTGCAGAAAATAAATGAATCTCAACGCACCAAGGAGGAAAACAAAGAATTGACAAGTCTATTTGCAATATTTTCGACAAGACTATTATCGCTTTCAAGGGGAAGATATTGACGATAGAAGGCATTTCTAAGGATTCTTTATGTTTTAAAAATTAAGATTCAAATGTGGTGTTGGAAACTAAAAAGGTTTTCGCACTCTAGGAATTTTTCTCATAAATAAATGAGTTATTGTCTCAAATGTAAAAAGAAAACTAATACTAAAAATATTTCATATTTTAAAAGTAAAAATAATAGGGTTATACAAAAAGGTATATGTTCGGTGTGTGGTTCAAAAAAAAATCAATTTATCTCCAAACACAAACGAGGAGGAGATATACAAAAGTTTTTATCAGGAAGTAAATTTACAACTACTGGAATACCAGGGGAATTACATCTACCAGGGTACTCTTTCTGTGGTCCAGGCACAAACTTGGATAAAAGATTAGATGAGGCAGACAATCCTAAACCATGGAGTAAACCCATCAATAGGGTTGATGAAGTGTGCATGAGATACGATATTGATTATGGGAATACCACAACGTTGGAAGAAAAACATGAAGCCGATAGAGAAATGTTGTATAATTTGTCTCTGATACAAAATCCAACCTTGAGAGAAAAAGTTGATAGGTTCATCATGAAGAAGATTATCAGTGCTAAATTGAAACTTGGACTTGGAAATTCAAAAAACTTATAGACTCTAATGATGTCATTAAGATTGAAAAGCAATTAGCTGATGAATTACATAAACCAATATTCACAAAGTTTCAGAGAAGGAAAGTTTATTCCAAGTAAGTTGATTATATCTGGTCCGCTGATTTGATTGAACTCAATAATGATAAGGGGTACAAGTATGCTTTAACCGTTATTGATTTGAGGAGTAGATATGCGTGGGTTGTCCCTTTAAAAAACAAAACAGGTAATACTCTTATGTTAGCCTTTCAACAGATATTTAATAAAAGTAAGAGAAAACCTAAAAAATTTTGGACTGATGAGGGTAGAGTTTTATAACAAGACATTCATGAATTTTCTAAAAAAATAACAGTATTACATTATACAGTACTTTTAATGAAGGAAAAGCTGTTGTTATTGAACGTTTTAATCGTACCTTAAAAGAGAGACTATATAAAAAATTCACACAACTCGGTTCTCAACAATGGTCATCTTTTATTCAAGATATTGTGGATAAGTATAATGACACAATTCACACGTCAACTCATATGAAACCATCAGAAACATTTACAAAATTAAAATATGAAAAAGAGATTAATGTCAAAAAGCCCAAGTTCAAAGTTGGTGATATAGTCAGAAATATAGATGGAAATTTCATTTTGAAAAGGGTTATACAAAGCGGTGGACAAATGGGCTTTTTAAAATTGTTGATGACATAGATACAGTTCCTTGGACTTATAAGGTATATGATTTTGAAGGGGAAGAGATTTTAGGTTCATTTTATTCACAGGAATTACAAAAGACAAAACTAAGCAAATAATACTCATGGGAGCAATAGGTTGGCGCTTCACTCCCCTCTACTATACACCATTATGGACACTCGAGGACCAAGTCCGAGGTGTATAACAGGGTTAAATTAAAAAAATATATATAATGTGTGTCAAGGGGGACGTTCTTAGATCTGTGAACCCCAAACACAGAATCCTCAACTACATAGTCAAGGCTTAACATTTGTTTGTTGGTGTGTGTGTGCAGTGGGAGACGTTCTTAGATCTGTGAACCCCAAACACAGAATCCTCAACTGAATAGTCAAGGCTTAACGTATGTGTGTGTGTGTGTGTGTGTGTGTGTGTGTGTGTGTGTGTGTGTGTGTGTGTGTGTGTGTGTGTGTGTGTGTGTGTGTGTGTGTGTGTGTGTGTGTGTGTGTGTGTGTGTGTGTGTGTGTGTGTGTGTGTGTGTGAGAGATATATATAACAGGGAGCATAATCAACCCCAACCCTCACATTCAAAATCTCAACCTCAACGCAAACCCGCACTTTCAAAATCTCAACCCCAACCCTCACATTGAAAATCTCAACCCCAACGCAACCCTCGCCCAACACAATGTCTTTTTTAAAATACGTATTTTAACAATATATATTTTTTATGTTTTTTTCTCTTCTTCCAATTCTGTCTTTTAAAGCTTTCAGGTTTGATGAAGTAGAAAGGGGAAGTAAGAACCTTCCTGCATCTTCTTCCCAGAACTAACAATATATATTTTTTATGTTTTTTTCTCTTCTTCCAATTCTGTCTTTAAGGCTTTCAGGTTTGATAAAGTAGAAAGGGGGAGTAAGAACTTTCCTGCACTGCACTTTCTTCCCAGAACTTTCTTGATATTGCTCTCCTCAAGCACCATCCAACAAAGAACCACATCGATAGGTTGAGATCCCCAAGAGTCTTGGGAGAAACCACATTTCAAGTCTCCAAAATAAACCCAACTTTCCAAGTCTCCAAGGTATAACCACATTCCTGTTGAGTTTCCAAGATATGTATCACATTGTGAGTTATCAAGCCAGAACCCACATTTCAAGTCTCCAAAAATATAACCATCTATCCAAGACTCCAAGGTAGAACCACAATTTCCAGAAATATTGTGGGTTTCAGTGATAGATCTCACATAGTATAACTGTGGATCATCAAGGAAAACTCCATTTTTCGAATTTTTATGGGTTTCAGTAATAGATCTCACATAGTATAACTGTGGATCATCAAGGAAATCTCCATTTTTCCAATTTTTATGGGTTTTAGTAATAGATCTCACATAATATAACTGTGGATCGTCAAGGAAATCTCCATTTTTCAAAATGTCTGAAATTTGTGAGTCTCCAAGGTAGGTTCCATATTTAGAACCATCTTGGCAGAACCCTTTTCCCAAGTCTGCAAGGTAGTTATTTAAACCATCAAGGCAGAACTCATTTACTGATTTTTTTTCAAAATTTGTGAGTCTTCAAGGTAAAACTTGTATTCTGGCTCATCAAGGTATAACTTGTTCAGTGGGTATTGTCTTGATAACTCGCAATGAGTACTATTGTTGTAAAACTTTTTTTCAGGATTTTGCTGGTCTCCAAGGTATAACTCTTTGGTTGGGTCATCAAGGACGAGCTCATTCTGAGAGCTTGGTTGCTCACAAGGTCTTCAACCAAACCGACAATTTCGTCCCAAGTTGTGGCAAAAGCAGTATTTTCATTTTGTATTTCAGATACAATTTCCTGTGAGAGAAAATAATAATGTATTAATTGTGATTTAATTATTAAATGATTTATATGTTTAAATCAAACTCTGTAAATAGGAAAATAAAATCTTACCTCAAAAGATAAGAGGTTTGAATCCAGTTCATAAACTTGAAGGTTTAGTTCCATACAAGTAGTAGAACTCCAAGGAACTCTAAAGTCATCCCACTCAAGCCCAGCACAGCACTCCATTGTCAGTAAAAGCAAAAAATGTTTAAAATGGAGTCTGGGTTTGAAGCTTTTATAGAGGAAGACTGGTTGCTATGGTTTCCTTTGGAAATTCCCTGGGCAAGCCCAGGCAAGCCTTCGTTGGGAAATTTTTCAATAACATAACATTCTAGAATTTTCTAGTGAATTCCTTGTGAGTCATAGATTAACTGAAAATGATGTAAAAGTGGGCGGGGTTTAAGAAAGTGGGCGTGGCTTATAAAAATACCTCGTGAAAGTGGGCGGGCTTATTAAAATGGGTGTGGCTCAGCAGAAAATAATCTGAGGCTCAGGAGGTAGTCAGATGAGAGCATTGGGAGAGGTATATCATTTCATAATGACACAAAAGGGGTATCTTGAAAAATATAAAGATTCAAATGTTTTATTTTTAAATATTTTAGATGGGGATTATTGTGCAAAGAAAATTAAACGATTGAAGGAATTTGAGAATGAACAAATCTTTGTAGGTTCAATGAGTGAGCTAAACAATATGCATTGGTTATTTGAAAAAAAGTGCTCCTTGGCTAAAAGGGGAGGCTATTAAAATCTCCATTCACTTACATGTTTTAGATATTTCAACAGGTTGGGATAAAAAGGGGGTTTATTTTTAGGGAAAAAATATGAATCGCTGAGAATCCCCCATTCATTAACATGGGGGAAATTGAGCCAGAATCAGTATATTCACCCTACTCAGCTTGTAACATGTCTCTTGTCTTTGTCCTGTATTTTAACCCAATTTTCTTCACCACTTGATGTACTTGGTTCACAGATCAATCATGACAAGAGGTAACATTATTTCATTCATATATGCAATTAATTTTGCCTGCCTGTACATTGGGTTGTTTGCCATTGCCTTCCCAGCAGTAGTTTGGGCAGGAATTTGTCTTTAACATCCTTCAACTAATGTCATCCATTAACTTTAACATTCACAGACTAATGAAGACAGCACGCCTAGTTTAACGTCCATCCGAGGGATCATGCATCATCTGTGAATCGCCCTACGTGCTAAACACCAATCGGGAGTTTGGGAGATGGTTGTGACTACTTTAAACTTCACATTTATCTGAGAATAATCTGTGTGGTATAAATCCTTGTTCATCACAAGGTACCAAAATCATACACAGCTACTTGACAAATCACTTTAAAATCATTCCAAATCACATTTCTACATTTTGATCACATTTTAAGTACAATGGTTACGAATCAAATCAAAATTTTGGAAACATTTCTCACACGTCACCGAGCACGGCATGTGTATTCCAACACAGTAGCCCACACCCTCCCAACTGTGCCATGGGTGAAACAAATACGCACACGCGAGGTTTTTTTTATGACAACGGCACTCGGACACAGAACGAAGCCTCGTATTTTGGGGCCATTTGTGGAGCTGGTGCATTACTTCCCCCCACCCTCCCCACCTCCCCCCTTTGGTTCCGCATTTGAATTGAATGGGGGGTTTTCAGTCCCCATAAATCTCTTCTTGCAGGACGAATAGCTGCTTGTAAGACCTCAGCTTGCTGGGCTGAGCAATTGGAGACAAATTGCTACTTTTCATCAATTTAAAATCATTATTTCATTAGTTTTGTCTCACAATGCCGGCAATAGCCAGTCTCCTAAATGGACTGCCGTTGAGAATATATTTTGCATTCACAATTTATCCAAGATCCCTATGGCTCTTAAATAAAGCTTCAACACTTGCTTCAGCATCTATCTCAGGCACGGCACACACATTTATGTCTTTTCCTGCCAGAAAAAACACAGATTCCAGTTTGGTGTTGGCCTGTGCAGGGAAATAATTTGTGACCTTTGCGTTATCAAAGTGGTGAAGCAAGTGGCCCCAAGCCAAAGTGGTCTCATTGCCTACCCAGTTGTGGGAATATTCAAAACTGCACCAAAACGCGTGCGCATATCTAAGGGATCATTTTAAATAATGATCATGATGTAAGGGGTCAACAACACACACAACAAACGTCCCTCTGTTATAAGTCATGAGCCAGCAACCAAACCACTAACAGAAAAGTTCAAATACAGGCTGCTTTAACTCTCTGCCTGAAATTTCACATTCAATTGATTCATTCTTTAGTTGTTGCAATATCATTTCTCACAAGACATTCAGGTATGACATCGTGCAGTAATGTTCAGTTCCTTATCAAACTCATCTCTTCTTATTCAGATTTTCACCAAGATCGAATTCACAGACACACCACCTCTCTATCTGATCTTAAAACACTCTCAACGGCATCCACCCTGCACTCCAAATAGACTGCACCACAATGCCAGGGCTCTGTCTTTCAATAAAAACTTACATATACCCAGTTATTTGTGTCCATGCCAAAGATGCAACAACGTGTGAAGAGTCAGTCGTCATCGTTTTTCCCCTGGAATCGGTGTGTGCACTTCACATCATCCAGAGTCTTCACAGTGCACGGTGACGACCAATCCTTATCTCCACTTTCTGTACTTATTCATTCCCATAAACGTCACAGTTCACAATACACAACAGAGCACGTTTTATTCCAGTGAAATATACTGGACTCGCACACACTCCATTTCAACATTCACTTAGTACTACATGCAGATCAATGCAAATCAGTGCGCATACAAATCAGATATAAATAGAAACATACAAGAGTTCCAGGTTGGAACACTCAACTTACGTCCTTAACACAAAACTTAACATTCCCAATCACATAGGATTCACAAATCCTTCCAAAGAGGTAACTCCTTAATACAAAACTAACTGGGATTTACGAATCCATTACACCTCCACACAATAACAATGCAACAGTTTCACAGCAAGCACACTTCCAGTGAGCACAACGAACAAACAGAAATCCAAAGAGGTAACTCAACAAACGTTCATAAAACTTATTCGTTCTCCCCCTTTGGGACTTGAACTTTTTAATGGGCTGGGGCATTAACCCTTTCTGAGCATGGCAGAGACTTCAACTCTCTGTTAAGAGATCCCTGACCTCTATAAAAACACTCAAATGCCCAGGGTGAACCCTGTAATCTTGAACGGTCTCCAACCGCTTAATTTTCTTCGGCCTGTCACGAACGGGTCTCCTTTGTATACCTCTCCTATCAATGGAGTACCACATTACCCGATTGGCTGAGAGATGCAGCATCCGATCTGAAGTAAGAGCAAACATCTTAAGTGGCCACTTGCTTGCTGTTTTTCCAGAGGATACTGTTCCCAGTCCTGCCGGGGTTTCAGGTCCGATCTGGGTCGCCAAAATTATGGTGGAAAATAACTCAATTTCCACAAGTTGGATCAGCATCCCAAAGGAGAATCTTTAATTTCGTATATACGGAGGAAGAACATTGAATGATTCACTGAAACATTCGAATGGAGTTCACTGAAACAGAAAACCAAAGCAATTCTTCATATATACAATTTGACATTCCAAAGAATGGGAGGGGAGATATTTGGCAACTCAACTACAGGGTTAGCTGATTAGCTAGCATTCTGCAAAAAAAAGCTGCCATTGAGTGGCTGCTTTGAGTGAAAACTGCTACTGTACGCCTGCTTTGAGTGAAAACTGCCATTGAGCGGCTGCTTTGAGTGAAAACTGCCATTGAGTGGCTGCTTTGAGTGAAAACTACCATTGGGGGGGCTGCGTTGAGTGAAAACTACCATTGAGCGGCTGCTTTGAGTGAAAACTACCATTTGGGGGGGCTGCTTTGAGTGAAAACTACCATTGAGCGGCTGCTTTGAGTGAAAACTGCCATTGAATGGCTGCTTTGAGTGAAAACTGCCATTGAGTGGCTGCTTTGAGTGAAAACTATCATTGGGGGGGCTGCGTTGAGTGAAAACTACCATTGAGCGGCTGCTTTGAGTGAAAACTACCATTGGGGGGCTGCTTTGAGTGAAAACTGCCATTGAGTGGCTGCTTTGAGTGAAAACTACCATTGAATGGCTGCTTCGTGTGAAAACTGCCATTGAGTGGCTGCTTCGTGTGAAAACTGCCATTGAGTGGCTGCTTCGAGTGAAAACTGCCATTGAGTGGCTGCTTTGAGTGAAAACTGCCATTGAGTCGCTGCTTTGAGTGAAAACTACCATTGAATGGCTGCTTCGAGTGAAAACTGCCATTGAGTGGCTGCTTCGAGTGAAAACTGCCATTGAGCGGCTGCTTTGAGTGAAAACTACCATTGAATGGCTGCTTTGAGTGAAAACTGCCATTGAGTGGCTGCTTCGAGTGAAAACTGCCATTGAATGGCTGCTTTGAGTGAAAACTGCCATTGAGTGGCTGCTTCGAGTGAAACTGCCATTGAGTGGCTGCTTCGAGTGAAAACTGCCATTGAGTGGCTGCTTTGAGTGAAAACTGCCATTGAGCGGCTGCTTTGAGTGAAAACTACCATTGGGGGGCTGCTTTGAGTGAAAACTGCCATTGAGTGGCTGCTTTGAGTGAAAACTACCATTGAATGGCTGCTTTGAGTGAAAACTGCCATTGAGTGGCTGCTTCGAGTGAAAACTGCCATTGAGCGGCTGCTTTGAGTGAAAACTACCATTGAATGGCTGCTTCGAGTGAAAACTGCCATTGAGTGGCTGCTTTGAGTGAAAACTACCATTGGGGGGGGGGGGCTGCGTTGAGTGAAAACTACCATTGAGCGGCTGCTTTGAGTGAAAACTGCCATTGATTGGCTGCTTCGAGTGAAAACTGCCATTGAGTGGCTGCTTTGAGTGAAAACTGCCATTGAGCGGCTGCTTCGAGTGAAAACTGCCATTGAATGGCTGCTTCGAGTGAAAACTGCCATTGAGTGGCTGCTTTGAGTGAAAACTGCCATTGAGCGGCTGCTTCGAGTGAAAACTGCCATTGAATGGCTGCTTTGAGTCAAAACTGCCATTGAGTGGCTGCTTTGAGTGTAAACTGCCATTGAGTGGCTGCTTTGAGTCAAAACTGCCATTGAGTGGCTGCTTCGAGTGAAACTGCCATTGAGTGGCTGCTTCGAGTGAAAACTGCCATTGAGTGGCTGCTTTGAGTGAAAACTGCCATTGAGCGGCTGCTTTGAGTGAAAACTACCATTGGGGGGCTGCTTTGAGTGAAAACTGCCATTGAGTGGCTGCTTTGAGTGAAAACTACCATTGAATGGCTGCTTTGAGTGAAAACTGCCATTGAGTGGCTGCTTCGAGTGAAAACTGCCATTGAGCGGCTGCTTTGAGTGAAAACTACCATTGAATGGCTGCTTCGAGTGAAAACTGCCATTGAGTGGCTGCTTTGAGTGAAAACTACCATTGGGGGGGGGGGGGCTGCGTTGAGTGAAAACTACCATTGAGCGGCTGCTTTGAGTGAAAACTGCCATTGATTGGCTGCTTCGAGTGAAAACTGCCATTGAGTGGCTGCTTTGAGTGAAAACTGCCATTGAGCGGCTGCTTCGAGTGAAAACTGCCATTGAATGGCTGCTTCGAGTGAAAACTGCCATTGAGTGGCTGCTTTGAGTGAAAACTGCCATTGAGCGGCTGCTTCGAGTGAAAACTGCCATTGAATGGCTGCTTTGAGTCAAAACTGCCATTGAGTGGCTGCTTTGAGTGTAAACTGCCATTGAGTGGCTGCTTTGAGTCAAAACTGCCATTGAGTGGCTGCTTTGAGTGTAAACTGCCATTGCGTGCCTGCTTTGAGTGAAAACTGCCATTGTGTGGCTGCTTTGAGTGTAAACTGCCATTGCGTGCCTGCTTTGAGTGAAAACTGCCATTGCGTGCCTGCTTTGAGTGTAAACTGCCATTGAGTGGCTGCTTTGAGTGAAAACTGCCATTGTGTGGCTGCTTTGAGTGAAAACTGCCATTGCGTGCCTGCTTTGAGTGAAAACTACTATTGTGTGGCTGCTTTGAGTGAAAACTGCCATTGTGCGGCTGCTTTGAGTGAAAACCGCCATTGAGTGGCTACTTTGAGTGAAAACTGCCATTGCGTGCCTGCTTTGAGTGAAAACTACTATTGTGTGGCTGCTTTGAGTGAAAACTGCCATTGTGCGGCTGCTTTGAGTGAAAACCGCCATTGAGTGGCAAGTGACACACACACACACATTTATGATAGATTGGAGTGATATGTTTGGATTTATGAGTTGGAACTACAAGCATGGCTGTCACATTTGGCACACATTGTAGTAGCTTGAGAGAACAGGCAGGTACACTTGTTCAGTCAATTGCAGACTGCAGTATTATGCGAGTGTAACGTGATGATGGCATGAATCAGGGTTTCAGTTGTCTTCCAGTTTATATGCCTGCATCCTCTCCTACACACCCGCATCATCTCCTACACACCCGCATCATCTCGCGTCATCTCCTGCAACCAAAAGTATATTTGAACAATGAACATTATATAATAACGATAAAGACGGTTTACTGATTTTGACAGTATGTGGGATATATATGAGTGTTGAGTCCATGGTGACACCAAGATTAACAAGTGTAGACGAAGGAGTTCGATTGTGATTGTCAAACTTCACAAAATGAAGTTAGTTTTTTGATAACCGATATGGGGGCAAGAATCAGGATGTCATTTTGACAGTATTGTTTATAAATAATTTTGGACATTTACATTTGGAGTTTAAGCAGGCAGGATGTCAGAGTTATGGAAGATGAAAAAAATCATCAGGTTCAATATGTAGGTAGATCTGGGTATCATCAGTGTAGCAATGAAAACTGACACTAAATTGATTAATACCAAGAGGTGATATTTGATCCCATCCTGAAGATGAAAAGGAAAGAAGGTGTGTTGTTGCACACTATAACTAGAAAGGCACTTGGTAGAGCACATACCTCCACCACGTAATGCCTGATCCACGAGAACATATCGGACCCAATACATTTTTGAAATATCATGCCATACAGTACTATATCGTTTTGGCCCTATCTCTCAATGGTGAAGAATCACTTAAAAATTCTAGTAGTCTGATCCGGATTCGGATCTTCACCAAAATCTCATCAGTTCGTCCTTGTCACACACCGAACCTGTCCACCAAGTTTCATCCAGATCCGTCCCAAATGTTTTGAGATATCCTGTACCCAAACAGACAGAAAGGGGTGAAAACGTAACAACCTTCACTTTCGGTGTTGGGGTTTAACATCAACTAAGTGGTAAAGCGTTTGTGAATATGCAGCATCTACAGCATTTTACCTGGATGATACTCATGTAAAACGTTTGTGAATATGCAGCATCTACAAGAATATGCAGCATCGCCAACAATCAACAAGGGGGTCATCAACAAGAATGATATCGATCAGAACCAATAATTAGGAAAGGGGTGTGCTTGTGTGTGCGTGAGTGTGCATATGTACAATCACAACCGTGTCTGTGTGTTTGTGTGTCATTGGTTGCTATCTCCATTCGTGGGTTTCAGAAGCTGGAACAGAGTCCACTTGAGTCTCGAAGTACCCACATCCGTCATCCGTTTCAGTAAGGGACCATGGTTCATGGACCAAGTTGTAAAGTTTTCTTGATCTCAAAGGTTTTGGTCCGAGGGCTCTTTTGAGGATCGTCACCAAGCCCCGGACAGCTTCCAACTGCAGTTTGTTTGTCGTAATATTTCCAGAGATTGTATTTACCATCTCCATGAGGATCTTTTTTTTAATCATTCCCATTGCTCCATTTATCACTGGTACAGTTTTGGTGCTCTTCAGCTTCCAGGCTCTTTTTACTTCATTTTTGATGTCCTGGTATTTTCTGCGTTGTTTAGGCCAAAATTGTTTGCCAAAAAAATCTCAATCAGCAGTGCTGTCTTTTCCTTTTAGTTCCTGAGAACAATGTCTGGTCACAATGCTTTGTTTTCTATGTTCAGGCTTGATGGGATCATTAGGTCGTATGTGAGGAGCATTACTCCCTTGTTTTCAGTGATTGTTTTTGGTTTATGTTTCCATGAGTTTTCTTGAAATAGGATATTGAGACTTTTGCAGATGTGCCAGTGGATTACTATGCATACCTTGTTGTGCCTTTGTATGTACTGTTACGATTGTGGGGGGTAGATGGAAGAATTTAATAGGAACATCGCATTGTGTTGAGTTGCTCGGTCCGTGGATGAGTAGGAGGCATCTCGATGTGAGTAAGTAGGTAACCTGTGAGCTTAAGTGTTACGTGTCACCACGTGAGGGGTGGTGGGGTGTTAATTAGCTAAGGGGTAAGAATAAGTTCCCCAGTATATGATTGCCCTTTGTGATTTTTTTTCCCTATGTTTTTATATTTCAAGATCGGCAATAAAGGTGGGGAACACATCTCTGAAACCACAACAAAAGGGCAGAAAGCCCCGCCTTCAAAGGTTGACAACAAGCGAAGTCACGCCCCCAAGGGACGATTGATGGGCGTGGTGTCAGAAGCTAGCCGAGTCGGAGAAGCCCCGCCTTCTCGGGTTTGGTGCGTGCAGGCCACGCTCCAGAGGCGGAGGATATAGATTGGGCGTGATCGAAGTCAAAGGAAGGCAAGTTGTGCATTTTAAGAGGAAGGAGGAGTTGGCTCGCATTTTGGGAGAGCTGTGATCAGTAGGTTGGACATTTTGAGAGGCATCAGACTCTGTAGGCTTGTGCACTTTTGTGGAGAGCCGTGATCAGAGTGGAGGGACGAGGCGCATTGTACTGGAGAGGCGAGAGCGGAGGGTGAGTGCACGCCGAGGACAACGACACGGTCATTGAATTCATGTTGAGGCGATTTTGCTCGCATGGTGAAGTAAGACGCTGGCCTTTTGCTCTTGGTCGGGTCGGTGAGGACGATCTGAACACACGAAGTGGTTATGCTGGGGCTTTGAGCTTTGATGTGGCGTGCCGTTCGCGGATTGCCTGATGTGCGGTGAGAAGTGCCTCGATTCCAGTTCCACAAGGATCAGCTCTGGGCCAAGCTAAGTGCAGGAGTGGTTAAGAAGGAAGATTTTTTTTTCTTTTCTTTTCATTTTGTGTTCCCTTTGTCAGTATTTGAGTCTGTGTGAGAGGTGCCTCAACTGTAGGATTTATTAACTTTACCATTATTATTGTCATTACCTTCTTAATTATTGTGTGTTGTAAATTTTCATTAAATGTATTCCTTTTAACAAACTGTAGCGGTGTGCTCTCATGGTGCAGCGCCGGTGTGCTGTGCTCCTCCTGGGTGGATCGTCTCTCCGCCACGACGCCCCGTTAACGTGTGCGCATTAATCTCCGAGTCTCAGTTGTAGCCTTCAAGGAAGAAGCTTTGCCATCCGTCCAGGTAGGGTTTAAACTCCCCTGGACACGACAGTGCAGTTGTTCTCAAATGAGGTTTTACATCCCGATAGGAGGTGACTCGTGTTTTCTGTTTAGACCTTGCAAAACCTACACTTGTCCGATTGACTCGGTCTTGCCATCTTCTTAAAAATCCATTGGTGTAGTGTCCTATGGTCTTGGGTATTTATGATGATTTGTTCTTCATCCCAGTTGAGCTGACCTCTTCTTAGCCATTACAAAGAGCGTTCTTTGTTTATTCCCAATCCTTTCAACTTTTTGTTTTTTTTAATCCCTTCTCTTTTAGCATTTTCCCAGTTGTCAGTGTATATCTGTTGAGATATCTTTTTATATTTTTCTTTTGTCTTTTTTGCAATCATTGGGCTGTATTGGATCACGAGCGCCAGTCAGAGTGACCACGATATTCGTTATGTCTGTGTCTGTGTGTCTGTCTGTCCAGAGCATAACTCCGTGGACTTTGATCCGATCTTGATGAAACTTGGTTATGTGTTCGATAACAATGTCTCGTTGTGTTTTCCTGGATGAAGGCGTGCTACGCCCATTGTGGGTGGAGCCACACCCAAAAAATAGCCATTTTTAGGGGGTAGTCAGATTAAAAATCTATCTTCTCCTCTGGAATTGACTGAATGGAATGGGTTCTTCGGTATTTGAATAGCAAAATGAATTATCAAAAACTTGTCGTTGTCCGATTTTTCATTTTCGTCCCAAGGTCAAGGTCACAAGGTCAAAAACTTAGAAAATTGCGAATTTTGACATAAAAATCATACGACCGCCCAAACTTTGAGAGCTAGGATGACAATATTTTTTTATGCATAATCTTGAGGTCATTCCCCACCGAAATTCTTCAAACCATTTTGCTCTATCTTGAACACCTTGCCCGTGGCGCCCCCTTCAAGTTTGTTTTTCCGTTGATTTCATCAAAGTATGGATAATCCGAGGAGTGTGAAATCCCATATAGCCTATATGATGTTATATTGTTCCTGAAATGTTCCAGAGGAAGTTTTACACTAAAGGTCATAGTCCTTGACCTTTGAACTTTAAAGGCCACAAAGGTAAAAATTTTCAAAGTTGTGAGAATCGAACCGGGCTTTCAACCTTCTTCGACGAACTAACTCCAATAAGCTAAAGCACGTATCCTGCTTCCTTATTTTAATGTCCACAACATTGTTTTGTGACCTTTAAAAGTTATGCAAAGGTCAAATTTTGAAAGTTGAACGAAACGGGGTTTTCGACATTTTGCAACTAATAACCTGTCACTCGTACCACATCATGAACATTTTTATAACTTGGTCAAAAATTATCACATTGTGTCATCCTTGACTTCTGAAACAATTTACATCGTCAAATACCGCTCGTGAACCATTGTCGTCTTCAGACTTGTTAACCTCCGCCATCGAAGATCGGAGGTTACTGTTTTCACCCCTTTCTGTTTGTTTGTTTGTTTGTTTGTGAACAGTATTGCGGAAAAAACTCTTCAACGGATTTCGACGAAACTTGGTGGGGGAATTAGGTATGGTCCAAGGATCATGCCATTATATTTTGGACTCGGTCCAAAATTAAATATGGCCGCTATGGCGGCCATTTAAAAAAAAAAATTGAATTTTTTTTTTGCATTTCTACATGTTTTAAGTGATTTCCAACCCCCCCCCTCAAAAAAAAATGTTGGAGAAAAGAACTAGAACTGTCAGCACTGTTGACATCATATTTAATGAATAAGATATAAGATTCACTTGAGTGACCCAGCAGTATTGGCGGCGGAGGTTTTGCACTCTACCGAGTGCTCCCCCTCTAGTTTGTTGTTGTTTTGGTTTATTTTGTGACATCTTCCATTCGCACCTGTCTGGAAATTTTTTGCTCTGAGGGCTAGGGATACCTTCTCTGTTTTGTTGTCTTCGTGTTTGCTTGAAAATTGGATTTTGTAGTCTGTTGCACTTTTCACATACTCAAGCCAATCTTGCTGTTGTTAATCTGTGCACTTGGTTGAGTTCCTTCGGGCCACTACCTCCTCCTCGTCTCGGCAGGTACACTTTTGGGATGTAGTTTTTTTTTTTTCTTTCTTTTAAAGATTTTGTGGATGGGGATGAGTTTCCTTGTTTGGATGTCTAATTTATTGATTTCCACTTGTGGCCAGTTTATTATTCCGCAGCTGTACTGGAATACCACTTGGTATTGTGAGTTGGTTTATGGCTTTGATTTTGTTCCTTAGAGAAAGGGTATATATTTTAAGAATCAGCCTCGTTCTACACAGGTATTGTTTGGTAATTGTTTTGTGTATTTGTTTGTGACATATATTTGGTGTTGCTCTTCTACGCCGAGGTATTTGTATAATGCTTCATTGTCTCGCTCCTGTATTCTGTTGAGGTCGATTTTTATGTTGTCCACTTTTGTTGGTCTATCTTGTATGAATGTGTATTTGGCACACTTATCTCGGCCAAATTCCATTTGAATGTTGCCAGAGTATCGTTTCACTAATTTCAGTTGTTTTGCCAATTTTTCATCGTTTGGTGCAAAGAGTTTTAAATCGTCCATGTAAAGTAGATGTGTCACCTTTCTTGTCTCTTTGGACATTCTCTTATTTGACGTCAGGGTGTATCCAGGTCCTTGCTCATGAATGAGGTTGCTCAGTGGGTCCAGTGCCAGTCAAAATAGGAGGGGTGAAAAGCCATCTCCCTGGAAGATCCCACGACGTATCTTCACTCCTGATATTTCGATATTTCCTTCCAAGTGCTGTTATATCAATGTGCTATTCCAAAGCTTCATTGTTTTCTTTATCAGTTTGATTATTTGGCGGTTCATCTTGTACAATTGCATGCATTTTGTCATCCATGAATGTGGAACACGATCCAAAGATTATTTTTGTGGTCTATCCATACTGTGGATAATTTGATGAACTCTTCTTGTATTGCAATTTTCCAGTACAGCCTTGTTTAGTAGTAGGTGGTCTGTTGTTCCATAGCATCCTCTCTTGCATCCCTTCTGTTCTGCCTTTAGGTTTTCTTCTTGTTCGGTGGTGATACATCATTTCTGTGATGATTCCTATCAGAAGTTTGTACATTGTTGGTAGACAGGTCATTGGTCTATACTTGTGAGTTAGTTGGGTTTCTTGAGATTTTGGGATGAGGAAGGTGTTACCTTCTGTAAGCCACTCATCTGAGGTCTCCACTTGGATTAGTTTGTTGAATGTTCCGCTGTCTGGGTCCCAGGCTTAGTTCTTTGATTCTTTGTCCTTCCGCTTTCTGGTCCGAGAAGAATTTATGCTTTTTATGGTGGTGGCTGTTCCATTAATGCAAAGTGTAATTTGTGCCATTTGAAATGAAAGGTTTTTAGGTGCTGAAAATAAAAAAATAATGTAACCCCCTTCTGTCCATCAATTATGTTCCACTCCAACCATGATTCATTCAGGTTTACAGGGCTATTTGTGTCGGGGCATATTTACAATAATGACGATGACGATGAATGAAGGTTTTCTCTGGGAGTCGAATGATGAAGAAGATGAAAGGATGAGCAGGTGATGTTAAATTACGAGAGGTGAAAGGGTGAAGCATTACCGAAAGAAGCATGAAATATAGAAATGAATAACAGCAGGGAACAAGTTTCTTGTTGAAATACTGGATAGATAGATGAAGAAGGGGAGCTCCAAGCTAAACCCACACAACACATGTATTACTCAAACCTTTAAGACACAGGGAGAGCAATCTAAACTTTGAATCTAATTTATGACGTAACTCACTCTGGTCAGGTTTTTGTCAGGTCAGGTTCGATCTGTGACCTGCTACAGGTACCATGTAAACCTGTACTAACCTGTTCCATGGTCGGGTTGTCGGCGACTAAACCGTCTCCCCCACCAGGTTTTCTGGTGAGGGGGGTGTTTGGATATGGACACCCAGCAGGATTAAAAACAAAACCTGTCAAAGGGCGGAGGAGCTCCTTGTGAGCCAACGGCCATCCATATCTTGTGCCCAACTGTGTCTGCGGACGTCCTCCTGCAGTTGGGTTACTTCTTATTAGGAGGTTGGTGGCAGGATTTGCACTCCGGCCACCGTAAAACCCTTCATTCCGCAAAACGCAAAAACGCAAAAAAATCTGAAAACCCACTCCGTGGGAGTACCTCCTGTGCAGCTTCCCTTCGCAGGGCAGCTCACCGGATGACGGGATTGGGGCAAAGCCTTCGGGACCCCCGATCTTTGATGATAGGAGGGAAACCACGGGGTAACATCCCTGGGTCAGATTGCGGGAGAGTGTGTCGGAGTGGTGCTGAGGTGTCGTCCACCAGACGGCGGTCTCCTTGGGTTAACCTGAGGCGGTCCCTTTGGGTGGGTGCCTGGAATGTCCTATCCCTAAGAAAGGATGATCACCTGTCTCTGTTATCATCTGAGCTCAAGCGTTTGGACATCGGGATTGCAGCTCTCTCTGAGGTTCGGAGACCGGATTGCGGCGAGATAATGGTGGGTGGTTACACCTACTATTGGTCTGGTCGCCCTGATGGTTACCATACCCAAGGAGTTGCTGTAGCTGTGTCCAATCAGCTGACCCCAATGATAATTGAGGTAACACCGGTCAACGAGCGTATTATGAGATTAAGGATTCGTCACTCCTTAGGTGTCATTTCCCTGGTCTCTGTTTATGCTCCGACTGAGGCGAGTGACCTCACCGTGAAGGATGCATTCTACGCCACACTCGAGTCTGTGGTTGATCAGTGTCCCAGACGAGATACACTTCTAGTCTTGGGGGATTTCAATGCATCGACTGGAACGGATAGGGATGGTTATGAGGTGTGTGTTGGTCCCCATGGGTCAGGAACGATGAACCAGAATAGCACTAAGTTCCTTGACTTTGCAAGAAGTCATGGACTAAGGGTGGCTGGTTCATGGTTTCAGCACCCAGAAGCTCATCGCTGGACTTGGTATTCCAACGCTGGCGGTGTGGCAAAGGAGATTGAGCATGTCCTCATTGACGGTCGTTGGAGGATGATCCAGAACTGCAGTGTCTACCGGAGTGCTCAGTTCCTCAATACTGACCACAGGCTTGTTGTAGCAACTCTAAAGCTGCACCTTAAATCCTGGAGAATGGTACCATCCCAGCCTAGGCTGGATGCTGCCAAGCTCAGGGATGAGAGAGTAGCTGAGGAGTTTGCGAACAGGCTGAGTGGACACTTGGGGGGTCTGGGTGCTTTGGGGGGTCCTGAAGAGTTGTGGAGCGCCTTCAAGACCACCGTCCTTGATGTTGCCGGTGGATGTCTTGGAGCTCACCGCAGGGCAAAGAAGAATTTTGTCTCTCAAGGGACACTGGATACCATTGACCAGAGTCGCAGGGCCAGGCTGAATGGCAGAGCTGAGCTGTTCAGGGAGCTGAGGCGTAAAACTGTACGTGCACTGAGGGTGGACAAGGAGGCCTATGTGCGAGGAATCTGTGAGGGGGTAGAGCATCACCTCTGGTCAAGTGATTCTCGTCCCGCTTACAGGGGAATTCGCGCATTACGTTCATCCAAGCCCATCCCTCGGAGCACTGCAGTTCGAGCAGAGAGTGGTAGGCTCTTGACAGAGGAGTCTGAAGTGAAGGCCCGCTGGGCCGGTTACTTTGAGCGGTTGTACCAGGCTGATCCCCCAGCTGTCGAGTTGGACGTCAAGGGTGTTACAATCCCTGTTGCTGACCCTCGAATCAACTGTGGTCCACCTTCGCTTGTGGAAACACGGGCTGCGGTGAACCAGTTGAAACGGGGCAAAGCTCCAGGGATCTGTGGCATCCATGCCGAACTTCTCAAGGCTGGTGGAAATGCTGCACTCGTGTCGTTGCATGCAGTTTTGTGCTCTGCCTGGAACACAGGCATCATCCCAACTGACTGGAAGAGGGGCCTTGTTGTCCCTCTCTGGAAAGAGAAGGGTGATCGCCAAGACTGCAACAACTACCGAGGGGTGACGCTGCTCTCAGTGCCGGGCAAGGTCTTTGCTCGGATAATTCTTGATAGGGTTCGCCACCATCTGCTTGAGCACCAGCGTCTAGAGCAGTCAGGCTTTACACCAAAGAGGTCAACGATTGACCGTATCCTTGCCCTTCGTGTCCTCACCGAACGCAGACGAGAGTTTCGGCAGGGGCTGCTTGCAGCCTATGTTGATCTCTGTAAAGCGTTCGATTCAGTGAATCGGGATGTCCTCTGGAGGATTCTTGGTCTTCGTGGGGTGCCACCAAAACTGATCGATCTGATGTTTGAACTCTACTCTGGTACTGAGAGTGCTGTGAAGTGTGGTGGTACCATCTCTGACTTATTTCCAGTTGTTACTGGAGTTCGTCAGGGATGTGTACTTGCCCCCACACTTTTCAGCACTTGTATGGACTGGATTCTAGGGAGGATGTCGGAGAGATCAAGTTGCGGTGCATCGTTTGGGAATGTCAAGATCTCGGACCTTGATTTTGCAGATGATGCAGTCATCTTTGCGGAGAATTTAGACATCCTTTTGGGGGCCCTCGAGGTGCTGAATAAGGAGTCGGAGCCGCTGGGATTACGGGCTTCTTGGGTCAAAACTAAGATCCAGGCTTTCGGTGACATCTTGGATGCTGCTGTCCTGTCTGTGTCTGTTTGTGGTGAGGATGTTGAGGTCGTGGAGAGATTCACTTACCTTGGCAGTGATATTCATGTCTCTGCTGGCTGCGAGTCAGAGGTCAATAGACGTCTGGGTCGGGCCTGGGGAGTCATGAATTCACTGGATCATGGGGTGTGGCGCTGCCGGTACCTGTGCGGGAGGACGAAAGTCCAAGTCTTCAGGTCCTTGGTACTTCCAGTCTTGCTCTATGGGTGCGAGACTTGGACTCTGATCAAGGATCTGAGAAGGAGGCTTAATTCCTTTGGTACCAGGTGTCTTCGGAGAATCCTTGGCTATCGCTGGTCGGATTTTGTGTCCAACGAGCGGTTGCTGAGAGAGACTCGGATGAGATTTGTTACCTGCATAGTCCGTGAGCGTCAGTTGCGGTTGTATGGACATGTGGCTCGTTTTCCTGACGCTGATCCTGCTCACCAGATTCTCTCAGCGAGGGAGTCTCGTGAGTGGAGGAGGCCAGTGGGCCGACCACGTGCCTCATGGTTGCAGCAGGTTGACCATCATCTCAAGGAGATGGGGATGGGCCTGGCATCTGCCTGGGGGATGGCCAGACGGAGGCCCCTGGAGTACCGGCGGAAAGTGGACGCAGCGACGCGCTGTTCTGGCACATGCTCCCATACCTGACCTGACCTCACTCTGGGAACCTACGTGTGTCTGGTATGCTTGGAGGTGTACTTGCAAAACCGCAACCGCTTGGGGAAGGTTTACTATGAGAAATGACACATGGCAGCTGACTTCCTGTTCCTTCATTGGATGGCAAATGTGCAAAACTCTACCAATGTCACACAGAATGGTGATTTGTACTTGGAATACGTTTCCTCAGGAATTCATTCTGAATTATTATATTCGACATGTTTTGTGTATTCATGCAAAGATTAGCATTGACTTTTTGCAGGTATGCAAATCTGGAGTAAACTGGCTGAGGCATTTAACTACTGGCTGAAGATTCCTGATGAAAAATTTCAGGTGAGATGTTAGTCCACCATCCTTGTAGAACCAGAAGGGGCATTTTTGTGAACATGAAAATTTTGAGGCTCAAGGAAAGAGAATTGTTTTTTCCAGAGGTGGATCTATCTGCACAATGTTTGAGATCGTGCTTTTACCTTTGCTGCAATTTGAACAATTGATTGATGACAGTGATACGTGCACCTCACGACCTTCTCCTCAGGTCATAATTGAGGTGATTGAGATGCTCCAGAATGCAAGCCTGTTGATTGACGACATTGAGGACAGCTCACGACTACGACATGGACATCCTGTTGCACACAGCATCTATGGCGTCCCTTCGGTCATCAACTCTGCAAATTATGTCTACTTTCTTGGGCTCCACAAGGTGCTCACTCTCGAACACCCCCAGGCCGTCCCGATCTTCTGCCAGCAGCTGCTGGAGCTGCATTGTGGCCAAGGGATGGACATTTTCTGGCGTGATAGCTTTCAGTGCCCCAGTGAGGCGGATTACCTTGTCATGGTAAGGCTCTACAAATTGCCTGTAATGCAAGTTATTCATGAAGGCACATTAAGTGCAGTGCACTACTTTACCTAATTTTCACCCAATTAGAATGCAGTAAAAATTAAACTGTCATTATGCAGACACCAGTTTATGTGCAAGCATTTCTTACATGGCCCAAATTCAAGAGACAATATTTTCTAACATGAGACACCTAAAGGATGCACCATGTTTTTCAGCGTATCCTACAAGTTGATGTGGAGTACAGGTTGAATTGGCTAATTTCCCCATTTTTGGCTTACGAGCGCCAGCCAGAGTGACCTCTATGTTCGTTATGTCTGTGTGTCTGTCTGTTGGGTAGTCGATCTCGTCGAAGAAAAAAAAAAGTTTTTTTTTTCGAACCCTTATTATCAGTATTTCCATCGATATGTTTGTCTGTTGGCTGCTCTTAGAGCACCCTTATTCTGAACATTTCCATCTGTCTGTCTGTCCGCGAAACTTTGGTCAAGCCTCGGGGCTAAACCACTCAACCGATTCCAATGAAATTTGGTAGGTAGGACCAATATTTGTGGGAATCGTGTGCTTTCGAATATGGGACCCCGGGCCCAAGCAACGGCATAGCAACGGCCCTTTGAAGTGGTCAAAAATCGAAAAATCGAAGCTTTGAGTTGGTCATAGTTCATGAACTGGTCACCCTAAAAAGGTGGAGTTGTTACATGTTTTTCAAAACATCCACTTTCCACTTTGACTGCAGACCAGAAAACCACAGATATCTAGATATCTAGATATCTAGATATCTTAGTATGAGAAGAAAGGTAATTTTGTCGAGTTTAATGTGGAACAAACAGAAATAAAAAATATGCAATCGTTTTTGTGTAACAGGCAAATAAATGATACAAGTCAGGGGTGGAGTAAACAGGCGGAGGCGGCGGATGTGGCAGAGGCGGCGGATGTGGTGAGTCAAATTTGGAATAAACTGAATTTATTTCAATCAATAAGCTTTAATCTAATCTATTTTGTTATTTTTTAGGTGAGTCACACTAGGGGCTTGTTGTTGCATGATGCAAAATTGATTATTCTACTCGTTATTATTCAGCAAACCCTGACCAATATGTACAAACTCCTAAAAGAGATCGAGTAAATAGCTTTACATAGGTATGTATCCAGCAGATTCTCAGGATTAATTTGGCACTTGAATTGTCCAAAACGGCCAAAGGATAACTGATCCACATCCAATTTACTCAGGGTGAATTCGAGATCAACGCGAAAATGTGTTTTCCTTGTAATGCATTATCCATTAAAGTTCATAATTAAAAATACCATATTCGCCGTTAATTAATGGTTTTTGCTAATTTTTTTTCACACAAGTGCATGTAGCTTGGTGATGTCTATCAACACAGAGAAAACTGAAAAATTGAATATTTTGACCCTGTAACGCAAATGATGACCAGTTCATGAACTACGACCAGTTCTGTGCGCAATCTATTGAGCTCCCTTCATGCCAATTTGCAGCCCTAACAAAAAATATTTGTAGAAGGAGATAGATTTTGGGCGAGTACATGTCGAACATTTCAGAAACGGTTAATTGTGAATATCTCTAAGAGAAAGAGTCTGATTTTGATGAAACTTGGGTGAAATGTGTACAATGTGGCTAGCATGTACACAAAAATGAATGGTTGCTATGCACACCTCCGTTGCTGAGCAACAGCTAAAATACTTTATCATACATCGTACACTTATTGTGGACTGTACAAAAAAATCAATACCTCCGAAACTGGACCTCCGAGGGACCTGTTTTTTTTGTGCCCAAGGAGAATGTCTTACAGCATCATATAAAAAAAATAAAATCTTTAGCGAATAGATAAATGGAATTACCAGGACTGCCATTTGTTAGAGTCTCTTTGGAAACATGCCTGAAATTTCACAAGGCGGGTTTCTGGGCGTAAACTTAGAGCGCTGTGATAATCATATTTATTGTGCTAAATTGATTGATAGCATGTACATGAATATCGGCCAGTCGCGCCGGCCAGCTTTCCATCTAGAGCGAGCAGCCATGCCGCCTACCGGCTTGTCTATCTGTCTGTCTGTCCCTCTGTTCAGTCCAGTGCTCCGTTAATACAATGTCCATTTCGATGAAACTTGATTGGTAGGTTCATACCATGACCAAGTTGTGTGCAAATGAGAACCGTTGCTATGGACACCACCGTTGCTTAGCAACGGGACTTTGAAATTTTTGAAAAATCATTAAAAAAAATTTTTTTTCGAAAATCAAAAATCGGGCCAGGAGCAACTGTGGGCAGTACATTGAGCCATATTGTCAAAAATTTCCAGCCGGATCCTATGAAAACTGTTGAAGAACATAGACTTTGAATGAACCCTGGTCGAAAACAATAAAAAAATGAAGTTCGTTATATCTCAGAGATGATGAGTCAGATATACATGAAACTGGTATGGTAGGTTCTTGGTATGTCCTAGTTATGTGTGAGAAAGAAGCGTTGCTATGGACCCCTCCGTTGCCTAGCAACGGCCAAAAAACCTCTAAATGTGGGGGTATTTTAACAAAAAAACAATCTGCAGCATTAACCCTTGATGCTAGGATCATGAATTTCCTTGTGCTTAATCCTCAGGTCATTCCCCATCGAACGGGCCCATCGCGTCAGGTTTTATTGGGTCGTCGACAACCCATATCCGCCTACCGGCTTGTCTGTCTGTCCAGAGCATAACTCCGTATACTTTGATCCGATCTTGATGAAACTTGGTAATGTGTTCGATATCAATGTCTCGTTGTGTTTTCCTGGATGAGGGCATGCTACGTCCATTGTTGGCGCAGCCACGCCCAAAAAATAGCTATTTTTAGGGGGTAGTCGGATTAAAAATCTGTGTTCTTCTAGGGAATTGACTGAATGGAATGGGTTCTTCAGTATTTGAATAGCAAAATGAATTATCTAAAACTTGTCGTCCGATTTTTCATTTTCGTCCCAAAGTCAAAAACTTAGAAAATTGCGAATCTTGACATAATTAAACGACCGCCCAAACTTTGAGAGCTGGGATGACAATATTTTTTATGCATAATCTTGAGGTCATTCCCCACCTAATGTCTTGAAACCATTTTGCTCTATCTCGAACACCTTGCCCGTGGCGCCCCCTTCAAGCTTGTTTTTACGTTGATTTCATCAAAGTATGGATAATCCGAGGAGTGCGAAATGCCATATAGCGTATATGACGTTATATTGTTCCTGGAATGTTCCAGAGGAAGTTTTGCACCAAAGGTCATAATCCTTGACCCTTGACCTTTAAAGGCCACAAAGGTCAAATTTTCAAAGTTGTGGGAATCGAACCGGGTTTTCGACCTTCTTCGACGAAATAACTCCAATAAGTTGTAGCACGTATCCTGTTTCCTTATTTTAATGTCCACAACATTGTTTTGTGACCTTTAAAGGTAATGCAGAGGTCAAATTTTGAAGGTTGTTGAATGAAACCGGGTTTTCCGCATTTTGCAGCTAATAACCTGTCACCCGTACCACATCATGTTGATCATTTTTATAACTTGGTCAAAAATTATCACATTGTCTCATCCTTGACTTCTGAAACATTCTACATCGTCAAATACCGCTCGTGAACCATTGTCGTCTTCAGACTTGTTCTTTCCTTCATTCACAGATGAATCTATTTGGAGTAAAACATGAAGCTTGATCAACTACAGTCGTTAGCAAAACTGTCAGTCAGTCAGAACATTAGAGGTGTTGATTCCTTTTTGTACATTTTATTTGAATTACTTTGTGGATGACCTTTCGGATGAATTAGGAATCTAAATAGTTTTTTAACTTGTTTGTTATCACATAGCTGTACACTATTTAAAACAAGCTACATAATCATCAGCAGCACTTTCTTAAACGATACATAAGTCAATTCTGAGTACAAGTCAAGGCCCGGACTTCTGGGGGAAAAAATATTGACTTGTACGCCGAAAAATCCAGTTGCTCTATGTGATTGTAATGAATGCGAGGGAAAAACCTTCAGAGTGTAGGCTTTATTTCACTTGATTGAAGCCGCTTCTACGGGCACATCAGGGAATACATGTGCAGCAAGGAGTACATGTGTAGCAAGGAGTACATGTGCAGCAAGGTATACATGTGCAGTAGATCACCGCAAAATAAATCAGCAATTAGCACGGAGTCCGGTATACTCTCAATTCTTACCATTCAACGAGCACCAAGTGAACCACCGCCGTAAATGACAATGCCCCAGGGACAATCCCACCGACCGCGCGGAATCTCGGTTTTATCTGTCCCGTGTGCGAGCCGCGCGACATGTGATCACGCGTCACATCCTTCAATTCATCACATTCTCCAGATCAGCAGAATATGTTGTTGCATAATCTAAGTTTTACTCTGAAGCAACCGATCATTTTCTTTACCCGGTGAAGGCTAAATAAAATGAGGATGACTCTTGTAATCAATCTAAAACCTGAACTCTTCTTTGCATTTGTTCCCATCCTGTGTTCTTGGCCAGGTGCAGAGGAAAACGGGTGGTCTTTTTCGACTTGCCGTGGGACTGATGCAGCTCTTTAGCACCCAACACCTGCAGCTGAAAGGATTGTTAGACTCTCTGGGCCTTTTGTTCCAAATCCGTGACGATTATGCCAATCTGTGTTCACAGAAACCCTTAATGTCAGTATAATCACGTGAAGACTTGACAGAAGGAAAGTTTAGTTTCCCACTCATCCATGCCATCCACACCAGGCCAGAATGTACCCAGGTACCCTCACGCGTACTTTCGGTTTTTGATGGAGTTTCTACAGAAGGTGGTGTTGTAGAATCAACTCGCTAATTGTGTAACCCCTTCTTATTGCTTAGGTACAGAGTATTCTTCGGCAGCGGACACAGGATGAAAATGTGAAGCGTTGCTGCCTGGAGTTTCTCGAGGGCACTGGATCCTTTGCTTACACACGACGACGTTTGTGTGAACTCGAGGAAGATATCAGGAACAAAGTGGCTTCACTTGGTGGCAATCCCTATCTTGAAACCCTCATTCGCTTTTTTGCGAAGGTTTACCATGAAGAATGACCATCAAACATCTCCATGACTTTTATTTTTTGTTTCTTTTTTTAGCCGCGTCTCTTGTAGCGAACGTGGCTCAAAGAGAGCTCTGCTTATTGTTGTTGTTGTTGTTCCTCTTCTTCTTCTGTTGAAGACAAGACCTTTAGGACACGGCTCTTTTATATACAGGATCCGGATCTCCTTAAATACTAAACACCTGTACACATCCTCGCATTCAGGGTGCCTTTTGAGAGCGTCTATCATCAACTTTTAAATATATTTGGACATTTGCTTTAAAGTTTCGAAAAGTTCACGTTACTATTTAAAGATTATTCCATTTAATGTGTTGTAATTTCGTAAATACACTATTTTCTCGTCATGAACGAGGAGCCTCCATGACGGGTCTTGCTATTAGCTCCATCAAGGCACGTGACGAAATATCGGAAGTTGTTGTTATTTATATATATATATATATATATATATATATATATATATATATATATATATATATATATATATATATACATATACATATATATATATATACACATATATATATATATATATATATATATATATATATATATATATATATATATATATATATTTTTTTTTTAGCAGCGTCGCGTTGCCAATGCTGGCTCGAAGAGAGCTCCGCGTTGTTGTTGTTGTTGTTGTTCTTCTTCTTCTTCTGGTGAAGACAAAACCTTTATGACACGGCTCTTGGACACATTTGTCTTTGTTTTTTTGAAGACCTATATTTTTACCAAATGTGATGATGCTTCCTTTGTAATTTCCATTCAGGTTTGTTTATCTTGAGCAAACTGCTTCAAAAGGTCAAAAACAGTTCTGGTAAAAGGATTAACTGTCAATAATAATTAACAAGCCCTCAACCTTGACGTGAGCAATAATTATTTAAAATACCTGCTCTCTTTTTTTATTCCAACGAATTAAAAAAAAAAACCCTCCAAAGTTACAATGGTCTATGACCTCCCCCAATATCTGATTTTGGCCATTTTTAGTTTTTGTCACGTCAAGGTACCAGGGCTGAGTTCACTCCACCACTCTCCCTCCACTCCTCAACACTTCAGATCGTATTGTTCATGATGTTGTCCTGTGATCTCCAGTCGCACTGAACAAACAACCCCTGCCTTTTCCTCTACATCATCTCCACAATAACGATAATAATTAATACAATGTATTACAAAACGTTTGCACATTCATGACAGCCGGTATAAGATTTTTGACGTTCTGTTGAAGGTACGTAACTTCTCAGACCAGATCTGTACAAGATTATCTTTCTCCATTATGGCTCCATCAAAAACCGAAAAGCCTTGCTCATGGTAAGAGACAGTGATGCTGTGAGGTCCCCGCCCCCCAACCCAACTCCATTTGGTTATTGCCTCGACCAAGCGAGTTCAAAAATGCATAAGTAGCAAATGTGTGCAATGAAATCTTACATAATATGTGCAATGAAATCTTACATAATTTGTGTGAAACTACGAGCACCGTAATTATTGAGCATCTCCATGACTTATATTATTTATTTATTTTTTTAGCTACGTCTCACGTAGCGAACGTGGCTTAAGAGAGCTCCGCTTGTTCTTGTTCTTCCTCTTCTTCTTCTTCTTCTTCTTCTTCTTCTTCTTCTTCTTCTTCTAGTGAAGAGAACACCTTTAGGACACGGCTCTTTTATATACAGGATCTGGATCTCCTTAAATACTGTTACGTCTGAGGGGGGGGTATGCATTCAAAGGGTAATTAGGATGTTTAATTAGGTATGCTATGCTGTTCGAGTTGTACCAGGATCTCGATGTAATAAGTAGCAATTCAGTGGTGATAAGTTGTCTGGTAAATGTCCATTTCTTTAAGGGGGAAATGATAATTGTCACGTAATTAGATAGGGAGACGGGTTAGGGTAAGTGTGTCTGCGTAAACCCTTTTAGTATTCCCTGTAGGCTTACCGTGACGTAACAGGACAGTGCTGCGGATGGCTCCGCCCCTTGATCACGATTGGCGGAAGGTGACGGCGGAGGGCCAATAAAACGGCTCGATTGGAAGTGACGAGGACTCGAGTATAAAAAGGTTCTGTTCGGGAAAAGAAGTGGAAGAAGAGTCATAAAAAGAAAGCGTCTGGTCGAGGCTGTTGGTCTCGGAGCGTGCTCTCTTGTTGCGCTGGTTCGTTCCTCGATTCGTCGTGTCTCGTGGCCTAGCTGTGCCTCGTTCCTCACCTCGGTTGGCTCTGGAGTTCTGCTGGCTCGGAGTATGGGACCGAACGGCGGGCGGACCTGCCTCCCTCTCCTGCTCGCATCTTGGCGCCAGAACTGGCTCCCTGGCGGCTGTGAGCGGTCTTGGCCTTACACCAGGATGTCGACACCAGACGAGCGCAACGCCAGCTCGTCCGGCGCCAATCCAGTGACTGTTGCGTCGACACCACCGGCAAGCCTGACCACCAGCTACGTTGTGTGTGTGTGTGTGTGTGTGTGTGTGTGTGTGTGTGTGTGTGTGTGTGTGTGTGTGTGTGTGTGTGTGTGTGTGTGTGTGTGTGTGTGTGTGTGTGTGTGTGTGTGTGTGTGTACCTGGCGCCTTAGAGGGTTTGAGATTTGTATATCCATTGGAATTGTTTGTGTTTTCCCCACGCCCGAACCCACACCACCATCCGGTCGAATCGCCCCGGATCCCTCCTCTTGCCGAGTCTTATTATTTCTGGTTAAAGAAATAAACATTATTAACTCAGTGAAAAGCGACTCATGCCACCTTCCTCGTCCCGTTTGCTGTAGAGCGATTAAAACCGCCATCTTTGGGTTATAAAAAAATAAACCGCCTCCATCGTTTCGGCTCATTCTACGTTGGTGGGACTGTTCAAGTCCCGTGGACGTCACAATACTAAACACCTGTACACATCCACCTACCCACACGGTCGAATTATTGTCGATTCATGGTCCAGTAAGGGACCCGTGCCTTTCGGACTTATCCAAAAGGCACGACCTCAATTCCGGTGTGTTCGGTGGAGCCGACTCTACTGTTCCCTCTAGCGGTCGTGCTCGCCACCGATACCCGGCCCACAACAACAGTTCCTGTCCCCTCGTTTTCCAGTGCAGAGACCTTTTGAATTACCAGTGAGCCCATTGGTCCATCGGACCAAATTTTAATTTGGCTTCACAGCCATGCAGCATACCAGATGAGCTTGGGTCAGGGTAGGGATTATACTTTTGTAATTATTATTATTATTATTATTATTATTGCCAAATGATATGAAGACTATTTTTGTAAATATTTTTTGTATTAATTAAATATGGTTTGTTACAATGCTATCATTCTTTTTCTGATTTATTTTGTAATTTGAATGCCATGCCATGGAAGGACCTTTAAACTGCTCTGTACACTTTCACACACACACACAACTCTTGCTCTTACATACACATCTCATCCATTTATAGCAGACAAGTAGTAGGTATGGTTTTTTTTTTTTTTTTGCTTCATGCATGTCTTCTTCTTCTTTCGGCTGCTCCCGTTAGGGGTCGCCACAGCGGATCATCCGTATGATCTGCATCGTGATTTGGCACATGTTTTTTACGCCGGATGCCCTTCCTGACGCAACCCTGGTCGCCTCTTACGACACAGGGATATGGTACACCTATTTTTTAACCAGGGTATACACCGGCCCAGTATTACTGGTACTTATTTCGCCGACCTCGGAAGGATGACAGGCTGAGTCAACCCCCTGGTGTATTAATTCAGTGGCTCAACGGGGCTTGAACTCAGGACCTTTTGGATCCCAAGCCGCTGCCCTAACCACTGCGCCAACACCAGGCTTGCTTCATGCATGTAACCTTGGTTATTTATATTTTCTGGATCGATTCTGACAGCTGGTAATTGCCTATACACCGCCCAAGTGAAGGAATGTATCAGAAGGGCGTGTTGCACGCTTGGAACAAGTTCGCCTATGGGACGAGTGTCTGCTAGTACATTATATGTATGTGGTTTAAAAAGCAGGGTTCCCACTTATTTTGAGATGTCTTTTTTAAGGACTTTTAAGGGCTAAAATAACCCCTTTTTAAGGACCACATCCTAGAAATTCCAGGGGTAAATTGAGGTGAGTCACCTTGAAATTAACAAAGATAGTAAGTTTACAAAAAATCTATTTTTATAATGAACATACAGAACACAGCAGGAGCTTATTCAGTCGACAAGGCACAACGCGCAACACAGCCAATTGGCAAATTCACTTCACAGTTACTGTAGAATCAGCCAGGAGCAGTCACAAGTTTCCAGATGGCAGCACTCTCAATGTTAATGTGTTGTTATGTTAAAATGTTATTGGAGGTGCTGCCACCTGCAAAGTTGTAGCAGCTCCTGACTGCTTCTACACTACAGAACAGTACATTTTGTAAGCTGCATGTTATTGTAATATCCAATTAGGACATAGCAGGCAAGGATTTAGCCTTCTCCTCAATTTCTCTTTCTAGAACTTTGAGTTCCCCCCGTTTTTGCTTGGCAGAGTGCCTGAGGGCATTTGATTTTACCAGAAGACTGTGACTAGTTTTGCCACCTTTTGCCTCAGCCTCATCTGCATATTTTTCTGACAATGTGGTCAGACCCATGTCAGTTTCCAACACCTTTCTCTTTTTCAAACCATCCACTTCATCTTCAACCATTTTTCGTTTTCTTTGGATGGCTTCTTGCCCTTTCTTTATTTTCTCTTCTTCAAGATATTGATGGTATTTATGTCGAGAACTGGAGGCTGAGGATAGCAGTTCCTTTGTGATTTCAACTTTGAGCATTCCACCTACCAGTACAAAATAATCAATAATCTGCCTCAGTGCCACAAGCATGCCTTCACCCAGGTTGTCCTTCTCTATTTGTCTGTTGAGGGAAAAACCCCTCTCAACAGACGCCTGACCATGGGAAACTAGCAACACTTTACGAACTACCCCCCACAACTTCTCAAACTTCTTGTTTTTACCCACACATTCAGAGAGTAACACATCTACCCTGTCATCTTCAACTTTGAAGTCCTTGAACCTAGACTTCAGTTCACACCTTGCTACATCCTGCAGTAATTCTTTGTAACTCGCAACCAACATATCTACATTATCACCATCAACTCTGTTCAGAGTCAGCAAATTTTCCAACAGGCATTTGAATTTGGAAGTTGAGTGTTCTTGATCGGTCACCATCAACCTGGGATCCAGAGAAACCATATTTCTGGCTAAACTATACTTAAGAGGAGACCTTTCAAAGATTTTGTTGACACATTTCACCACAAATAGCCTACATTCTTCTTTGAACTGAAAGACCTGGCATTTACTGATGGCCTTGGTTCTCAGGAGGGACTTCAGTTCACTTTCAGCCTTGAAACCAACTTCAATCTTTTTGTTTTCTACCCTTTCCTTTTCAAGATCCAGCTTTAACAAGTCATATGCAGGAGAAGCATTTTGTAATGCAACTGGCTTAACACACCTCTCGAACAAATTTCTGACAAGTCTCTCAATATCATGAACAAGAAAGGGACCCATTGGCTTGTCTGTTTGGTACAAGGCTAAAAATGGTTCAACTGCACTGGCTACTGACCTGAAAAAAGACAGTTTTGCGACAGATAGCTTATCATTCATTGCACCATGCAGAGTTTTGTAAGAGTTGTTGGTTGGTTTCGGCTTCTTCTTGCTTTCACATGCCTCAACAAATAACTTCAGGTGAGGCCACAATAGAATAACTCTGCTGCAGACAGGACCATTCTCAACCCACCTGTGCTTAGAAATTTTTAAGGGGAAGTCTTTACACCCAGTTACATCAGTAAAATCATTGCACCTGGCAGAGGTATCTTTACGATCGTCCATGACGTCCATGAATGACGATCGTCCATGACGGGTCTCGCTATTGGCTCCGTCAAGGCACGTGACGAAATATCGGAAGTTGTTTTTTTTATTTTGTTTTTTTTCTTCTTATGGTGAAGACAAAACCTTTAGCACGCGACTCTTGGACACATTTTCCTTGTTTAGAATGAAACACAGGGAGAATGTTTAGAATACTCGTGCGAGGAAAATGAAACACCCTTCACCAAATAACAGGAAAATCTGATTTTTATTGACTTTTGAACATTTTCCTGAAATTTAAGGACATTTAAGTACTTAAATTGTACAACTCAGAAAATGTTGGACTTTTATGGGTTTTAATGACCCGTACGAACCGTGTAAAGTAGTATTGTACTGGCAAATGGTGATGCCAGACTCCATGGTATACGATAGTTAGAGCACCCGCTCGAAGTTTGGGAGGTCGGTGGTTCAAACCCTGTCCGAGTCGGTGTGTCATACCGAAGACGTTAAAAATGGTATGTGCTGCTTCCGTGCTTCATGCTCAGCATTTACAGGATCGAGCAGGGACACACAATGCTGGGAACGTAATGGCAAACCACCTAATGTAACGCTTGCCAAGAAACCGCTCCGGCAGCACCAACGCCATGTGAAGAGTCAAATCCGTACATGGTGGATCTACCTCCAACGTTTATATCATCTGCACATTTAGAAAGCCTGCTCCTTATCACCCTCTGTCCAAATCATCGATGTAAATCGAGTGCTCATCCTTAATATGTACTTAAGGATTGAAAGGTATTGGGTTTTAATTGAGTGGTATACATATTAATATAATCCATAACGCAGACAACATTCGAATTGCTAAGTTCAAAGTAAAAACAACTAGCATCCGTTGAAGACAAAGTCTTCGATATCCCCCGCCATAGTAAATGAGGATTAACAAACTTGTATTCCCTAAGCGTGTGCAATATGTATGTGAAGTTTCCCCGTTAATCTGACCAGCCGTTCTGGAGAAGAAGATGTTTGGAGGTTTTAGGGTAAATTCAATATGGCCACCAAACCATGTGACCTATCAATTAGAAATTAACAAACTTCTGAAAGGATGTCTTGGAAAGTGTAAGTGAAATTTTTCCTCAATCTGTCCAGCCGAGTAGGGAAAGAATACTGGTTCTGGCTCACTTTTCCCCATGTAAATGAATGGGGGATTTTCAGCCATGAAATTTTTCTTTTTTTTTTCCCCTGAAAAAATAAATCCCCTTTTTAGCCCAAGGTATATTTATTTGTCTCCCCTTTTAACCTGGAGCCTGGTGTTGGCTTAGTGGTTAGGGTGGCGGCTTGGGATCCCAGGGCCCTGAGTTCAAATCCCGTTGGCTGCTGAATTAACACCAGGGGGTTGACTCAGCCTGCCATCCTTCCGAGGTCGGCGAAATGAGTGCCAGTGTACTGGTCCCGGTGTATGCCCCGGTTAGAATAGGTGTACCATATCCCTGTGTGTCGTAAGAGGCGACCAGGGTTGGTGTCAGGAAGGGCATCCGGCCATAAAACATTGCCTCAAGAAAAAGCCAAACCCCTGCACAACAGGGAAAAATGGCTGTAAAAACGGTCATTTTTTTATTTCCCCTTTTTAACCTAGGGCTCTCTATTCAAATAGCCCATACAACAAGATAAAGATTTGTTAAAGGTGATTCGAAAGAAATATCTGAAACGTCTAAGCCTCTGGGCACTCTTTATCAAATAACCAATGCATATTGTTTAGCTCACTCATTGAACCTATAAACATTTGTTCATTCTCAAATTCCTTCAATAGTTTAATTTTCTTTGCACAATAATCCCCATCTAAAATATTGAAAAACAAAACATTTGAATCTTTATATTTTTAAGATACCCCTTTTGTGCCATTACGAAATGATAAACTTTTCTTAATGATCTCATCTGGCCACCGCCCGAGTTGCAAATCATTTTTGTACATAAACCATGCCAGAAAAAAGTTTTGTTTCAAATGTTTTCAGTTCATGCCGTGAAAATGAGGAAGTGTTTTTTGACACGGCCGTGCTGTGTGAATGAGGAAGTGGTTTTGGACTGTCATGCTGTGAAAAAAAATAGGAACTATTCTGTGAGACAAGGTCTCGTGTTTATATTTTATCTCAGAACACGAACTGAAAACATTTGAATCAAAACTTTTATGGCGTGGTTTATGTCCAAAAACGATTTGCAACTTTCGGGCGGTGGCCAGATGAGATCATTAAGAGAAGCTTGTCATTTCCTGTGCCCACACCCAATGATTAAGCAATTTCCTCATCGTTGCTTTATAAAGCGGTTAAGCCAGACAAAGTTTCTGCCAGACAGGATTTTCATTTTTACAACTGAGGCATGGACGATATTTCTTCCGATGAAGCCAACAGCCCACTACAGAGTTGGTAAGTTTGTGTATGCTTTTCTCTTTGAACGATGAAGCAAATGATTATTAATTAAATCATGATAATTCTGATATATATATATTTTTTTCCCTGACAGGGCATTGGAAGAAATTGAGTTCACATATCACGGCGTGGTTCATGAAATTAATACTCTTATTGAAGAGATCAATGATTTTAGAAGAGAATTGAAAGACATTTTCAATGAGTGGCATGAAGTCTTATCACGTCCTCTCATCTCGAAGGAATTAAACCAATGGTGAGACACGTGTGTGTGCCTCTCTCTCTGTCTGTCTTTCTACCTACCTCTCTCTGCTCTTATTGAAGAGGCCAATGATTTATAATGACTGGTCTCTGATCTCGAATGAATTAAACCAATGGTGAGGCACGTGTGTGTGTGTCTATGTGTGTGTGTATGTGTGTGTGTGCGTGTGTGTGTGTGTGTGTGTGTGTGTTGCTTTCCCTGTCTGTCTCTTCATCTATACCCTTGACTTATTTTTTTTTTTTCAGCACTATCGCACAACATCAGCTGTTGAAGCAATCTTGTACAACACATGATTTTCTGGAGGTAAATATTTCTGAATTATTATTAATATCACTCGTACAACACATGATTTTCTGGAGGTAAATATTTCTGAATTATTATTAATATCACTCTCTCTTTAGAATGTCGCCTTATGTTGGTTGCATCATTAGTTTGGACGTGGTTTTGTCAGTACACTGGAATTCATTTTATTGACCTTGAAAGGATGACAGGCTCCTGGTGTGTTAATTCAGTGGTCAACGAGGCTTATTCATATTACCATGTAATTATCTTTATAGAACCTAATTATTATCCACTTTTTGTTTCAAAACAGAATATGGTGTCTGAGTTTCGAAATCACAAGGCATCTGAAGAAGATTGCTGGGAAAGATTGTACATTCTCGCAAATGAATATTTAATATTTTCAATATTAATAAATTATATTTGTTTTGTTTACAATTACTTGATTCTGAATTACAAGAAAAGAATAAAAGAGATGTAAAGGGGGGGGGGTTGGGGGGGGAGGGGGAGGGTAGGTGCGCTCCCCCAATGACCCATCACCCCCTCATCCCATCCCTCCCCTCCCCATGTGTGTGGGGAAGGGGGGGTGGGATGAGGAGGTGGTGGGTCAAAGGTGGGGGCGCACAGGGGGATGAGGGGGGTGGGGCTTGTGTGGGCGGGGCTTGTGTGGGCGGGGCTTCGGTGGGGGCTTGTGTGGGTGGGGTGTGTGTGGGAGGGGCTTGTGTGGCGGGGTGTGTGTGTGTGGGTGGGGCTTGTATGGGTGGGGCTTGTGTGGGCGGGGGTTTATGTGGGTGGAGCTTGTGTGGGAGGGGGTTTATGTGTGTGGAGTTTTTGTGTGGAGCTTGTGTAGGCAGGGCTTATGTGGGAGGGGTTTATGTGGGCAGGGTTTATATGGGCAGGGGTTTATGTGGGTGGAGCTTGTGTGGGAGGGGTGAATGTGGATGAGGCTTCTGTGGATGAGGTTTGTGTGGATAAGTGGATGGGTGGAGAGATGGGGGGATGGGTGGATGAGTGGAGCTTGTGTGGATGGGTGGATAATTTTTAATTAAATAAACATGTTGTGTGTGTGGGGAACTAATTAACTAATCACTAATTATGTGAATATGATGAATATGGGTGGAGCTTGTGTGGGGTTTGTGTGTGTGGAGCTTGTGTGGAGTTTTTGTGTGGAGGTTGTGTGGAGCTTGTGTGGGGTTTGTGTGGGGTTTGTGTGGGCGGGGCTTCGGTGGGAGGGGCGTGTGTGGGCGGAGTCAAAAAGGGCGGAGTCAAAAATTTCAATTTATTGGAGCTTGTGGGGGGGGTGTGTGGTGGGGATTGTGTGGGGTTTGTGTGGGCGGGGCTTGTGTGGGCAGGGGCTTGTGTGGGTGGAGCCAAAAAAGGGCGGAGTCAAAAAATTTCAATTTATCTTTGTCTTTTGTAATTCCTGTGAATAAAATGAACCTAAAATCTCTTCCCCTTCCAAATCATATATCTTATAAGTCCAAGGAACCGTATCTATTACATCAACAATTTTAAAAAGCTCGTTGGTCCATCTTTTCGTATAACCTTTTTCAAAATGAGATTTCCACTTATATATTCTTACGATATCACCAACTTTGAACTTAGGTTTTCTGGCATTAATCTCTTTTTCATATTTTAATTTTGTAAATGTTTCTGATGGCTTCATATTTGTTGACGTGTGAATCGTGTCATTGTACTTATCCACAATATCTTGAATAAAAGATGACCATTGTTGTGAACCGAGTTGTGTGAATTTTTTATATAGTCTCTCTTTTAAGGTACGATTAAAACGTTCAAGCAACAACTGCCTTCCCTTCATTAAAGGTACTGTATAATGTAATACTGTTATTTTTTAGAAAATTCATAAATGTCTTGTTATAAAACTCCCTACCCTCATCAGTCCACAATTTTTTAGGTTTTCTCTTACTTTTATTAAATATCTGTTGGAAGGCTAACAGAAGAGTATTACCTGTTTTGTTTTTTAATGGTACAACCCACTGATATCTACTCCTCAAATCAATAACGGTTAAAGCATACTTGTACCCCTTATCATTATTGAGTTCAATCAAATCAGCAGACCAGATATAATCAACTTCCTTGGAATAAACTTTCCTTCTCTGAAACTTTGTGAATATTGGTTTATGTAATTCATCAGCTAATTGCTCTTCAGTCTTAATGGCATCATTAGAGCCTATAAGTTTTTTGAATTTCCAAGTCCAAGTTTCAATTTAGCACTAATCATCTTCTTCACGATGAACCTATCAACTTTTTCTCTCAAGGTTGGATTTTGTATCAGAGACAAATTATACAACATTTCTCTATCGGCTTCATGCTTTTCTTCCAACGTTGTGGTATTCCCATAATCAATATCGTGTCTCATGCACACTTCATCAACTCTATTGATTGGTTTACTCCAGGATTTAGGATTGTCTGCCTCATCTAATCTTTTATCCAAGTTTGTGCCTGGACCACAGAAAGAATACCCTGGAAGATGTAATTCCCCTGGTATTCCAGTAGTTGTAAATTTACTTCCTGATAAAAACTTTTGTATATCTCCTCCTAGTTTGTGTTGGGAGATAAATTGATTTTTTTTTTGAACCACACACCGAACATATACCTTTTTGTATAACCCTGTTATTTTTACTTTTAATATATGAAATATTTTTAGTATTAGTTTTCTTTTTACATTTGAGACAATAACTCATTTATTTATGAAAAAATTCCTGCAGAGTGCAAAAACCTTTTTAGTTTCCAACATGCACATTTGAATCTTAATTTTTAAAACATAAAGAATCCTTAGAAATGCCTTCACTCTCTCCCCCATTTATTTAAGAAAAAAAAATAAAAATGAAAAACTTGAATTAAAATACCTGTCTTCTCGATGTCAATAGTCTTGTCGAAAGTATTGTAAATAGACTTATCAATTCTTTGTTTTCCTCCTCGGTGGGTTGAGTTATTTTCTGTAATACCCCTAATCTTTTTTTAATCTCACTGGTTTCCATATTTTGATATTTATTTTGTCTCGCTCTTTCCTCCCTCTCCTCCTTCTCTTTCTTCTCCCTCTCCTCCCTCTCCTTCTCTTTCTTCTCCCTCTCCTCCCTCTCTCTCTTCTCTCTCTCCTCCCTCTCTCTCTTCTCTCTTTCCTCCCTCTCTCTCTTCTCCCTCTCCTCCTTCTCTCTCTTCTCTTTTTCCTCCTTCTCTTTCTTCTCCCTCTTCTCCTTTTCCTCCTCTTCCCTCTCTTCTTCAACTCCTTCCTCATCCCTTACTATCCTTGAATAAACGCTTACACCCCATAGAATATTATACATATATTCATCAGGATTTCTTGTTATTCCTGTATCCAAAATAATTTTTTTTACAACAGGAAACCAATAAAATTTCTTTTGAATTTCTAAAAGAGCCTTACCTTTTCTTAACTTTATAATTTTTTCATTATTTAACATTCTAATTAAATCTAAAGTTGTCGGTTTATCAACATCAGCATAATGCCAATCTTTTATTGAAAATACCTCATTCTTATGTTGTAGAACATATTTATTAAAATACCGAATACCCTTTTCTTGAAGGTATGCTTGGACACAGAAATGATAATTTTTCTTGAAGCCTTCTTGCTGTCATTTATGTATTAGAAATATATGTTAGAACAATATTATGTACGAAACACCTCCCCATCTTCCCATAGTTAAATCATTTTGTATTTCCTTACTTATTATATATAATCCTGTTTTTCTGTTTTCATGAGATAAACAAGGGCAAAACCATTATTATATTTACCCTTATTAAATTCTTTTATTTGTTGTTTACTAATCGTAGCCCCACAAAACTCATTCTCGATACCAAGTGGATAATATTCTTCCTTCTGAGACTGATTTAATTGTTCCAGGTCTTCGAGGTTAATTTTAAATGACCAATTATACCTAAATCATTCATATCATACCCCCATTGTTCTATTCTCATACAAACGATACGCCCTTCTTTATAAAAATTTATTTTAATTAGACTGTGAATTCTGTATGACCTGGAGATAATATCAACACTTCTGTATCTTTGGAATACACGGCTGTTTTATTTAAGGATATATATTGTGATAAATCGCTTAATCTCACCAAGTCATTCGCGTCAGTCGGGCTTGGATAATTTTTTAATTTATAAGCATTTTTCATGTTAATATTTTTGGTTATATTATATTTATGTCGTTCAGCCTGTGCCTTTGTGTAATAATTTGATAAATCAATATCCAGTTCTTGAGATACACAAAGATAGAACCATCTTTACCAACATAAGTCATTTATATTAGATTAAAAATAATATCATAAAATTTTTTATTTTTGTTGAGTTGAAATAACACATATAGGCATAATTGGCCACAACACTTGGAATTTAATTCTTGGACTTGAAATGTTTGATAAACACCATTCTGTAAGAATTTTATGACTTCAACAGGTGGTGGAAGACCAAAACTATCAAAATAATATTTGTCTTGACTATTAAAAATACAAACCCAATGAGAACCGTTCCCATTATTATCTTCTAAGTTCATAATAATATTCTTTGTATGTTTCGGCACATTTGTTAATTCATCTCTCATACAAATAACCACATTATGAATTTTTAATTTCTTACAATATTTGACAAGTTGTAAATTTGATGTTGTATTCTTTCCAAATTCTTTCAACCACTCATCAATGCTCATTTATTTATTAGAAAGATATAATCCATTACCTCTTTTCGTTAATTTTACACCTGCTTGTGCTATAGAAGAAAGCATATCTCCAACTAGCAATCTCGCTTTATCAGGCAGACCTTCAAGTTTTTCAGCAAAATCGACAATTACACCACTTCCACTAATTTGTTTCTCCAACTCTTTGTTATGTCTTTCCAATTCTTTTTGAGCCTGGAGTTGAGCCTTCCTTTCGTTGGCAGTTTTCACCGCTGTTGAAATACCACCCGTCAATGCTCCAACCGCACTTAAACCAGCAAATAAAGGAATTAGAAATGGGAGAAATCCTCCACTCGTCTCTCTTATTGAATATTTTTTCAACATTGGTTTTGTCATTTTAATTTTAAGTGAGCCAGTGTCATTCAAGATTTTTAACCTGTTCTCTTGTGAGAAAAACATCAATTCTTACTGCTCCTTTTCTCTGAATTGTATTAACGTTAATCGTACAAGGCTTTTGATTTTGAACACAAGATGATAGTTTATGAAGATTGATTTGATTAACATATACCCCAGTTGGTACTTTGCCACTCATTTATTTAACAAAAAATTATGTGAGACTAATCATCACACCATTATCTGTATTAATCTGCAATTCTGTTTCTTCCAAAAGCAAACAATATGTATCAACTTCTTCACTCTCTCCTCTTTCAATGTATAGGGAAGTATCCACTCGATTAGACTTTATAGTTTCCTTTTGAGCGCTCAGGTCAAACGCATAGATTGTATACAAACTTTTAAATGCTGTCATATCCAAAATAGGTTCTTTATTTCCATTACTTTCACACACCTTTTGGTAAGACTTGTATGCATCACCAAAAATCTTTTTATCCCAATTAATTTCCAATCTCTCTCGTGGGTAAAATGTTCCATCTAGAGAAACGCGAAGTTGTTCCACCTTAGCAGTATCACTCAATGCATTATTCTTATCAGTCGCAGTATCACCATCTGGCTTTTTAAAAATGATCCACAGATATCGTGGCTTTCCTTCCAGAACACCCAAATTCCACGTGTAAGTAGTTTGATTGAGTTTAACGTGTTGACATCTTCTTTTGAGGTATGATACACTGAGTGGTTTCTTTGAGTTAAGTCTTCGATTCAACATCTCTTCTGTTTAAGATTAGGAGTATATTCACTGATATACCAACTCATTTCCTCAATTACAAATTTATTCTGATCACCAAAAAGCACTACCAACACCAAAAAGCAATCGATTTTCATTATCATTCCTTTGTAGTTGAAATCTAATTTTGAGGCCATACAGAACTTTATCATGATCACAAAATCCAAATATACCTTTAAGAGGAACTGCCACAGTAAAACTATTTTCTGCTTTTGTATCATCATTATACATTCCTTTCCTTTGAGTATACCCAGGGTCTGTGTTTGTTCCCGTTGACATATCAGGAATAAAACCTTCGACAGACCCCTTTCCCATTCTATCACTGAATGTATAGAGTGTAAATTTTATCATTTCAGATACAGCAGAGACATAATCAACCGCTTCAACTTCTTGTGTTCCAATATACAAACGCACACTATCAAACATTTTCCAGAAGAAATCATTTACAAGTGTAGCGTTTGTGTTATTCCCAGCTTTAGTGAATTTAAATTTACACAACAATAAACTTTCGGAGAGATTCAAATAGGTTTGTTGATTATTTATTTCAAAACTTTTTGTACCATTAGTATTCCAGTCTGTTCCAGTTATTGCATTTACCTTGAAGTAATCTTCTTTTTTAGTGGAGTTTGAGATAATAATAGTATCATCCAAATCATAGATACTATCAATTGCTTCCATACTTGTATTTATTTAGGAAAAAAAAGATGTTAAAACTTTTGAAACCCTGATCCAAGTATTTGAATTATTTTCTGTCGTTCTTGGGGGACAACTGAGTTTTGCCTTTCTTAATTTCTTTTATTGCTTGTAATTTATGAGATTCCTTCTGGGCATCTTTTATACTCTTTACAGCACCTGCAACATTTCCCACAGCAGAAGCAGTTGAACCAATTAGATCTTTATGTTTAAGAATAGTTGAACCAATACCCATGAGAGTATCAATTATCCCATCTCCTCTAAATTGATGCCCAACACCCTTTGTCTCTTAGGTTTATAGTATCCTCTACCAAGATACATACCTTCACCCTTGTAGTATGGGGAAAGGAACATCCCATCCCCTGTAATTATTTTATATTTTCCCAACTCGTGTTTCCTCACAATAACCATCGTATTTATTTGTTGGAAAACTTCACGTAGGTGAATTCTGATAGATATAACTTCTCCATTAAAAGAAATCACACGATTATCTTGGTCGGTTATCCTACAAATTTACTCTGTGTATGGTTTTCCTGACACAGGGAGATAAACCAAATTTTTAGGTTCCATATTGAATTTATAACCAATTGGGGTTGAGTATACGCTGAATGAAAATATTGTATTTGTTTTTTTCCATCATTATAAGCACCATCAATCAAATCACAGTGAATTAACACTGAATTTATTCCTGAGGATATTTGAATGACATTATCACTGTAAAACGTCCCATTAGTTTCAATCTTTTTTGAGGAGAAACCCAATAACTCTCTGAATGAATTATCAATTGTGAAATCAAGCTTGTAGTTATTTTTAACTTTAATCGTTGATTTTGAAGTATGTTTTTGAATGTTTATAACAATATTTTTTGGTTCATCACCCTGTTCTTTCATAAGGCGAGCAATTTCGGAAGAAATTTGAGAAATCTCATATGCTCCGGGTGAGACTGTTATCGTTTTGTATCCACTTCCTGGATTATAACTAAACTTGTCATTTTTCTCGGTTATATTAAATAAGGTATTATAAGTTTCCATGGACAATAAAGATGCCTCATATTCTTTTGTTGTGTCAAGTTGTAGTGGGTATGGGAATGAAGATGTGTAGTCGCTTGTTGTGAAATTGAAACTAAGGATTGTGCTTCTCATCTTATTTAATATGAGATAAAATGTCTTTATATTGATATTTATTAATTATTTTCATGTTCATCAACTGGTCTAAAATGGCTGATGCTTCATTAAAACAATTGTTATTTCCAGCCTTCTTACTGCCTAACAACAATAACAGTCTATTAACTAATTGCGATGGGTCATTTGGAAGAAAACTAACACCTGAACCAAGGATACTTAAAGCCTGAATAATGTGTTTCTCCTTCTCATTCTTCCTACTTTTACCAGAAAGAATAACCTTATAATTTAGAGTGTTCAGCAGATCAATATATACTCTATCATCATTATTTTCCATATCCAATGGTTTATCAATATACTTTGATTCATCCCTCACAGTTGAACCTTGTCTTCCATCTTTTGTGAGAAGAAACATTAATCTTGGAGTTAGTTTAACAGGGGTTGAGGCAGAACCCAAGAACCTTAATTCATCATTAAATATCAATACCTTTTCTTGAACAAGATGAAATATTGCTGATTGTTCTGTTGGAATGAGTCCTGCTTTGGTTTTTGAATCCGCTGAATATTCATTGTTTTGAAGAGCATTCACAATATAATCAGGGGGTCGATTAATCTCTTCCAGTTGTTGAAATAAACCTTCATCATCATATTCTAATTCTCCTAAATGCTCTAATTCTTCCTCCGTCATTTGACTGAAATCTTTTAACATTTGAAGTTTTTTAGGAGTATATTCTACCGTGGGAACTGTGGAAACATCTTTCATTTTTCCTTGGGAAGTTTTTAAAAGTGGTTTAAAAAATTTCTCTTGTTTTCTTTCAAATGCTTCTTCTGCCGTTAGTTTCTGTCTGCGTTTCTTCTTTATGTCTTCCTGCTGTTTTACAACTTTTGAAACCAACTCTTGATGTTCCCTAAATCTTCTTGCTCTTTCTTTCGCATCCATTTATTTATTGAAAAATATCATTTAATATCTCATCTTGTTTCACAACAATATATTTATATTTTTCAGTCGTGTGTTTCATGTAATCCCCAAATTCCTTTTTACTACATAATGTAGAACAATTGTCTCTCCAAAAATTGTTTATATCTATTGAATTTAACTTGAATAAAATAAAAGTATTAGCATTGTTTCTGATGGAACGACGAGGAAGCTGAAAGTACGATTGACTAAGATAAATACAATTACAAGAAGAATGTCTCCCTCTTGTGTAGTAGCTGTCCATTACCGTTTGGTTTCTCTCATTAACACAATCATCAAAGATAACGAGGTTCTTTTTGGATTTATCCAAATCTTGGGGAGAGACGGTATATCATCCGTATTATCACTCAGAATACAAGTTATCGGTTTTGATTTCTTTTACATCTCTGTGTATCACAAAATAGTTGTAGTATAAGTTCAATGTAGAAATCATTTAGGTTTTTTGAAGTTTAAATAAGCCGATTATATCTTCTTTTTGAAGACCAGCATTAAAACCTTGTGAGAGTAGTTGATACTCTAGTTGAAAACTCGACTTTGTGAAAATTATTAAATTATCATAATCTAAAAGTTGGGAGTGAGGAGCATCTTTAAGTAAGCAGGTTTTCCACATCCACTTGAACCAACTATGAGGCATCTTAATGAATTTGGGAGATTTTTATGGTTGTCAAATTTTATCTTATTTTCCCAAATAGGTAAAAAATCATTCATTTATATATTTGGAACACAGGTTATTTAATTTATTCTTGGTCTTTTTCCAAATTCTATATTTTATCCTAAGTTCAGGTTTAATTTCAAGATAATCCATTATTTTATTTATGCAATATCTTGTGTTGATATTTCCCTGAAAATCACATCCATGAATAAGATATAACAACAATCCTTTGAACATTTCTCTAATACGTTCAGTTTCTTCCCTTGTAAGGAAAGGTGTGTTCTCACCCTCGTTCTTTACATTCATTTCTCGAATCAATCTTGTAAAGTAATTCATTTTTGGTGTAAATCTAAAAGAATTATTTTTCCTTTTATATTTTGATTATCATTAATTAGAAGATAATCACAGAATATACATTGTTTATAGGCTTTTGACTCTGTGTTTAATCCCCGTCTTTCACACGCAGGACAATTCTCAAATTTGTCATATGGAGAATCATGGAATTCAAGAGGCTCAAAATCGAGTAAACTATTCATATTTATAAAGTAAAACTTTACTTAAACTGAAATTCATCTTCGATATCATCTTCGATACTTTCAGAATCATCTATACTTTCATAACTATCATTTGAACACAAACTCTCGGTGTCATAACTATCGTTTGAATGCAAACTCTCGGTATCATAATCACTCTCATAATCTTCAAAATCTTCAGTTGAATATTGGCTCATTTAATTAGTAGAAAAAACATTACCATCGATATCGATATACATTTTTTCATTAACAGATTCAACTGCTACATTTTTATATTAAAGGTAATTTTAAAATGATCCTTAACTACAATTGAACGAAATGTCATTTCACCTGATATATTAACATCCTTTATTTCATCAGGATTTATATCTTTAGGGTTGTTGAAAAAAATACAAATTTCTACTTGCATATTACAGATGGTCTTATCTTTTCTTTCTAAAGCTTCATCCATAAGGTTTTTATTTTTGATACCTTTTCTTGTTTCATTGCTTTTTCTAGTTTTGAATATATTGCCAGAAGGAGAGGAGAAACTTTTGTTAGAGATACCTTAATTGATGTTCTTCCAGGTATACTAAAAGCCCTTCCACTGAAGTAAATTGAAGAACTCATCATATCCACCATAATTGTTTTTATCCAATAGTTGTTATATTTATCTTTGTTCAATTTTACATCCTTGACATATTTCTCAGCATCTTTAACAAATGAAGAGATTGATTGAAACTTGTCTTTTGTGTCTTGAAACATTGTATTTATTAAGTGAAAAAGTTGGAGGATAAAATGGTTTTAAGCACAGATTCACCTGTAAAATAAACGAAATTTTCATCAAGAAAATTTTAGTTTAAGCACAGATTCACCTGTAAAATAAACGAAATTTTCATCAAGAAAATTTTAGTTTAACACAGATTCACCTGTAAAATAAACGAAATTTTCATCAAGAAAATTTTAGTTTACACAGATTCACCTGTAAAATAAACGAAATTTTCACCAAGAAAATTTTAGTTTAAGCACAGATTCACCTGTAAAATAAACGAAATTTTCATCAAGAAAATTTTAGTTTAACACAGATTCACCTGTAAAATAAACGAAATTTTCATCAAGAAATTTTTAGTTTAAGCAAAGTTTTATTATATAAATATGGTGAATACAACATACTCGATGTTTGTAATCACGAATATAAACATTATAGAAAACACCTCCGAACCAACAAACACACATTTAATCTATTTCACAAAATATCCCCTCTTGAGTTGGAAGAAAACATTGTGATACCTGCTCAAAGGATGTTTTGAAGAGTAGTTATAATAGGCATCTTCAATCACAAAAACACAAGAAAAATGAGTTTAAAGTAAAGGGAGACTATTATATTGAAAACACTGATGGGGCATTTAAAGGGCATATAAAAATAAGGATTTTCAATTTGGAGAACCCGGTCCATCATCAATAATTGAATCAATTGAAATAGTGAAACCTGATGTTGAAAAATTTATTAAAAAAACATTAAAAGAAATGAAAACTTTAAAGTTTTATATGGGAGTGAAAATGAATATGAAAAGACAAGATGAAGAACAAACTCCTTATATGAGGACAGATCTTCATTTTATAACATCATTTCAAGATTTTTTGAATAGTGGGGTTTATGAAGAACTATCAAGACAAGAGGAGGATGTTGATAATACAGTGGTAGGAAGTGGATTCAATATTAAAAAAATCATCTTTTTAGATGTACACATTCTAAAAATCAAACCCTCTTAAAGCTTCTTCTTATATTGAATTACCAAAAGAAATAAAACGAAAGAAGGCAGTTGTTAATATTAAGAATAATGATAATAAATGTTTTCTCTGGTCTGTTCTTGCTCACTTACATCCACCAAAATGTAATTCAGAAAGAGTAAAACAATATATGAAATATGAGAATACCTTGGACATTAAAGATTTTAATTTCCCAATGCCACTAACAGATATTCCTAAATTTGAGAAAAAGAATAATCTTTCTATTAATGTATATGGATTAACGGATACAAACAAAGTTCAAATATTAAAAATTTCAAACAACTTTAAAAATGAAGAAACACACATTGATCTTTTATATTTTTAGTGTTGAAATAATTCACATTACACATACATCAATAATTTATCAAGATTAATCTCTTCTCAGGTATTCAGAACAGCAAACAAAATATATCCTTGTAGCGATGTCTTAATTCATTTCATACAAAAGAAACGATTAGAACAACATTCAAAATATTGTAGTAATCATAAATCAGCTGTAATTACAATGCCTAAACCTGGTGAAAAAGATTTCTTTTGAAGATTATAATAAATCTATCATGCACCCATTTGTGATATACGCTGATTTTGAATGTATCCTTAAAAGATAAATACTGCTTCTCCCTAATCCAAAGAACCATATACAAATAAATATCAAAAGCATATTCCTTGTGGTTTCTGTTATTATATCAAATCATCTGTTGGAGAAAAGTATAATAAACTTGAACAGTATAGTGGAAAAAATGCTTCACAAGAGTTTGTAAAACGATTAGAAAAGGATTGTATAAGACTAAGTAAATTAATGAAAGAAACAAATGAACCGATGAAATTAACCATAGAAGAAAAATTAGAATTTAGAAAGAACAATATCTGTCATATTTGTGAGGAGGAAATTGAGGAGTCTAAAGTTAGGGATCATTGTCATCTTACTGGTAAATATAGAGGTCCCGCTCATTCCTGTTGTAATCTTAATTATAAATTACCTTCTTTTATTCCAGTCTTTCTTCACAACAGCGCCAACTATGATACACATCTATTTATAAATGAACTTTCAAAAACACCAGGGAATATTTCTGCCATAACAAACACAAGTCAAAAGTATATTTCATTTACAAAAATGATATTCACAAAACCTATAACTCGTATAAAGGTTTCTTGATTCTTACAAGTTTATGGGAACGCCACTAGCCAACCTCGCATCAAATCTAAGCTCCACGGGCTCTTTTCCAAATCTTAATTCATTCTTTCCAAAAGAGGAAATTCTAACTAAAGAGGAAATTCAGATTAAAGAGAGAATTCAAAGTAAAGAGGAAATTCTAATTAATGAGGAAATGAATGAAGAAATTCTTACTGAAGATGAAATTCTAATTATACAGAAAATTCGAACAAAGAATGAAATTCTAACTAAAGAGAAATTCTGATTATAGATGAAATTCTGATTAAAGAGAATTCTAACTAGAGAGGAAATTGAAACAAGGAATGAAATTCAAAGTAAAGAGAAAATTCTTACAAGTAAGGGAATTTATCCTTATGGTTATATGGATTCATTTATGAGATTTAAAGAAACACAACTTCCTTCAAAAGAAAGTTTCTATAATAACCTTTATGAAGAAGAGATAAGTGATAAGGAATATAAACATGCACAAGAAATTTGGAAAATATTTAAGATAAAGAACCTTGGAGAATATCATGATTTGTATCTAAAAACAGATGTTTTATTGTTAGCTGATGTGTTTGAAGCTTTTAGATCACTCTGTCATAATAAAAATTGTTATGGATTAGATCCTGCCCACTATTTCACAGCTCCTGGTTTAGCTTGGAGTGCAATGTTGAAAATGACAAAACAAGATATAGATTTAGTCAGTGATGTAGATATGCTTTTGATGATTGAGAAGTCTAAGAGGTGGAATATCACAAGTATGTTCAAAAAGATATGCTAAAGCAAATAATAAATATCTTCCAAATTATGAGAGTGAAAAAGATAGTAATTATTTGATGTACTTTGATGCTAATAATTTGTATGGATGGGCAATGTCTCAATCTCTGCCTTATGGTAAATTAGAGTGGGTGGAAAAAAAGGATTATGAAAAGGCTTTGATGAATATTGTTATTTCTTCTCAAGAGAAATTGAATGACAAAGAAGAAGGTTATTATTTTGAAGTTGATTTGAAGTACCGAGTGATCTTCATAATAAGCATAAAGACCTTCCTTTTGCATGTGAAAAGAAACCCCAAAGAAAGAATGGTTCAGTGATTATCATAAAAGTTTTAATATTAAAGGCAAATCAACAGAAAAGTTATTAACAACATTCTATGATAAAGAGGGATATGTTTTGCATCAAAGGAACTTGAGACAATATTTATCTGCTGGGTTGAGAGTAGCTAAAATTCATAGAGTTTTAAAATTTAAACAAAGTCCTTGGATGAAAAAGTATATTAAATTCAATACAGATATGAGAACAAATACAAAAGTAAAATTTGAAGGGGAATTCTATAAATTGATGAATAATGCTGTCTTTGGAAAGACAATGGAGAATGTTAGAAACAGGCAAAACATTAGATTTGCAACATCTTGGAAAGAAGCTTCTAGATTGATAAATAAACCAAGTTTTGAGAGAGAAGAGGTTTTTTTCAGAGAACTTTTCTGCTATTCATATGAAAAAGGAAAGTATTGTCATGGATAAACCAATTTATATTGGAACAGCAGTTCTTGATTTATCAAAGATATTGATGTATGATTATTTGTATAATGATTTAAAGAAAGAGTATGGTGAAAATGCTTCATTGTTGTATATGGACACCGATAGTTTTATTCTAGATATAAAAACTGACGATGTTTATAAGGATATGAAGAAAAACATTGGAGTATATGATACAAGTAATTTTAGTAAGAAGAGTGAGTTATTTTCAAAAAAGAATGAAAAGGTTATTGGCAAGTTTAAGGATGAGTTGGGTGGAAAAGTAATGAGTGAGTTTATTGGATTGAGAGCAAAGGCATATGCTTATAAGTATGGTGATCAGATTGATAAAAGGTTAAAGGGAATAAAGAAATATGTAATAAAGAAATCAATAACTTTTAGAAATTATTATAATTGTTTGATGAATAAGAAAGAAGAATATAGGAAAATGAATACAATAAGAAGTTATAAACATAAGATATATAGTGAAGAAGTAAATAAAAAGGCATTAGGGGCCTTTGATGATAAGAGATTTATTTTAGATAATGGAATAGATTGTGTTCCATATGGATATTGTATGATAGAGTGTATAAAATAGATTGTGTTCCATATGGACACAAGTTTTAACGATGGGAAGATGGGTTAGGGTTTTAAGGGCTTCCGCCGCGTTTTCTACAATATATAAATGGTCGAACCAAGTATTAGTCAAACTAAAGAGTGGAGAAAATCTCAGTCTTGGTATATAAATGGAAAACATAATGAATGTGAAAAATATCAAATAAGTCTTATTGAAAAAATATCTAAAACAAAGGTAAATAAAACAAATATGCGAATCAATTTAAAAACCAATAAGTTAGAGGATGTAAAGAAAATAATAAATATGTTTGAATGGACTGAAAAATTTGATGGTTATCAATTGAACAATGGAAAAAATAATTTACTACAATATCAAAATGATATGCAACTCAGGAGGTGGTCAGATGAGATCATTAAGAGAAGTTTATCATTTCGTAATGGCACAAAAGGGGTATTTTAAAAATATAAAGATTCAAATGTTTTGTTTTTCAATATTTTAGATGGGGATTATTGTGCAAAGAAAATTAAACTATTGAAGGAATTTGAGAATGAACAAATGTTTATAGGTTCAATGAGTGAGCTAAACAATATGCATTGGTTATTTGATAAAGAGTGCCCCGAGGCTTAGACGTTTCAGATATTTCTTTCGAATCACCTTTAACAAATCTTTATCTTGTTGTATGGGCTATTTGAATAGAGAGCCCCTAGGTTAAAAGGGGAAATAAAAAAAATGACCGTTTTTACAGCCATTTTTCCCTGCTGTGCAGGGGTTTGGCTTTTTCTTGAGGCAATGTTTTATGGCCGGATGCCCTTCCTGACACCAACCCTGGTCGCCTCTTACGACACAGGGATATGGTACACCTATTCTAACCGGGGCATACACCGGGACCAGTACACTGGCACTCATTTCGCCGACCTCGGAAGGATGGCAGGCTGAGTCAACCCCCTGGTGTTAATTCAGCAGCCAACGGGATTTGAACTCAGGGCCCTGGGATCCCAAGCCGCCACCCTAACCACTAAGCCAACACCAGGCTCCAGGTTAAAAGGGGAGACAAATAAATATACCTTGGGCTAAAAAGGGGATTTATTTTTTCAGGGGAAAAAAAAAAGAAAAATTTCATGGCTGAAAATCCCCCATTCATTTACATGGGGAAAAGTGAGCCAGAACCAGTATTCTTTCCCTACTCAGCCGTTCTGGAGAAGAAGATTTTTAAAATTCATTAATTTTCAATCCAAGATGGCTGACGAACCATGTGACCTATGAAATCATAAATTTACATTCTGCCTCCAATCCTCCAGTGGAATATGTGTGTGAAGTTTCGTGTTAATTGGATGAGGTGTGTATTTCTATCCAAGGTGGCCACCAAACCATGTGACTTGTGACATCATAATTTTTACTATGTATGCAGACATGATGGAAGATGATAGTTGCAAATTTTCGCTTCATTAGGTTACGTGATTCCAGAGAAAACATTATTTAATATTTTTCTTGAATCCAACATGGCTGCCAAACCTTGTGACCTATCAATTGGAAAATATCAAAAGGCACCAGTTCACCACTTGCTTAATGTGTACGAAATTTCATAAATCTATCTTTAGGGGATTTGTGGTTAAGCTCCAGAAACGAAATGTGATGGATGGTACCCATTTCTATATCCCCCGCCAACTTCGTTGGTTGGCGGGGGATAATAAGGAAACTGAGATTTTGTTTATTAAGATGATTTACCAAAACAAATAATGCTTCCCTCGGGATACTGATCATGGCATTGATGGGAAACCAACCAATCAGCACGCTGTCAAGAAGCTCCTCCCACTATAAAATAAGTGGTTCCGGGTTTCGTTGCGTTCCAGCTGATGGTAGGGTGATGTTTGTTGTGATACTTATGATTGGGTTATAACGTTTGTGATGTTTATTGGATTCGCTATATATTGTTACTGCTGTGGAAATTCACAAAACACCATAAAGGTTCCGAGATCAGTTATGCCGATAAGTCTGTGTTCAGATAGGTTTCCCCACCATTGTTTAAAAGGAACTATTCATGTTAACCGGGCTGTGATCTTTGAGTTAGCCATTTTTCTTTGACTATCGTTATTTTGGACCAACCACATTTCAACCACCACAACCACCTTCACAACGCCACGATCGCCTCAACCACAACCAAACCACCACCACCAACATCGCTCTCAAACAACCACTTCAGACCCACCGTCCTCCCACCACAACAACCACATGCGCCTCTCAATAAACCACGCCATCCTCATCACCTCAACCACAACGCCAACCACAATTATGCAAATCACCTAACCACCTTCCCTGCTACGCCAACTACCGATCCCCTTCTCCACAAACCAAATCGCAACCCTCTCCGCTCATGAAGACCGTCTCGGCGGAGGAAAAGGAACAAGGGATTTCGATAATGCGAGGGAAAAACAAGAAGGAACATCGGTGGCGCATGGATTTTCCCGCCTGGTTTTCCCAAGCTTTGGTGTGGGGGAAGTGCGATTCAAGCTAGAGGTCAAAGGTCATGTGAAGGAGGGGCCTCATTTTGGGGGAATGAATCTCCCTAGGCCTGGGCCATGTAACGATTCCCTCGCCCCCCGCGAGGGGGGGGGCGAGAGGGTTGGACATGGGCAACGCCCCTTTTCTCGAATCTTCCCGCACGAGCTCGAAGGAGGGCGGAGCAAGAAGCCAGGAGGAATATAAGGGCGCACGGAGCGGCCGCGAAGAGAGAGTCGGCCGCTCGTGGTCTGTCTTGGTCGGGGTGGTGGTTTTCTTTTGGTGGCTTCTTTCTGGTCGGGATCTTCGGCTCGTGGTGGCCTGTCTGTGGAGAAGCGGTCCGTGGAACGACCCGTTCGTCAGAGCTCGTGGTCGGTGGGGAGCCAGGCGTGGCATCAGGGACACGGACTGGAGGCGCCGCTCTGCCCGCTCTGTTGCGCAAACCTGCACGTCCGAGTGAAGAGCGCTGGAGAGAGCTCGCCGGCCCCGTGGAAGGCCCGAGTCAGCCGCGGCTATCCTAGCTGCCGTGGGGACAGACGTCGCGACTCGCCCATCAAAGCACCACGAGGGTGCAGGTAACCTGCAATGGTCTTGTGGGGCCCGTTCGGTCACCAAGGCTCCACGGTATAAAGGTCTACGGACCCTGTCTGACTCCCTTGTCTTTGAGTGTAGTCTTTTCTTTTGAATGAATGTTGGTGGCGCCGTCTAAGTAAAACTGTGTAAGTGACTGTAAATGATAATTGCTTATAGTCGGTTGTAGTGCTTTCGTTGCCTGTATACGTGTTTGCATTGCTTACTGCATGCGTGCTTAGTATTCCCTGTATACATGTAGTAAATAAATGTGCTTGGTTAAATGTACCCCATTCGTTGAGTCCTTTTTCCCCTGTTGAAATGCCATCTTGCATTGCGGAATAATAGTTGGGTTGTTAAATACCCGTTAAATAGAATCGGATCCGGCGAGGTCGGGCGATAATACCCGCTCGGTTATCTCAGAACGGAACGGACCCCTTGAGCGGTTCGTGTCCAAGCCGACCTGCGTCGAGGTACGGTCCCTCGGTAGGTTACCCGCGCGAGTACTTCGGTATATTGAGATTCGACGATTGACCCTATTTCGGGCGGGTAGAATACGGACTGGGCCATGGTGGGGTTAAGAACCCACCCGTGACAGGGTTCCGAGAAGTCACGACTGAATTGTCCGTCCGGTGGGCGACGCGGCTGCTATTAGAAAAACGCGGTCGATCGCACGCCGGTGGGTGCAAATTCGTAACAATATGCTCGATATCCCTTATTGTCGGGTTTTCCGTGTGTGTGTGTGTGTGTGTGTGTGTGTGTGTGTGTGTGTGTGTGTGTGTGTGTGTGTGTGTCTGTCTGCAACGCGAGGCTCCACAGCACAAACCAGCGAACCGTTTTCGATGAAACTTTGCCAAGATGTGCGGTATTTGTTGGGAATGTGCGCGTTTGAATTTCGTTGCCGAGCAATCACCCGTTGCTGTACAGTGGCCGAAAAACCACGTACAGCATTTTCAATACTTGTCCTTCAGTTTTGAATGTCAAGAAGCGAGACTTCGGAATTAAACACTTCGAGATATTTAGAAAATTTTACTCGAGCCAATTTTTGATTGATGTTTTATTTTTCAAATGGTAGTCCTTCAAAAATCGGGTGTCCATTCACCGTCATTTTTTTTATGAGGGGCTTAGGAAAGTGGGCGGAGCTTAGGGAAAGTGGATGTGTTTTTTTTTTTTTTTTTTTTTTTTTTTTTTTTTGTATACCTTGGTCGAGGCTCGTATGAGAGCTAACACACAACTCACAGCAAGGAGGCATGAGACAAGAGGGGCGGGAGTGGAAGGGACAAAACATTGGGGAACAGACACAGGTGAACTGTGGAAGGGAGAGGGATGGGGATGGGACGGGGAACATGGCGAGGGGAAGATGGACATTAAAGGGACTTTCAGGAAGGAAAGCAGGAGAATTGAAGGAAGTGGGCTTGGGTGGATTATCGGGGGTAGAAAAGATCGAGGATTTGGATGGGGGAAGATAAGAGGTGGTGGTGAACAGCTGTTTTGAAAGCCTGAAGGGAAGAATGGGAAAGAATAGAGTGAGGAAGTTTATTCCAAAGGCGGGAAAAAAGAGGAATGAAAGAGTGAAGATGAGCAGTGATTCGTGATTTTGGTAGTTTTACCAGAAGGGGGTTGTTGGCGGACCTTGAGCGCCCTGTGGAAATGTGGTTGGGACAAATCGCAGAGAGAGCAGGGGGGGCAAGGCTGGAGAGGAGTCGGTAGAAGACAGAAAGACCACCGACCAACCTGCGGTGATTGAGTGAGAGGCCCAAAGACTCAGCTTCATTGCGGGAGATGCCAATGATCTTAAAGCCCTGGTTTCGACAGCGTGAAGTCGAGAAAGGTGGGAGGCAGGAGCACCAGCCCAGAGGGGAGAGCAGTACTCCATCAGGCTACGGACAAAAGCTTTGTAAGTGGTCAGGAGCTCAAGAGGGCCGAGGAAGGACTTTGCACGACGGAGGAGTCCCAGTCGGCGACTGGCTTTTGAGGCAAGGTTGGAAATGTGACTTTCCCAGGAAAGGTCATGGCAGATAGTGAGACCCAGAAGCTTGAAAGAAAAGACTTCTTCCAGAGGATTGTTGAGAAAGTGGATGGGGGTTTAGTAAACGGTCCTTACGAAGAGACATAGTGAGAGTGTGAGATTTGTCTGGATTGAAAGACATGTTCCACGTGTTGGACCAGTTTGTGATTTTATCCAGATCTGCAGTGAGCGAAGAAGCTGCTGCTTGCCGGGCTGAGGGATGACAGATGGTACGGCAGAGGGTTGAGTCATCGGCAAAGAGAAATAGAGGATTTTCCAGAGAGTCCGAGAGATCATTGATGAAAACCAGAAAAAGAACAGGGCCCAGAACGCTACCTTGAGGAACTCCAGCCTGCACAGGAAGAGGGGATGAAAGAACTCCATTTAGGGCCACACGTTGACTGCGACAGGAGAGGAAGTCTGCGAGCCATGAGTGGAGATGGCCTTGAATACCATGGGCAGAGAGTTTGCTGAGCAGGACAGGGTGCCAGACTGTGTCAAAAGCACGTGCTATGTCCAGGGATACGGCTCGGATTTCCTGTCTGGCATTGAGGACCTCCATCCATTGATGGGAGAGCAGTAGCAGCATATCTAGGGTAGAGTGACCTGGTCTGAAACCAAATTGATGATTGGAAATCAAGCCATTGGAGAAGAGGAAGGATTTCATGTCTGAAGCGATGATGGATTCCATAACCTTGCTGATGATTGGGAGAAGGCTGATTGGTCTATAGTTACAGGGATCTGTTTTTGCACCTTTTTTATGCAGGGCAGTGATGTTAGCAGATTTCCAAGCAGATGGCAGATGACCTTGGGAAAATGAGAGGGTGAATAGAACAGAGAGAGGGTGAGCAAGAGCAGAAGAGCAGGCTTTGAGGACACGTGGGCTGATGCCGTCTGGACCGGTTGCAGAATCTGACTCGAGGTTTGAAAGCAAGCTCTCCACCTTGTCAGGAGAAAAGGATACAGAGTCCAGGGACAGTTGGGTGCGACTGGGTAAAGTGGGTAGAGATAGTGATGGGTTTGGGACACAAGATTTAGCTGCAAACACCGAGTTTAGACATTCAGCTTTATCACGTGTGGAATCAGCAGTGCGGCCATTTGAGGTAAGGGAGGGGATGGAGGGGGAACATACACCAGAAACAGATTTGATTAAACGCCACCAGGATTTTGAGGAGGGAGAGAGGTTTGAGAGTTCAGACTTGAGATGAGAAAGATGTTGTTTTCTGGCTCTCCTGAGGGTAGCTACACACTTGTTCCGAGCTTTGTGGAAAGAACTGAGATTTCCCTCAGTTGGGTTTGCTTTCCATGAGGCAAAGGCAAGTTGTTTCAGGACAACTGCCTCACCACAAGCTTCAGTAAACCAAGGGCGGGAGGAAGGGTAAGACAACTGAACACGAGAGGGGATAAATCTGTGCATGAGGGAGAGCAAGTTTCTTTGAAAGAATTCCCAGGATGAGTTGATGTTTGAGAAAGTAGTGATAGGAGACCAGTCTGTAAGTTTGATGGCTGCTCGCTGACCCTGCCAGTCGGCTTGAGTGAAATGCCAGACTCGACGGCGGTGAGGTGGTTCTCTGATAACAGCCAGAGAGATGTCCACTTTAATAAGGACGTGGTCAGAAGAACCAATTGGAGCGAAGGAAGAGCAGCAGATATTGTCAGGGAAATTTGTCAAAATCAGATCCAGAAGAGATGGAGTACCATTGGTTGAGATCCGGGTCGGGAAGTTGACCGATTGAGTCAGTCCCAATGAGTCACAGAAAGCTTTTGCTGATGTCCCATGGCAGGTGAGAGAGGTACCCACACCTAGCCAACTGGCGTGATGACAATTGAAGTCGCCACATAAGAGGAAGAGAGAGTTTGGATGAGAAGATAGAAGATGGTCCATGTTTTCGGAGAGTGAGGTGTAGATGGAGTCATCACTGTTCGGTGGACGGTACAGTACACATATAAACATGAGGTGGGAGTGGAGGGGAAGCCGAAGCCAGAGGTATTCCTGGGGGTGTGGGGGGGAGTGAGAGCAGTGCAGGGAGAGTGAGGAATAGAGTCTTTGATGAAGTGAGCAACACCTCCACCAGGACGAGGCTCAGGTCTGTCATACCGTAAGAGGGAGTAACCAGGAGAGATACTTGGGAGTCAGACACGCCTTGGGAGAGGAAAGTTTCTGTTAGGCAGATAATGTCTGGTTTGTCAGTGGCAACCTGCATGGAAAGATCTGAAAGGTTTGAGCGAAGGCCCCGGATATTTGAGGTCCACACTTTTAATGAAGAGGTAGGGGAGGAGGCTTTTGGTGCAGGAGGTGGAGGGGGCGGGGGAGGGTCGGACGAGGGACGAGGGGGAGGTAAGGAGGGTTGCTGAAGGAGTGTGGGGTATTGCAGAACAGCGAGGAGGGGGCCGAATGAGGAGGAGAAAAGGCTCTGTGGTGCTGTGAGAGAGGGGGGACAAGAGACAAGGAAGATGGCAGTTGAGGATTTGAGAAGGTGGAGTGAAGAGATGGAGGTGAGAGGAGAGTGGGGGGAGGTAGGGTGGTGGGTGTGAGGGGGGGAGCGTAGAGAGGGCAGAGCGAGGGGGACGAAAGGTGGGAGAAAGGTGAGGGGGGAATTTTTGAAAGAGGTGAGAGGGAGGCTTGGAGGGAGAAGAGTGGGATGGTTGCTTTGAGAGTGAGAGTGAGGGGGTGAGGGGGTGAGTTGGCACTGAAGTTGGAAAAAGAATGGTTGATGGAAAGCGAGCATCCATGGCAAACTGTGGTTTTTAAAAGTTTTAGGTCAGAGATGCGATTTAACACAATTCTTGATGGATGCAATGAAGGCGAATTCAGAGAATGGAGAGAAGAAGCGCTGTAATAGTTGGATTTTTTAGGCAAGGAATGAAGGAGAGGTCGAAATGAGAGCAGTCTGTTAAAATAGCAGAAGAGTAGTGCATTGTGAAACAGTAAAGAGTACCACATGTGTGAGAGAGGAAGATGAAGCATTATAAGATCGTTTTTGTTGTTAATATTAATGTATGAGAGAGTTCAACAGATTAGGTCATGGAAGTGTAAAAAACAAAAAAAAGAAATCGAGGAAGACGAGGAGGAAGTTAAGAGGAAGAAGAAGTAGCAGAATCGGGAGAAGGTTGTTGTTGTTGGTTTTTTTTTTTTTTTTTTTTTTTTTTTTTTTTTTTTTGAGATAAGAAAGAGATTAGTTGGGAGAATGGGGGATGTTTGGAAAGTGGGGAGGATGAAAATTGAAGGTAATGGGGAGGATAGAAATTGAAGGTAATGGGGAGAAAAAACAAACAAACAAAAAAAAAAACGATCAAACACCAAGTGGAACCGGTAGGCCTCAAGCCTAGGACTAGGCCTCAAACACCAGGTGAGAACGTCGACATAAATACTCACAAAATAGCACGATTTTTGAAACAAAACCGAACTAGGAACACACATTAACATGTAGGTGAGAAAATTAAACAGTTAAAACGGGACAAATAACAACCGGAACTTAACTTTGAGAATGTCAGCAGGGAGCCCCGAAGGAGACCTCTTGCCGCTCAAAACCGGAACCGGAAGGTTGATGAAAAGTGGGAGTGGTGTAGGAAAGTGGGCGTGGCTTATGAAAAATATTGTGTGGCTCAGGAGGTGTGGTCAAACAAGAGCATTGAGAGAAGTTTGTTGGGTTTTCCGTGTGTGTGTGTGTGTGTGTGTGTGTGTATGTGTGTATGTGTGTGTATGTGTCTGCAACGCAAGGCTCCACAGCACAAACCAGCGAACTGATTTTGATGAAACTATGCCAACATGTGCAGTATTTGTTGAGAATGTGCGCGTTTGAATTTCGTTGCCGAGCAACCACCCGTTGCTGTGCAGCGGCCGAAAAACCGTGTACAGTATTTTCAATACTTGTCCTTCAGTTTTGAATGTAGAGAAGCGAGACTTCGGAATTAAACACTTCGAGATATTTAGAAAATTTTAATTGAGCCGATTTTTGATTGAGGTTTTATTTTTCAAATAGTAGTCCTTCAAAAATCAGGTGTCGATTCACCGTCATTTTTCATGAGGGGCTAAGGAAAGTGGGCAGAGCTTAGGGAAAGTGGGCGTGGCTTATGAAAAATATTGTGTGGCTCAAGAGGTGTGGGCAAACGAGCATTGAGAGAAGTTTGTCGGGTTTTCCGTGTGTGTGTGTGTGTGTGTGTGTGTGTGTGTGTGTGTGTGTGTGTGTGTGTGTGTGTGTGTGTGTGTGTGTGTGTGTGTGTGTGCGCGCGTGCACAACATGAGGCTCCACAGCACAAACCAGCAAACCGATTATTTTTCAAATGGTACTCCTTCAAAAATAGGGTGTCCATTTACCGTCATTTTTTTATGAGGAGTGCCAGTTGGCAAAATACGCAATAGAAAAATCTTGCCAGGCAGAGGAACAATTGTCTGTCAACCAATACGTCTTGGCAATGAATCTTCGTCGGTGGATCAGTCAGAATGAAAAGCATCGTATCCAGCGCTTCGATCCTAGCGAATCCCTCGTCGCCTACCGGCTTGTAAAAATCTTCATTACTGCAACGTACTTTGGAAATCACGTGTTTTAATATCGCAGTCTTGGCGTGATTATTATTGTCTTGCCAAAACGAAGTTTTTGCAAGATATGTTAGTCAGCTTGTATGTTTTTTTTTTGTTGTTGTTGTTTGTTTGTCTGTAATCACGAATAAAAAATTCTGCAGAGCACAGTTATCATTGGAAATTTTTGTAACTTCGCATATCAGAGGCCTATAGAGGTCACTTTCAGTGCACAAAATTTTGAAGGTCAAGGTCAAAGGTCAAGGTCACTTTGTCGCAAATCAGGGGAGTCGACGAAACCCTTATTTTTTGAGTAATTTTGATCGGATCGTCTTCAAACTTCATGGGAATATAGTTCATGGTCTGGCGCTCAGCTGAATAATTTTTGGTGGCGATTGGCCTTGAACTTCATGGTTAGCGCCTAAGGTCAAACATATTTGACCCCAAGGTCAAATTTTCACGTTTTAGGAACCATATCGTGTAGTACCTCAAATTGAACACCTCGATGAGTGCTTTCTAGATATGTCAAGCTTAAGACATTATGACGTCATTTGGTGACGTTATGAGGCAAAAGCATATTTTTCATGGTTACTCTGTAGAACGATTCTCATCGGAATCTCTCGTAGTCAGATATTCCTCAAGGAGTCGCTCCTGGTGGATAGCAGCTCTGTTCACCTCAGTGTGACCTTAAATAAGTCACACGTGGTCACCTTTTGGCAAGATACGGGTCACCCTGTGGGTCACATTGGTTTATTTTATTATTTACTTATCGTTGCTTTTAACTCCGAAGTTATTCTGCAGGCAGTGCTGTAACGGGGGGGGGGGGGGGCTCGATCTTTCTCCCACCTTCGCCATAAACATGATTACAGTTTTGTTGTTTATACAAACATGTTGTTCTTACCTGACTTGATTATTTATATAATGAGCGAATAACCTGTCCTTTACATATGGGATGAATACTCACCCCCACCCCCCCTCTCAAACAACCTGTCCTCCACATATGGGATAAACACTCACCCCCCCCCCCTCTCAAACAACCTGTCCTCCACATATGGGATAAACACTCACACCTCCCTCCCCCTCGAACAACCTTTTACGGACGGGAGAAACACTCATTCCACCCCCACCCCATTTCCCATGAATAACCTGTACTTTATAGATGGGATAAACATTGACCCTAAAACCTCCCCCAAGGATAACCATCAGTTCTGAAACTCATCCCAGCCGTTCAGGAGTGCATAAAAGTCAAACAAACTCGCACACGGACTCTTCTCGAACTACAATGGCACTCGGTGGAGCGCATACTTCCACCAGGCTGGTTAGTTTACCTTTTGTATCCCACTGATAGGCAGGATCTTGATTCAGACCTGAACTAAAATTTAATTGTCTTGTTCTTGTCATCTAACCAACTTGTCCACAACTTTTTGAGATATCCTGCCATATATCGTTTTAGCACGAATCACTCAATGGTGAAAAAAAATCACCAATAAATTCTTGGGCCTGGATTCGGATTTGGATCTGCATCTGCACATCTGCACGAATCGATTCTTCCTTGTTACATACCCAAGCTCTTCAAATTTTGTCCAAATCCGTCCACAACTTTGAGATATTTTGATCACAAACCAGCAAACAAATGAAAAATCATTCGGAGAGCGACACTTGGCAAAACAGAACAAAGTAGAACGGCACTCGGTAGAGCGCATACCGCTGCCAGGTTTAACAGTTCATGTTTTTTATCCCACTGATGGGCTGGATCTGAACCAAAGTCTAATCTGCTTATTTACTGATGTGCAAATGAGGCACCACGAGGTGGAGTGATGTAAGCGACACATCGGCCATTTTGGAGTTAATGCCATATAGTACTATTTTAACCCTTCCCCGATCATCCGAGCCAATCATCATCATATCATTAAAAAAAATGTCGCTTACATCACTCCTCCTTGCGGGGCCTCAAATGTTCTTCAAATTTCAAGTCAATCAGATAAAAATTGACGATTCTTGAAATAATTTTAGAAATTTGTCCCATGTTGATGTTTTGGCCTATGTTGACCTTTTGGCCAATATTGACCTAAAAAAAAATAGGTGGTTGAATTCAATGACCTGATATGCAAATGCTCTTCAAATTTCAAGTCAATCAGATGAAAATTGAGGATTTTAGAAATTTAGCCCAAATTGGCTTTTTGGCCTCTTTTGACCTTTTGGCCTATGTGTACCTTAAAATTAATAGGTGGTTGAATTCAGTGACCTGAAATGCAAATGCTCTTCAAATTTCAAGTTCATCGGATGAAAATTGAGCATTTTGGAAATTTTTGCCCAAATTGGACTTTTGGCCTATTTTAGCTGATGTTGTCCTCAAAAATAATTGGTGCTTGAATTAATTAAGATGATATGCAAATGGTCTTCAAATTTAAAGTAAATCGGATGAAAATTGGCAACTTTAGAAACATTTTTAATATTTGACCTATGTTGGGTTGATCTTATGGCCGATGACCTCAAAAATACGTATAATCTAAAAAAAGACAGACACAGAGACACGGATGAAGAAAGGAAGGTCACAGACACAATATAAACCATGAAATCATTGGAGGATACATTTGGGGGTAAATTTTTCGTCCTGCTATGTCCAATTGGAGGCGCTATGCTGTCTCTGACTCCCATTCAAGATGATTTCAGGGTTATTACAGTGACAACGAGGTTTAAGAAAGTGACCTCTGTGGTGGCTTCGTTGTGCTGCTTTGACCTGCAGGCTTTTCAAACAGCATCAGTTAACCCAAAACAGGGGACATTTGAAGAGTCCACTGCCCAGCCTCGTGTCTCCAGATTTATGGACTTTGAGAGGCATGGCCTGTTGTCAGTACCACCACACACGGCACGAAAGTCTGCAAGGACAGAACAACATTCGCAGGGTAGAGCAGTTTGATGATCCTTGCCTGGTGGGAAGTAAGAGTAATGCAGCCACAGTCTGAATCGCAGCCATGGTTATAACATGACACAGAAACGATGTCAATTAGTCGAGTGCCAAAATGTGAAGAATCGAGGGAAGATTTTGATTCTTACTTGGAATGGTTTGAACATTGAGTGAACGCAAACAGAGTTCTTGAGAAGAAGAAATACATGTTTTCTTGGCAGTTTTGGCTCCAAATGTGTATTGTGAGCTTCTCAAGAGTTTGATGGCATCAGCCAAATTGTTGGATGTTCTTTCTTCTTCTTTACATACAACTGACCGAGAGGCTTTCATGGCATTACAAGCCCAAGCCGATTTTCATTGCACAGAATTTCCATTTTCACTGTGAGAACAAAGAAGATGAGGCTCTTGCTGATTACATAATCGCTTGCAGCACCTGTTGAGCACTTGTGAGGTCAGTCAGTTTTTGGATGATGCTCGACGGCAAGGGTTCCGAAACCCAGAGTCGTGACCCAAACTTGAAAGAAAAAAAAAGAAAAAAACAAATCCCGATTTTTGAGGGAGGTTTTTTCACGCTAAAGCATTTTCTCCAACAGTTGTTATCAAGTAGGTACCTGTACCATTTGGGTCACAAGGCGAATACGATTTCAAATTTTGGAACATGGACAAAAAGGTCTGGGAATCATGACCCTCCAGGATCCATTAGTCTGTGGTCTCAATAGTGACAGCTATCGCATGTGGCTACTTACTGAGAAGGACAAACTTCAACGATGGTAATGCACTCACTGTGGATTCACCAAAGATGATTCTCGGGAGTTAACAGGGCACACCGAGCCACAGCAGAGTCAGATTCAAGGGATTACCCATGCATAAAGAGTCAAGGGATATTCTAAACCCAGTCATTGTGTCATATGCAGCCTGTGGCTGCTTGGATGTAAAATTACTCGAAGTGCGACTGTGCTGCTGATGTTACCAGTAAATTGGTACTCATTTTGCCGACTTTGGAAGGATGACAGGCTGAGTCAACCCACCTGGTGTTATTTCAACAGCACGACAGAAATCAAACTCAAGACCCTAAGATCTTGTCAGTCACTTTAACTGTTAAACCAACACCAGGCTTTCTAAACCCAATGGCGAACCATCATTATTTTGCAATCATCACCAAGGGTATTCAGTCATGTATTTAGAAGAATGCGGGGTCCATGTACAGATGCAGACACATGGAGACAGGGAGACAGACATGTGTACACGTGCAAACATACTAACGGCACTTCAGCATCAGTGCCAAAAAAGTTAGCATTAAGAAGCAAACTTCCCAACCTGGATTTCTCTTACTGGTACATCCTCCCTCCTGGACTGAGCAATGTCCAACTTTCCTTCAAATCTCTCCTGTTCCCCTTCTGCCATCATTAGTTCTCATCACTTTCTTGTCAAGTGCCATATCTCAATGGCTCTTGTCAAAGAACAATCTCATTGAGACATGATATGGCTGTTTGCAAAGGCCAACTGGCAAGGACTTCAAGCAGCCCCCCTCACAAAATGATTGTACCAGCATCTCCACAGCACCTGATATCGATTCCGTATGGGAATACTTTCACAAAAGTCTATTTTTTTCTGTTGCACCAGTTTATCCCATCCCATCTGACTTTCATATCCATTCTCTCAACCTTGGTACACTGTGGAGCCAATTGCAATAGGGCAACTTGCTTTCTCAGGATGGAAAACTAACCTGACTGAGGGAAACTTTCTTTCATTCTGTAAGGCTTGGAACAAGTGTGTGCTCATTCTGAGGCAAGTCACAAAACAAAATTTTGCAAATCTCAAGGCTGAACTCTCAAAGCACTCTCCTTCCTCCATGTCATAGTGGCACCTTGTCAAGTTTGTCTCTGGTGTTTGCTCTTCCTCCATCCTGTCCCTCACTTCAAAGGCTGTAATATTGCAGGGTATGCCGAAGATAAGACAGAATGTCTAAACTCTGTCTTTGCCTTCAAATATCGTGCACCAAACCCATCCTGCTGTGTCCCCATATTACTCACACATACCCACTGTCTACTGGACTCACCAAAGAAGGTCGAGAAAGTTCTGTCGAGCCTTGACCTTGCTTGTGTAATGGACCCAAATCGCATCAGTTCCCTCATTCTCAAATCCTGCTCTGCTGTTATTACTTCTCCTCTATCAGCCCTATTCAGTTTGTCCTCCTTTGGCCACCTCCTCTCTGTATGGAAGTCAGCAAACATCACTTCCATCCACAAACATGGTGCAAAAACAGACCATACCCACACTAGGCATTGGAGGCCGCCTTCCTTCACTCACGCAATCAATGTGTTACCATCAATGGAACCCTCTCCTCCCCTCTCCCAAAGGAGGTTGGAGTTCCACAAGGCAGTGTTTTGAGCCCAGTCTTGTTCATCTATATTCTATACCAGCGGTTCTCAAACTTTTTTTGACTACCGCCCCCTTCTGCCCTCTTGGACCGGCCCAATGCCCCCTTGTCCTATCGTTCGTGGTCGGACACCCAGTGGGCAATAGGATAGTCCAAATTTATGTAGATAGGAAGCAAAAATAACAGAAGCCAAATATTTTCTGAATAATATTTTACTTTACTTATCTATTTTATTTTGCACTACCTACAATGTTTCAGCAGAACAGGTCCAGGTGAGGAAAACTGGGAACCTGTTATCACAGGTCCAATTACCGTTAGTGTGAAGGGTGGGCCTGGTGACTCGCTGCGAGATTACGAACGTCTGGCTCCATCTCAGTGAGGTAGAGATGCAGATCGCCCCTCTTGGTAATGTCAAGGCGGTTTCGATACTTGGTCAGCAGCACCATCACGGCGCTGAACCCTCTTTCAACGAGGTATGATGTGGGGAACGCCATCAGCAGCAGTTCTGCCTCTGTCCTCATTGCGGGGTATTCGTCCCGCTTCAGAATCCAGAATTTGCCGTATTCATGCTGCGAGAATCTTGCCTTCGCCTGATCATCATTCTACAAGTTGATACTTTCGTCCTGTAATTCGCGCTTCACATCTCGAATGTCACATTTGAATGGGTTGATCACCCATGCTGGCACCGACAGTTCTAGCATGTCTCTGAAACGCTGTTCCATATCTCCACGAATCTTCTCAAGGTGATTGCAATAAACGAGCAGCTCTTCATCAGAAACAGCAGTTTCCTTTGCCAACCGGGGAAAGTGGTACAGATCTCTGCTGCCGAGGGTTTCCCTGTGCAGAGTCGCCTTGGTTACGAACGCGCCGATCACTTTCTTTGCTTTAATCAGCGTCATATGGTCACCCTGGAGTTGTTTGTTGACATCATTCAGTATACTGAATATGTCCGCGAGGTAAGCCACATCATGCTCAATCACATTCACTTTCTCCGATAACTCTGTATCAATTTCCGACAGAAACTCGACCACTGTCGAGAAGAGGGCATGGAAACGGGTCAAACAAGTGTCTTTGGACAACCATCGAACTTCGGTATGCAACAAGAGCCTCTCGAATGGTTCATCATTCTCCTGGCAAAGCTGACGAAACAGCCGATCATGCAGAGACGACATCTTGATTTTATTCACTGCTTTGATTACTATTTGGAGTGATGTATAAAGTCTGGTGCTGAGAGCTTTTGCTACAAGATGCTGGCGGTGCACAACACAGTGAATGGCGAACACGGTCAGCACCTGGTTCTTCAGAAGCACAATAAAACCACGCTGGCGGCCAACCATGGCTGGTGCCCCATCCGTCGCGCAAGCGAGAATGTTCTCCATCGGTATGTTCTTATCAGTAAAGTACTTCTCCAACGCTTGGAAGATGGAAGAACCCTTCATATCGGTCTGGAGAGAGCGGGCAAACAACAATTCTTCCACCATTTCCTGATCACGGATGAAGCGAACGTAGCAGAGTAACAGAGCTTCACTGTCACGCAAAGTGGACTCATCAAGCTGGAGGGCGAAGTGCGTGCTTCTCAGCTCACAACACAGCTTATCTTCTACATCTGATGACATTTCATCAATCCACCTGGCCACGGAATCATTGCTGAGCGCAATCGACGAGGGAACTGGATACGGATCCTGGCCCATAACAGTTTTTATCACTTCCCCAAAGCTGGTTTGATCAACTGTTCGCCGATTGAATACGGTTTTCCAGATCTGGCGATGAGCAATGACAGCTTATACGACGCTTCCAGTCCTTTATCCACGAGCTTTTGGCTGGGTTTGAACATTGTCGTTACCGTGAATCGCTTCTCAAATTTCTCTTTCAGCGATTGCAAATAGCTGACCTCTGCGCGAACCTTATCACTGTGCTTTTAACTCAGGTGCTCGCTCAGTCGAGATGGTTTCATTGCTTCATTGGACAGCGTGATACCACACAACAAACACATCGGTAACTGCGTGTTCATCAGGGATGGAATGAATCCATACTTGATGTATTCAACGGAATACTGACACTTTTTCTTTGAGGCCGACATCTTGAAGCCGACCGGGCTTGAAGCTTTTTTGAATAACGAAATCAATACGCCAAGATGTCGAAAGACTAACACCAGTGATAAGGCCAAACAATAATTATATATTTTCGGTCTCTGGTCAGCGCACGCATCGATTTTCACCCTGCGCGTCAAAAAAAAAATTCTTCACATTTCCAACGGTAGCTACAATAGCGCGCGCCTAAAACACAATACCAAGTGGCCTCAGTACTCTCGCCTCGCTGGGAATTGCGCTGCTGGATCATAACATATGTATATGGTATTCACACCATGTGTGTATTAAAAAAAAACACTAACTTGCATTGTTGGTAAACAAGTCTGTAATATGCTTGAAGAACTTAATGATTTTTAGAATAAATACATTTTAAAATGTGTTCATTATTTACAAAAAGGCCTACCTGTCCCATTGCCTGTCTTTAATTTCCCTCTGGACGGCGCCACGGCAAACGAGGAGGACTGCAACGGGCATTGTATGGCCAATTTGCCGAATGGCGCCGGGTAACCTGTTCAGACTGCAGGAAGCCCAATGAGCGCTCCTAATCGCCGCTGCTCCTCTAAATCGGCAGTGCCCCCCAAATCATTGCCAACGCCCCCCAACCACTCGTGGAGTCTGGAGCGCCCCCCTGAAAGTTCCCAGCGCCCACTGGGGGGCGGTAGGGACCACGTTGAGAACCACTATTCCATACCAATAAATGTCAGTGTGTTGCGTGAGTGTGTGAGTGTGTGTGTCTCCTCTCCATAACTCCGAAACCATGAAACCTCGTGGCCTGAAACTTTGCATGCATACTAAGGGAACTCAATGGGAGTGCACGAGTTAAAATTGCGTGATTTGGTGAAGTAAAATACCCCTTTTAAAGATAATTGATGGCCTTATTTAATTATCCTTTATCAAGGCATCATCCTTGGTCACCTCACTCTTGATGGGGTCTGAAGGCGGAATTTCTTTGGGCTTGCTCAACCACGCCTTGACTTGGAACAGGCCACAACAATTTCTTAATGATAAAGTTATTTTTACCCCCACTTTCCTCACTCATATCATCGATTGCCTGTTCATCATACCTACGAATCGCTGGATACATTGCAATGCTTATAAACGCCCGGAGACACCAGCGTTTGTGGCTTTATTTCATTTCCGCACATGCCATAACCTTGAGAATCTCTGAAACTAAGCCGAATTTCAAAAGTTAAGCTCCAGAATTGAAACTAGCAGCAGTTGCGAATGCGAAAAAAGTGTTCATTGGTCCAATTAGGACATTGTTTGGGTGTTTCCGGGTGCATGGGTGTACATAACCGATGGCAATCGGTAATCGCTTGCCAAGCCAGGCATTCCGCGAGAGTGCTTGCTTGAGTGCTTAAGCCACTTAGCAAGCGCTCACCAAGCTACACGGTTGTTCGTTTCAAAACCACGAGAGGTAAGATCCGTAGTTTCACTGGAAATACCAATCTTTGCGGGATTGCTAAACAATAAAATAAACCAATGGAACCCTCAGGGTGACCTGTATCTTGCCAAAAGGTGACCACGTGTGACTTCTTTAAGGTCACACTGAGGTGAACAGAGCTGCTATCCACCAGGAGCGACTCCTTGAGGAATATCTGCCTACGAGAGATTCCGATGAGAATCTTTCTAGAGTAACCATGAAAAATATGCTTTTGCCTCATAACGTCACCAAATGACGTCATAATGTCTCAAGCTTGACATATCTAGAAAGCACTCATCGAGGTGTTCAATTTGAGGTACCACAATATATGGTTCCTAAAACTTTAAAATTTGATCTTGGGGTCAAATATGTTTGACCTGAGGCGCTAACCATCCCCTCATGCTGCCTCCCCCTCCCATCCACTCCCCTCCCCTCACGCAACCTTCCCCTCCCCTCCCCTCACACAACCTTCCCCTCCCCTCCCCTCATGCTGCCTTCTCCTCCCCTCCCGTCATCCTCCCTCCTCCTCACATTCCCTCCCCTCCCATCCTCTCATGCTGCCTCCTCCTCCCATTTCCTCCCCTCCCCTCATGCAACCTTCCCCTTCCCTCCCCTCATGCTGCCTTCCGCGACCTTCCCCTCCCCTCCCCTGATGCTGCCTTCCCCTCCCCTCCTGTGACATTCCCCTCCCCTGACCGTCCCTCACACGAAATTCCCCTCCCCTCCACTCACGGTGCCTTCTTCTCCTTCCCTCCCCTCATGCTGCCTTCTTCCCCTCCCCTCACGCTGCATTCTTCTCCTCCCTTCCCCTCCCCTCCTCTCACGCTGCCTTCTTCCCCTCCCCTCCCCTCACGCTGCCTTCTTCCCCTCCCCTCCCCTCACGCTGCCTCCCCCTCCCATCCCATCCCCTCCCCTCACGCTGCCTCCCCTCCCATCCCCTCCCCTCACGTGACCTCCTTCCATCCCCTCATGCTGCCTCCCCTCCCATCCCCTCCACTCATGCTGCCTCCCCTCCCATCCCCTCCACTCATGCTGCCTTCCCCTCTTCTCCCCTCATGCGACCTTCCCCTCCTCTCCCCTCATGCGACCTTCCCCTCCTCTCCCCTCATGCGACCTTCCCCTCCTCTCCCCTCATACGACCTTCCCCTCCCCTCCCTTCCCCTCACGCAACCTTTGCCTTCCCTCCCCTCCCCTCAAGCTGCCTTCCACGACCTTCCCCTCCCCTCATGCGACCTTCCCCTCCCCTCCCGCTGCCTTCCCCTCCCCTCCCACGACCTTCCCCTCCCATCCCCTGAGCTTCCCCTCCCATCCCCTCCCCTCAGGTGCCTTCTTCTCCTCCCCTCCCCTCATGCTGCCTTCTTCCCCCCCTCACGCTACCTTCCCCTCCCATCCCTTCCCCTCACCCCACGCTACCTTCCCCTCCCATCCCTTTCATTCCCATCCCTTCCACTCCCCTCATTCTGCCTTCCCCTCCCATCCCTTCCACTCCCCTCATTCTGCCTTCCCCTCCCATCCCTTCCCCTCATTCTGCCTTCCCCTCCCCTCATTCTGCCTTCCCCTCCCCACATTCTGCCTTCCCCTCCCATCCCTTCCCCTCCCCTCATGCTGCCTTCCCATCCCATCCCCTCATGCTGCCTTCCCCTCCCATCGCCTCACGTGGAATTCCCCACTCCTCCCCCTCTGTTCAGGAGACTATTTATGAGCGATGGTTTTGTTATGAATTTAAAGCAGCTTCCCCAAAGTATAGCAAGTATGAATCAGACTCGGAATGAGCCGACCAGAGGGTTGCAAAGGTCGCGACATGTACGAGCATGCACACATGCAGGCAGGCCTTTTCCACATCGATACCGTGGGTTTTAAATACTCCTACCTCGTTTTATATATTGTTAAGAATTCGCGCCCGCCGGCGTGCGAGCGACCGCGTGTCTCCAATAGCAGCCGCGTCGCCCACCGGACAGACAATTCAGTCGTGACCCTCCTGGAACAATCGTCAGAAACCAGTCACGGGTGGGTGTTTAACCTCACCACAGCCCAGTCCGCATTCTACCCAAGCGAAATAGGGTTACTCGCCGAATGTCGATATACCTAAGTACTCGCACGGGTAACCTACCGAGGGGCCGTACCTCGACGCAGGTTGGCTCGGGACACGAACCGCTTAAGAGGTCCGTTCCATTCTAAACGATAACCGAGCGGGTATTATCGCCGACCTCGCCGGATCTGATTCTCTTTACCGGGTGTTTAAAACCCACTAATCATTCCATGATGCAAGATGGCTTTGTCAATAGGGGGGAAGGATGCAACGAACTGGGAACATTTCACACAAACACATTTATTACTATTCACACGTATACAGGCAAGGCAGTCATGCACGTATGTACAAGCAAATAGAAAGCAATACCACCGAATATGCAATGAGAATGTACATGCACAGTCACTTAGACAGGTCTACTTGCAGGACACGGCACCACAGCATGCATTCAAAAACAACAGGAAAGACCTTCCCATAGGCAGGGAGGTAGACAGGGTCCGCGGACCTTTATGGCCGTGAGCCTTGGCTGACCGAATAGGCCCACGAGACCGATGCAGGTTACCTGCCCCCCCCCCTCGGTGGTCGGCGAGTCGTGACTCCTCATCCCCACGACAGCTAATGTGGATGCACCTGGTTCCGGGCCTCCCGCGTGGCCGGCAAGCTATCTCCGGCACTCCTCGCCCGGACGCACTGGCTCGCACCACACAGCCGGCAGAGCTGCGCCTTCCGTCCGCGTCTCTGATGCAAGGGTCCTCCACCGGACCCGAGGCCGACCACAGGAACAGCTGAACCACCGTAGGAGAGCTGAACCACAGGAAGCACGAGCACCGGACCACCAAAGACAGGCGAGTGTACCACGAGGAGAGAAAGCAGCGAGAACATGGACCACCGGGAGACAGCTGAACCACCGGAGGAGACCGCATGAACGAGAGGGGGAGCAGCGCAAACGAGAAGCCAAGCCAGCGAGAAGAAGAAGAAGCTGCAAACCAGAAGAACCAGGTTCGTGAGAGACCAATGAACCACAGGGAGACTAAACCGAGCCTCGTGTGCGGTCTGCCTTAAATAACGCGGGGCTCCGCCCTCGCCCCACCCCGTTTTCGGCTCCACCTTCCTTCCAGTAGCTTCTCCCAAAGGGGTGTTCCTCGACTCCTACCGCGTCACACCGCGCATCCACCAATTTGGAGCGAGCTGCCTCGCCCCTTCTCGTGCCAGCCGCGGAGAAGAAAGGGTGCAAAAACGCGCACGCTAGCGCAGGTTTCCTTGTTGTTCTTCTCTCCGTGTGCTCGGACCCCTTTTCGACGCGACGAAAAGGGTCGTAGCATGATCTGTCGGTTCAAAATAACAATAGAGAAAGAAAAACACTATCTCAAAGGGTCGCAGCCCGGTGAACACGAAGAACCCCCTCGAAACAACGGTGGGGAAACCTATCTAACACCAACTTAGCGGCATAAACTAATCTGAGGTCCTTTATGGTGTTCTGCGAATTTCCACAACCGTAACAATATAAAACTGTGGTTATAAAGAAAATGTTGCTGTTTGAGCATGTTTTATTGCCCTTCCCTTCCCCTCGTGCAGCCTTCCCTCCCCCCTCCCCCCACACCTCCTCGCCTTCCCTCCCCCACCCCTCCTCATTTCCCCTCCCCACCCATCCTCACTTCCTCTCCCCCCACCACCTCACTTTCCCTCCCCCACCCCTCCTCACTTTTCCTCCCCGCCCACCCCTCCTCACTTCCCCTCCCCCACCCCTCACTTCCCACCCTCCTCACTTTCCCTCCCTCCCTCCTCACTTTCCCTCCCTCCCTCCTCACTTTCCCTCCCTCCCTCCTCACTTTCCCTCCCCCCACCCTCCTCACTTTCCCTCCCCGCCCACCCCTCCTCACTTTCCCTCCCTCCCCCACCCCTCCTCAATTTCCCTCCCTCCACCCTTCCTCACTTTCCTTCCCACCTCCCCTCACCCCACCTCACTTTCCCTCCCTCCACCCCTTCTCACTTTCCCTCCCCTCCCCTCCTCACTTTCCCTCCATCCCCCACCCCTCCTCAATTTCCCTCCCTCCACCCCTCCTCACTTTCCCTCCCTCCACCCCTCCTCACTTTCCCTCCCTTCTCCCCTCCTCACTTTCCCTCCCTCCTCCCCTCACCCCTCCTCACTTTCCCTCCCTCCACCCCTTCTCACTTTCCCTCCCCCTCCCGTCCTCACTTTCCCTTCCTCCTCCTCTCCTCACTTTCCCTCCCCCACCCCTCCTCACTTTCCCTCCCTCCTCCCCTCCTCACTTTCCCTCCCTCCTCACTTTCCCTCCCTCCTCCTCACTTTCCCTCCCTCCCTCCCCACCTCACTTTTCCTCCCTCCCCACTTTCCCTCCCCCACCCCTCCTCACTTTCCCTCCCTCCTCCCCTCCTCACTTTCCCTCCCTCCTCACTTTCCCTCCCTCCTCACTTTCCCTCCCTCCTCACTTTCCCTCCCTCCTCCTCACTTTCCCTCCCTCCCTCCCCACCTCACTTTTCCTCCCTCCCCACTTTCCCTCCCCCACCCCTCCTCACTTTCCCTCCCCCTCCTCACTTTCCCTCACTTTTCCTCCCTCCTCGCTCCCACTCCCTCCTCTCCCTTCTCACTCCCCCCTCCCCTTAGTATCACCATCAGCAAAGCAACGGGTGGTATTTGGTAGTCATCGATATTAATGACCTCTCCGATGCTCTGGAAAACCCACTCTTCGTTTTTGCAGATGATTCCACATTGTGTCATAAAGTAACCCATCCCTCTGCTCGACAGACATCAGCTGAATAGAGTCTCATTTAATAAATGGAACAAGTCCTTCAATGCTGGAAAATCTATCTCACTCTGTCACTCTCGAAAAATCATCAAATTAACCTATCCTGCACATTGATTTATATTATTAGGTTATCCTACAAATTCACTTACACATTTATTTCTTTGGTCATCCACTGGAAGAGGTTCAGTCTCTTGAACTTCTCGACCTCACCAACAGCCACGACCTTTGCTGGGCTGACCACATAGCAAAGCTGGCCTCCAAAGCCAGCTACAGATTGGGCATCCTCAATATATCTCAGAGCGCCTCACAGTCTACAAGGCCTTTGACTGGAGCTCAATGGAGTGCTGCTCTCTGCGATGGGATGGCACTCCAGCATCACATCTGTCACTCCTGGAATCTATTGAATCCAAAATTCTCAAAATTATTGAAATCTCACATGATGATGCCGATGCACAAGGTGTGATGCTCTCACATTACAGGTGGTCTCTGTTTTCTCCCATTTATTCTCCAACAATCCTTTCACCACTCTCTCAGTCCTCCGACCCTCCCTATCTACTCCAAGATGCAAGCATTCTTCAGGTAACCCCCTCCTGATTAAACTTCCAAAATCGAGGCTGTCTGCACACCTCCACCTCTTAATGTTCCTCACTTCTCCCATCTATTATATGGAACCACCTTTCAGAGGTTGTTCTGTCTCACTCTTCTCTTCAATGTAGGGATTTATGCAAGCACCACCATCTCTTGTCATCCCTAATTTTGACCCATGCTCTTTATTTCCCCCATTAACCTTTGCCAACCCAACACTCTTACATGCCAATTTCAGGATTTCCTCAACTCCCGTCTCTCACTCTCCCTCTTTCCCTTCCTGTTTGTTTATCCCCATGCTGGTTGCGACCAATTGTTGCCCCACTATCATACTGTCAATTAAACCTCGCTCTTCCAGGAACCTCGCTCTGGTAGGACAAAAAAAAAGAAGCAAATTCACCCAAGGTGAAACAGTTTGGTTGCCATTGTGGAGGTAAGCACCAGCACAGCACATTCTGGTTTTGAAAATAAAACAACACCATTGTGTTGGAATATAGGTCATCAACAGCGAGTTTGTTGAAGATCGACACAAGCTGCTCGGATGAAATATGTCTTTCACAGCATTACAAAACAGAGCAACTCGGGTTGATCACAGACGACACAGCTATGGAGATGAATGGACTTCCTTCAAATTTGTTGAGGAGGTAAACGAGTCAACATGCAGCTGGGCATTGCAGCATCGGTGTCATTGGTGCCGATACAGATTTACAGTTGTCGTCTCAGATAGTGTTCCTTGCAACCTTCACAGATCCACAATGTTCTTACAAAATCGTTTCATATTTAAAAGGTCCTTGTCAAGGATGGAAAAACTAACCTGACTTAGATAACCCTCACCTCAAAGATGTCAAGGCTCTTCCTCTCATTAGTTGTGTCAGGGGATAGACCTGCACTATTAGGAAGGAACTGGTTGTGGAAGGGGGGGGGGGATCAAATCCAGCTGGTACAATATTTTTACCTTACATACTGTGGCAGCAGCACCACATCATGAATAGAGAGGAATGATTGAGCTGCCCTTATTGCTCTGGTATCCGAGAAGGACAAGAAGGTGAGACTGTGTGGAGACTAGAAAGTCGGCGTAAACATGTGGGTAGACCCTTTACCAAATGCAGAAGACTCGTTTGCCACATTAGATGGTGGGAAGTTCTTCAGTGAACAAGACTTATCCTTTGTGTATCAGCAGTTGGAACTGGAAGCTGAATCACAGCAATATTTGACCATCAATACTCATCAGGGCCTGCACCGATATGAACGATTGGCTAATGGCGTGTCAACAGCACCAATAATCTTCCAGTACTTTATGGACCAGATTTTGCATGGTTTGGACAAAGTTATCTGTTTCCTGGATGACATCTTGGTTATAGCACCGACAATGGAAGAGCATGTGGAAATAATGGATCAAGTTCTGTCCAGATAACAGGCACATGGATCGAGACTGAAGTTCACCAAATGCATATCACTGTAATATTTAATTGGGTACCTGGGTTACCAGATTGATGTCTGTTTACTGTCATTTACTGTCAGCATTGAAGGAGCGCGGTGATTCGATCTACGATGCTGCGATCTGCACCTGCATGAAGAGGACATTTTTAGGCCACTATCTATCAGGAGCAGAGTGGACAATATCTCTTTGCAGAACATTGCAGTACCTTCTTATAAACGTTCGCTGACCATCCCTATCTCCTGATCTTAGTTCCATTGAGCATTTATCTGTTGGACATCTTGTTGATTCGACAGAATGATGGTCTTCATTTTCTCTAGTTCGTTTTTATTTAAAGGGACTGTATAAATTTTACACAATACACAGGTGTACCGAGGGTGGTTGTACCAGAGTTACGCAGGTGTAAGGTGTACTGGTGTGAGTAAGTTGGTAGTGAGACCAGCGTTATGCAAGAGGAGGTGTACTCTGGGGTGGATTGGTGTTTGGACCAGCTTGAAGTGGGCGTCGTGGTTCTGGAGAGGAGGTGAGATGGTATGTTTTGAACCACATTATGTAACTACTTCAACATTTTCGGCATTGTTTATGTTTTGGTGTACCGACACTATTATAAGCAACGGAGGCCAACAATTTAGCTTCAAGATTTCCCTCTTGATTTCATATTTGAGCTTCAAGGCTTTAGTTCATGCTTCCCTCACATACTCGAGAGCCAGTCGTTGACTTTGTGATTCATCAAGCTTTTTCACTCAAAAATGTGCCGACATGATGACCTAGGCCCGAGAGGTATGCACACTCGCCTTGAAGCTGTCTCGCATGGATTCGAATCCCGACCCAACTATAAACTGTCATTCTGGTTTTTCACTGGCAGAGTGATTCATAAATGTGTGTGCCCCCTCGGATGGATGTGTGTCCCACATTCATCGGTGGACGTTAAAGATCCCATGGTGTCCTTTGTGAAGATTCATGCGAACTATTGCCAGCACCATGACCAAATGACAAATTTCTCCCGTAACCAGCAGATGGCATTGAATCAGAACCACAGCCACACTCTCGGCCAATGATGCTACCCTGCAGCATTGTGCTGCATATTAATGAAGACTCAAAAATTATACCATTTGTAACATATCCATGGTGACTTCATGAGTAAGACTAGTTCTTCATTCTCCATGGTGATTTTTCATCAACTTAAATTTTCTCATCTCCACCTTTCTCTGGGGTTGGGTGAGTGGTAGTATCGAAAATTGCTGAAAATGCATTAAGGATTGTACGGACATTATTTATGGAAATGTTCTGAAACAAGCTCAGTTGACAACATAAATATAAGATTTTTGCATTTATATGTACATGTGACTTTCAAAATGATGTATGAATGCTGATGAGGTCTTTTGTGCACGAGCTGTGCGCGTTTTCAGTCACTCACTTCTCCTAACTGGGGCATTTTTAACCTGCCATTGCCAACATGAAATCGAGATTTCAAATAGTGTTTTAATATAATTTTTAGCATTTAAACCAAAGGATGGCAATTTCAAAATGGTTAACCATAACTGTTGTGTTCCCGGATGCAAAATGGACTCATGGAAATACGAGACATATCTGTGGATGAGAGGTGTCAACTCGCTATTATTTCCTGTTCATCCAAGCGAGTGGCGGCAGTGAAAATAAAACACACAGCAGTCTTGTGTCTTGACAGACAGAGGAGTCGGAAGTCTTGACAGAGGAGTCGGAAGTCTTGACAGAGGAGTCGGAAGTGAAGGCCCGCTGGGCCGGTTACTTTGAGCGGCTATACCAGGCTGATCCACCAGTTGTTGAGTTGGACATCAAGGTTGTAACTATCACAATTGCTGACCCTCCAATCAACTGTGAACCACCTTCGTTTGAAGAAATACAGGCTGTGGTGAACCAGTTGAAAGGGATAAAGCTCCTGGGATCTGTGGCATCCATGCTGAACTTCTCAAGGCTGGTGGAAATGCTGTACTCGTGTCATTGCATGCAGTTCTGTGCTCTGTTTGGAGCACAGGCATCATTCCAACTCACTGAAAAAGGGGTCTTGTTGCCCTCTCTGGAAAGGGAAGGGTGATCACCAGGACTGTAACAGCTACCGAGGGGTGACGCTGCTCCTAGTTCCAGGAAAAGTCTTTGCTCAGATAATTCTTGATGGGGTTCGCCACCATCTGCTTGAGCAGCTGTGCCCAGAGCAGTCGGGCTCTACACCAAAGCGGTCAACGATCTGGACTAGACGGATAATCAGGAATTCGAACCCCCATAGGCATTTTTAGGTAAAAGTTGGTAACTTGACTATTTAACCTAATTGATATGTGCTGAATCCAAAAAAATATGTTACCTGGCTGAAATTTATGTTTGAAGGCATGAAAAATGAAAAACAAAATGTCCACTATTTTGTTTGGGTAACATTTTGAATTTCTTTTATATCTCATGTCATACCATTGTTTCTTGCCATGCAAGGGAGCACAATGTAGTATTGAAGTAGTTCAGAATACATAGTGGTCATCTACTACCTGACCATCCATATTTAATCACTTGATCTTTAAAAAAAATCTGAAAATATTCAATGTTATGGTAACTTTCCGATTTATATTGTGTCGATGTTGACTTTTTTCGTTCTATTTCTTTTCCCTACACATGATATTTTATTTCATGTTTCAGAACAAAGCTGGACCCACTGATTAACTTGAAGAGACCATCCCCTGTGTTACACAAACTGTGTAATATCTGTCAAAAAGACAATGAGGATGAGCTTAGGGATTCCAGTGATCAAGGTTTGAAATGCATAGAACTAGTCACTTCCACCAGGAGAAAACTTAGAGACTACAAATACCACGATGCAATCGATCGAATAGAGAATGCTTTCATATCAGGATTTACAAGTTCACTCGTATAGCACAGAAGCTGTTATGCACAATACACTGACAAAGGCAAAATCGAGAGAGTGCAGAATGAGTTCCAAAGACAAGGATGCTCAACAGAAGCAAGTACTTCTGCAGATACTGGTAAACATTCCATGCCAGGTCGCAAATCTGTCACGCCGATGGACTGGAATCAGTATCTGTTCTGTCAAATGTCTTCACAGAAACAGAGGATCATTTCTGTAATGACCTTGAAGAAGAGCCAGGAGATTCTGCAGGCTGCAGGATCTGATCGAAATCTGTCTTCTTCTTGCAGGTGTGAACGATCTCATAGCAGCTGAAGGCAAATATCACTTAGCTTGTTACAGTGGTTTCTCAAAGTCAGTAGCGAAAGCAAAAAAAGGTAGCAAAGACAATGATATCTCCATGGCATGGCTATGCAACGAGTTGCAACATTTCCCTCCCAAAGGATGTGTTCTCGAACTAGCTAAAGTTTGCGATCGTTACTACATATTAGTTGGAGAAGCTAATGTCACCATCCCCCAATCATATGTAGGTCGTCGATCTTCCTTCAAGGAAAGTCTTATTGCCCGTACAGGAGATGTGTTTGACTTCATCGTTTTGCCAGATCGAACAGTGACAAATGACAGATGTCTACTTTTCCCTTCCAAGTACAAGCATGCACCTTTATCAGAAATGCCTGTTGCGGAATCTGATGATGACTTGTTGAAAATACCTGTATGGAAACCCGAGAGTGATATTTTCATGTCATTGGTGCATGTGGCATTGAAACTCCGTGGAGATATCTTGGCGCACCCAGGAAATACAGGTTTTGATATCAGTGACGAGAAGGCTGCAGATTGTGTTCCCGACTCACTGTGTATGTACCTGAGACTGCTGTATGAAGGTCCTTCGGTACTGGACAGCGAACCAGACAGCACCGATGTTATTCCAGTAAGAATCAAGGTGCTCAGTGTTGGTTAAGATATGGTGTTCAGTGTCAGTGGCAGAAAGAAGTGGACACCAAAACATATTGGACTAGGCAGTATGCTGCATCAGGCAACTGCATCAAATGAACTTCTTCAACTTTTCTATAGTGCTGGACACACCATAAGTTATGAATCAGTTTTGAAGTTAGACACATCTCTTGCTGAAAGTACACTCTTAACGAGGCATCCTCAGACTGGTGCTGTCATTCCACCTAACTTGCTGAGAGATGAGTTTGTACATTTCACAGCAGATAATGTTGATATAAACGATGCTAAACTGGATGGGAAGAAAACCTTTCATGCGACGCAAGCTGCAGCATGGCAGGGAGGGCCGGCTCCTGACTTACTGTTCAGCAATCTCAAGCCATCCAATAAAACCAAGCTTGATGTCCCCACAGCTATGGATGAGTTGATTCCTGTCAGCATCATTGAAGGACATGCAGATGTTACATTCCAAGAAGCTGTACAGAAAGATTGGTACACTGTCGCCGAGGATAAAAGTGATGCCGCTATCAGAGCACGAGCAACTGATATGGCCTTTGTCATTGAAAGGCAGGACAAAGCTACCAAACCTGGTTGGAGCGTGTTCAATCAAGCCAACAGCTCTGATGTTCATGAAGTGACTTCCATAGGTTACATGCCAATAATACAAGCACCTGCCCATGAACTGGACACACTCAATACTGTTGTTCAGAGATTTATTCATGTATCTTCATCACTTGGACAGAAACATGTTGTGCTGACCGTAGACCAGGCACTGTAATGTAAACTGAATGCTTGACAATCACATCTGAAAACGAAGAATATGTTGCTGAATAAATTTCATCCAATCATTTTATTCCTTGAATATATAACTTAAGAAATATATACCGTCGGTACCTTTGCAGGAGGATGAAAGTCCGAGTCTTTAAGTCCTTGGTGCTTCCAGTCTTTACTCTGCAGATGTGAGACTTGGACTCTTAACCAAGGACCTGAGATTGAGACTTAACCCCTTTGGGACCAGGTCTCTTCGGAGAATACTTGGCTATCGCTGGTCAGACTTTGTGTCGCACGAGCAGTTGCTCAGAGAAGCTCAGATGAGATTTGTTACTTGTATTGTCCATGACCATCAGCTGCAGCTGTATGATCATGTGGCTCCTTTTCCTGACGCTGATCCTACTCACCAGATTCTCTCAGCAAGGGAGCCTCGTGAGTGGAAGAAGCCATCAAGGCGACCATGTGCCTCGTGGTTGCAGCAGTTTGATCGGCATCTCAAGGAGATAGGGATGGGCCAGGCATCTGCCTGGGGATGGCCAGATGGAGGCCCCTGGAGTACCGGTGGAAAGTGGACGCAGCGACGTGCTTCTCCGGTGCATGTTCCCATACCTGACCTGACCTGGGTTTTGACCTTTAGGATGGTGAAGATCTTCATCTTCCATTTTCTTGACTCATTTTCATTCTGTGATTCTGATAAACCAAAGAAGATTAGGTTGTTTTTTCCATATATCCTTCTCTTCCAAGACTTCTATAAATGCAACCGTTCTTTGGTTACTTGCTCATCAAACTTCGCCAATGGTTCAATGAGCTCTTGAAGTGCATCTTATAGCAAATATGTCTTTATCTCTCCAAACTTTACATGGACAAACAGGTCAGATCCTGAGACAACAGCCCCATATTTCTCAAATCTTGCTTTTAAACTTTCAATAGTTGTGTCTAATATCCTGGTACGCACACCCACTTCAAAGTCTTTTCAAACCTCAGCAATTTGTTCATTTCACAAAGTTTGCAAATTCGCAAACTTCAGGGATCCATTTTCTTTTGCGGTCTTTTCTCCAGAAAGAACTGCAAGACAATGCGTGTCCAGAGTACCAATCATGTACTTTTATCAAATCAATTCTGTTTGCACGTATTGAGATAAAGGTGTTGTTCATTTGAAGATTATGCTTATTTCATAAACGCAGTCATGCTTATTTCATACTTGAACCCTAAAAGTGTGTCTTTGTGATTTCTAGCTTGTGCTCACAATTCAGTTTTTTCTGATTCTTCAATCATGCCTTGGGAGAGAATCACATCAACATACATGGAACTTTGTGGATTTTCCAATGAACCAAATATTTCAGTCAGTGCTGCATCCTTTGTCGACCCTCTTTCGCCAATGGTTTGTAGTCGGTGTTCACTGCTTTTTGACTGATCTGATCTCGTACATCTGTTCCTTCATATAGTTCTCTTTGAAAAAAATAAAGCAATCCAATTCAACAGAGAAAAGAGTGAGGTCACCGCAATGGGTGATAGAGTTGCATCAATAATCAAAAGATTTAATATACGGTCATACGAGCGAAGAACCCTTCCTGAGGGATGGGATAATTCCCCCAGAATTAAGGACGGGATGACTTTTAATATTTACAGTCCCCATAAACTAGGAGTAGTGGCATCACGTGTCCCAAAAATTTCTGCATTCCTTATTCAACTTTCTGCATTCTGTCACTTCCTGTGTGTTTCTCCAACTCACATAATCTGCACACCTCTAATTCGGCATTCAACATTGTGAACCTATACTCATGCATTACATTTAATTTTTTCACAGTTTCTGCTTTATGTTTTAAAGTTAAATCAATCCTGTCTGATTGGGCTTATTCTGATGCGTTGCAACAATAAATAAATAAAAAACATCATAAAGTAATATCTCCCTTTTGGGCACAGACAGACAGCTTTATGAGGAAACGGACACATTACATTTCACACACAATGGGCATAGGTTTGGTGTGCTCGATGGAAACAAAATGGCGTCAAATTGCCAGTTATGCTAGGAGGGGGACAGTAGATAATATTAGGACTCGAGTAATACTCAATCACTCAATCAAGCACGAATTACATGCACATGCATGTTTGCTCCAGATTCTGTTCTGCCCCTGTTTCCCAACCCTTCTCTTCTCCCCTGCTTTCCAGCCATTCTCTTCGCCCAATGCGTTCTGGCCCTTATCTTCTCTTCTCTTCTCTTCTCCCCCTGCGTACCAGCCCTTCTCTTCTCCCCATGCTTCCGAGTCCTTCTCTTCTCCCCAAGCTTCCGAGCCTTCTCTTCACCCCCTACGTCCTGACCCTTCTCTTCTCTTCTCTTCTCTTCTCCCACTGTATCCCGGCTCTTCTCTTCTCCCGCTGTGTCCCGGCTCTGCTCTTCTCTTCTCTTCTCTCCCTGCATCCCAGCCTTTCTCTTCTCCCCCTGCGTCCCGGCCCTTCTCTTTTCCCCGTGTCCTGGCCCTCCTCTTCTCTGCTCCCCCAGCATCCTGGCTCTTCTCTTCTCTTGTCTTCTCCCCCTTTGTCCCAGCCCTCCTCTTCTCTTCTCCTCTCCCCCTTCGTCCCGGCCCTCCTCTTCTCTTCTCTTCGCCCGGCCCTCCTCTTCTCTTCTCTTCGTCCCGGCCCTCCTTCTCTTCTCTTCTCCCCCAGCATCCCGGCCCTTCTCTTCTCCCCTGCGTCCCGGCCCTTCTCTTTTCTTCTCCCCCTGCGTCCCGGCCCTTCTCTTCTCTTCTCTTCTCCCCCAGCGTCCCGGCCCTTCTCTTCTCTTCTCCACCAGCGTCCCGGCCCTTCTCTTCTCTCCTCTCCTCTCCTCTCCCTGCGTCCCGGCCCTTCTCTTCTCTTCTCTTCTCCCCCTGCGTGCCGGCCCTTCTCTTCTCTTCTCTTCTCTTCTCCCCCTGCGTGCTGGCCCTTCTCTTCTCTTCTCTTCTCCCCCTGCGTCCCGGCCCTTCTCTTCTCTTCTCTTCTCTTCTCCCCCTGCGTCCCGGCCCTTCTCTTCTCCCCCTGCGTCCCGGCCCTTCTCTTCTCTTCTCCCCCTGCGTCCCGGCCCTTCTCTTCTCTTCTCTTCTCCCCCTGCGTCCCGGCCCTTCTCTTCTCTTCTCTTCTCCCCCTGCGTCCCGGCCCTTCTCTTCTCTTCTCCCCCTGCGTCCCGGCCTTTCCCTTCTCCCCCTGCGTCCCGGCCTTTCCCTTCTCCCCCTGCGTCCCGGCCTTTCCCTTCTCCCCCTGCGTCCCGGCCTTTCCCTTCTCCCCCTGCGTCCCGGCCTTTCCCTTCTCCCCCTGCGTCCCGGCCTTTCCCTTCTCCCCCTGCGTCCCGGCCTTTCCCTTCTCCCCCTGCGTCCCGGCCTTTCCCTTCTCCCCCTGCGTCCCGGCCTTTCCCTTCTCCCCCTGCGTCCCGGCCTTTCCCTTCTCCCCCTGCGTCCCGGCCTTTCCCTTCTCCCCCTGCGTCCCGGCCTTTCCCTTCTCCCCCTGCGTCCCGGCCTTTCCCTTCTCCCCCTGCGTCCCGGCCTTTCCCTTCTCCCCCTGCGTCCCGGCCTTTCCCTTCTCCCCCTGCGTCCCGGCCTTTCCCTTCTCCCCCTGCGTCCCGGCCTTTCCCTTCTCCCCCTGCGTCCCGGCCTTTCCCTTCTCCCCCTGCGTCCCGGCCTTTCCCTTCTCCCCCTGCGTCCCGGCCTTTCCCTTCTCCCCCTGCGTCCCGGCCTTTCTCTTCTCTTCTCTTGTCTTCATCCCTTTCGTCCCGGCCCTTCTCTTCTCCCCTTTATGAATCCTGGTGGACAGGTTGGATGTGTGGACCTGGTGGACGAGAATGAATTGATTCGGTTTTAGTGAAGATCTGGATCCGCATTGGGATACGAGAATTTTTATTTTTAAAGTGATTCTTCGATCACCATGGAGAGGAGAGATCGAGGCATGGCTTGAAGGCCGTGGGATACCAAATGTAAAATGCTCAACCAGGTGGAGGTATGCGCTCTCCCGAGTGCCGTTGTACAGTGGTAACTATCCTGGAATTCCTTTGACTCGTGAACAGTACACGTCCATAGTTTAAGGGGTTAAATTAGGAAAAACTTGGTATCCGATTTTGACGAGGTAAATGGTCAGACATTGTCATTGTGACGCAATTTCGGTTTGCAATGACCTGTTTGTTTGTTTGTTTGTTATTTTCCCATCGTTTTCATTTCCCTATTAAACGTCCTGTTGATCCCCAAGATGTTCTCACTTTTTTAGAGGTTTTGCAGAGGTTGCAAAATGGAGGCACGCACACTCGCGTCGAAGCTATATAGCTTGGGTTCAAATCCCGACGCAGCTATAAACTGTCATTCCGGCATTTCACAGGCAGGGTGATTCATCAATGAGTGTACCTTCCCTCGGACGGACGTTAAGCCGGTTGTCCTGTCTGCCGGAATTAGTTGGTGGATGTTATAGATCCCACGGTGTCCTTCGCGAAGAGTATCGGCTGGCTATCGCTGGCGCCATGAAAAAAATACAATTACCTGCTATAACCTATAGAGGGCACTGCATCGGCGGCACAGTCTTGCTTCCAGCAATGATGCCAAACAGCAGCAACAGGAACGTTAGGCTGTTGTGTCCGAGAGGCAGGAAGACACGGGGGCCAGAAACAACTCTGCTTTATTACATGCGCGCGTGAGTACACTGTAATAGCCTCCGAGCGGGCGAGCCATAATATAAAACCCAACCACGTGACTACATGCATCCAACCCCCATACAGCACACTTCCTCCCCCTCTAAATAGCAGAGATTAACAGACAAAATCACCCAAATACCACGGCCTCTTCCTGATCCGTCCCGGACGGACAGGGCCGCCAGCCGGCACAGGCTCAGACGCCCCCTGACTCGGTCGGGGTGACATTCCAGTAGGACTCGCCCCGTTTCTAACATCAAGAGCCCCCGGCCGACAAGCTTGTTCATCTCCCTCGGGAAGGACTGATTCAGGTAAACACCCCGAGTCCGCTAGCCCCGTCGGCGCCGGCACGTCTGGCCTTGGCGATTCGACAGGAATCGGAGGTGGGGGCTCCACCCCCACTTGCCCCGTTTCTGTCATTCGGCACGGAGGGTGACACTGAACAGCGATCATGAATTTGGTCAACGTGCCGTTTCCACACTTTTCCATCATCAGTTTTAACCAAGCAGTTGGCCGGCCCGAGTATTCCGGAGACCACTGCCGACAGCCATCTCCAATCGTGGCAATAATCACGTAACGTTACCCGCTGACCTACTTCAAAAGTGCTTACCAGCATTGGCTGCGATACCGCCCCAGGCCCTGACCTCCCAGGTCGCAGCAAATCCAGTCTAGACCTCAATGCACGTCCATACAGATGCATCGCAGGTGTATCACCAGTGGTTGGATGAACAGCATTCCTATAATACAGCAAGAACACATCAACCATTGCTTGCATAGATGCCCCCTCCCCTCTACGCAACGCACGCTTCAACATTTTAACAAACGATTCAGCCTGGCCATTCGTTGCTGGATGGTATGGTGCAGACTTTAGATGTTTTACACCGTTCTGAATCATAAAATTATCAAAAACACCAGCAATAAACTGTGGACCATTATCAGACACCAGCACCTCGGGTATTCCTTTGTTAGCAAAAATCGTATGCAGCTTCTCCACCGTGTTTTCCGCCGTCGTGCATTGCATAACCACAACCTCCTGCCATTTGGAGAACGCATCAACAACAACCAAAAACACCTTGCCCTTAAAGGGACCAGCAAAATCCACATGGATTCTCTGCCATGGCCTGTCTGGGATAGGCCAGAGGCACGACGCCTGGTGCAGGTTGTCAGCATCCGACTGACATGTAGTGCAATGCTTAATCATCCGCTCGATGTCTCTGTCCAACCCCAGCCACCACAATAGGCTACGGGCTAGACTCTTGGTCTTAATGACGCCAAGGTGGCTGGCATGCAGCTCTTCAAGAAAACGTCACCTGAACTTCGGGGGAATCACCGTTGTCATCCACCACATAATACACCTTTGAGCCAACGACAGCTCTGACGCTTTAGACGCAAACGGTTGATATTCAGGTGTCGAAGGCAGGTCGTTCCAATTCCCAGTGGAGATCGCTTGTACGACACAGGCGAGCACAGGATCGTGGGCCGATTCAACAGCCACCTGCTTAGCCGTGATCGGCCCACACTGGATTTGGCTCAGTGTAAACACATCAACTTGATCGGATGATTCAGACGAAAGTGGGTCCTCCTTGCAAGGCAAGTGAGAGAGACCGTCACAGTTGGCATGGTTCTCGGTGCTCCAGAACTGGATATCGTAGCTGTAGGCAGCAAGGAACAGACACCGTCGCTGTATCCGTGCCGCCGCCGCTACCGGGACACCTCGCTTTGGTTCCAGGATAAATTGGAGTGACTTGTGATCAGTCTGCAAGGTGAAATGACGACCAAGCAGGTGTTGATGAAACTTCCGCACTCCCCAGACGAGGCTGAGGGCCTCCCGCTCGATCTGGGCATATTTCTGCTCTGCTGCTGACAGGGTGCGGGATGCAAAACAAACAGGTCGCTCGGACCCATCGTCCATCTTGTGTGATAGCACCGCTCCGATGCCGTACACGGAGCTGTCACATGCTAACAAGAGCGGACGGTTAAGCTCGTAGTGGACGAGAACCGTGTCCTCTGTGAGTAGCAGCTTGACACGGTCGAACGCTGCCTGTTGGTCGGACCTCCATGCCCAGCATTCCTCCTTCTTGAGCAGTCGTGTTAACGGGGCCAACTCAGAGCTCAGATTGCTTATGAATCTCTGGTAATACTGCGCCATACCAATGAATGAGCGAAGCTGAGTCTTGTCCTGTGGTGGTGGCATGTGCTGGATCGCCTCCACTTTCCGCGGGCCTTTCAACAGCCCCTCCGGCGTGATGATGTGCCCAAGGTGTTCCAACCGTTGTCTGAAGAACGTGCACTTGTCTCTGTTCAAGCGCAGCCCGCAAGCCTCCAATTGCGTCAGCACCTTGTCAATGTTAGCGAGGTGCTGCTCCGCCGTTTCTTCCGCAATGAGCACGTCATCCAGGTAGGTATGAGTGGGCAGGCCAACGCAAACCTGATCCATCGCTTTCTGCCACAAGGCGGGGGCCGAAGCAATCCCGAAACAGAGCCGGGTGTATCGATAGAGCCCTTGACATGTGTTGATTGTCAACAGGTCGCTACTCCCGGGATCCATCTCCAGATGAAAATATGCATCACGCAGATCGAGTTTCGTGAAGAATTTACTCCCTGCCAACCATGCATATATGTCATCGATCGATGGCAGCGGATACTGCTCCACGCTGAGGCCCGGGTTGACCATGGTCTTGAAGTCCCCACATAAGCGAACGTCACCATTCCGTTTCAGCACCGTGATGACCGGAGTGGCCCAGTCCGAGTACGGCACCCGCTCGATAACTCCACAGACCTCCAGCCTGTCCAGCTCACCCATCACCTTGTCCCGCAGGGCATATTGAACCCCCTTTGCCTTACACAATCGTGGCGTCACCCCGTCCTTCGTGAACAGCTTGGCTTGCATGCCCTTGAGTTTTCCAAGCTCGTCGTAAAACAAGCTTTGATGCTTTTGAAGAATCTCCTCCAACTGATTCTCTAATCGGCATGGTATGGTTTGTACAAGGTGAATGGCTGTCCAGTCTAGCCTGATGCGGGTCTGCCAGTCCCGACCGAGCAGAGACGGCCCCCTCCCCCGCACCACATTGAGAGCGGTGTCCTGACCTTGGCAGGCCACGGAGACGTCTGCCATTCCAACCGGCGTTATCTTCTCGCTGGTGTATGTGTACAGCGTGAGGTCTGACCTGATAAGCTTCAGACCGTTTAGCTTACACGCGGTCTGTTCGCCTATGATCGACGCAGCTGCTCCCGTATCAATCTGAAAAATGATCGGCGTTTTGTTGACCTCGACTTCCACAGTCATCGGTCATGTCGTCGCAGGGCCAACTGAAAAGAGACTCATCGTTGGTTGCAGGTCTCGCCCCGGGTCGTCCCGCACATCTCCGTCCATGACCTTAACGGTGGCCAACACCACTCGACACACACGCTTCAGGTGTCCCAGCTTGTTACAATGCAAACACACTCTGTTTATACGGGCATACATGCCGAAGGTGCTGACCTCCAGACCCCCAACATGTCTGCGTGTTCACCTCGCCACCCGATCGGACGTGTTGCGAAGGCTGGCTGCAGTTCGTACCAAAAGTCGTTCGCGCGGGCTGAGGCGCACGGGACATCTCGTTGATTCCCCAGTCACCTGCCATGGCTTGACCGGCGATGGCTCGTACATCCCTGAGGGTCCGTTCGACAGGCGACGCGGTTTCGACTGCAGCGCTGAACGTGGTGTCCTCGAACTTCGTATGCAGTGTCGCCGAAACCATTTTCGGGTCTTGCAAACCGGAAATAAAAATAAACCAATGTGACCCGCAGGGTGACCCGTATCTTGCCAAAAGGTGACCACGTGTGACTTATTTAAGGTCACACTGAGGTGAACAGAGCTGCTATCCACCAGGAGCGACTGCTTGAGGAATATCTGCCCACGAGAGATTGCGATGAGAATAGTTCTACAGAGTAACCATGAAAAATATGCTTTTTCCTCATAACGTCACCAAATGACGTCATAATGTCTCAAGCTTGACATATCTAGAAAGCACTCATCGAGTTGTTCAATTTGAGGTACTACACGATATGGTTCCTAAAACTTGAAAATTTGACCTTGGGGTCAAATATGTTTGACCTTCGGCGCTAACCATGAAGGTCAAGGCCAATCGCCACCAAAAACTAATCAGCTGAGCGCCAGACCATGAACTATATTCCCATGAAGTTTGAAGACGATCCGATCAAAATTACTCAAAAAATAAGGGTTTCGTCGACTCCCCTGATTTGCGACAAAGTGACCTTGACCTTTGACCTTGACCTTCAAAATTTTATGCACCGAAAGGGACCTCTATAGGCCTCTGATATGCGAAGTTACAAAAATTTCCAATGATAACTGTGCTCTGCAGAATTTTTTTTATACGTGATTACAGACAGACAGACAGACAGACAGACAACAACAACAACAACAACAACAACAACAACAACAACAACAACAACAACAACAACAACAACAACAACAACAACAACAACAACAACAACAACAACAACAACAACAACAACAACAACAACAACAACAACAACAACAACACATACAAGCTGACTAACATATCTGGCAAAAACTTCGTTTTGGCAAGATAATAAATCGATCTTTGAGCCTGGCCGGACGCTCATCCGCCGTGAACTCGCAGGCAACGGACAGATGTTTCACCCTCGCCACGAGGTCCGCCACGCGCTCTCCCAGGCTCCTCGCCAGGTGATCGAACTCGTACCGTGCTCGCCGCCGTAACTTCTCCGGCGCAGTGTGCGCCTTCATCTGTTGCACAACCGCACGGAACGTCAGCACGTCGTCTCTTGGCTTGTCGGGTGCAACCAGATCACCTCACAGCCGGAAGTTGTCCGGCGACAGCGATGCCAGAAGGATCGACTTCTTCGTGCCTTCCTCGGCCACGCCGTTTGCGTCGAAATAACATTCCAACTGCTCCGAAAACAGCTCAAAGTCATCGCCGGTGAACACCGGCACTTTGCCGTGAACAGTAACTCGATTACCGTCATCCCCATCCATCGTCGCCAATTGTTGTGTCCGAGAGGCAGGCAGACACGGGGACCAGAACCAACTCTGCTTTATTGCATGCGCGCGGGAGTACACTGCAAAAGCCTCCGAGCGGGCGAGCCATAATATAAAACCCAACCACGTGACAACAAGCATCCACAAGCATCCGACCCCCATACAACACATTGGCCACCCCAGTCGGGTGGATCCTCACTTCCGGCAACACTTCAACGTGAAGGATTTCACGGAAACTTTCACACCTAAACGCTCCAGGATTCCGATCAAAAACAACAACACCTTGGGCTCGCTGACAGCACGTACTGTTAATTTAAAAAAAATTATGATTAAAACACAGCGGAGGTAAGTGGCATATCTAGATCGATTTTAAAAATATCAACACCAAACTAAACCTCGTCCAATTCAAGAGTTTCATTTTTTTCATATAACACGTTTTATAGTGAACGGTGAGAACACCTGAGTTTTTTGGAGGTGGTGCGCAAGAGAAGTTGAGCTGAACCTGCGTTACAAAAAAACAACAACAACAACAACCGCCGAAGAACGACGAGCGGTTCCGTATTTTATTTATTTATTTATTTTTTGAACATAACGACAGATCTGCCCAGAGATCACATGGCGGAAAATGATTTGTCGTGGGATGAAGAAGCTTTGGCTGCAGGAGGGGAACGATCGGAAGTGCTGGAGGAACCTGCGAGTGACAATCCCATGGAGAGAGTCTTACTTGAGCCGTACAACTACTTATTACAGCTACCCGGTAAAATTACACGCTGTCATATCTACCATTTTCGTGATGAAAACAACACCATTGAGTGAAAACAACCACTGAGTGGCTGCTTTGAGTGAAAACTACCATTGAGCGGCTGCTTTGAGTGAAAACTACCATTGAATGGCTGATTTGGGTGAAAAACTACCATTGAGCGGATGATTTGGGTGAAAAACTACCATTGAGCGGATGATTTGAGTGAAAACTACCATTGAGCGGCTGCTTTGAGTGAAAACTACCATTGAGTGGCTGCTTTGAGTGAAAACTACCATTGAATGGCTGATTTGGGTGAAAAACTACCATTGAGCGGATGATTTGAGTGAAAAACTACCATTGAGCGGATGATTTGAGTAAAAGCTACCATTGAGCGGATGATTTGAGTGAAAACTACCATTGAGTGGATGATTTGAGTGAGAACTACCATTGAGTGGCTGCGTTGAGTGAAAACTACCATTGAGTGGCTGATTTGAGTGAGAACTACCATTGAGTGGCTGCTTTGAGTGAAAACTACCATTGAGTGGCTGCTTTGAGTGAAAACTACCATTGAATGGCTGATTTGGGTGAAAAACTACCATTGAGCGGATGCTTTGAGTGAGAACTACCATTGAGTGGCTGCTTTGAGTGAAAACTACCATTGAGTGGATGATTTGAGTGAGAACTACCATTGAGTGGCTGCGTTGAGTGAAAACTACCATTGAGTGGCTGATTTGAGTGAGAACTACCATTGAGTGGCTGCTTTGAGTGAAAACTACCATTGAGTGGCTGCTTTGAGTGAAAACTACCATTGAATGGCTGATTTGGGTGTAAAACTACCATTGAGCGGATGCTTTGAGTGAGAACTACCATTGAGTGGCTGCTTTGAGTGAAAACTACCATTGAGTGGCTGATTTGAGTGAAAAACTACCATTGAGTGGCTGCTTTGAGTGAAAACTACCATTGAGTGAAAACTACCATTGAGTGGCTGCATTGAGTGAAAACTACCATTGAGTGGCTGATTTGGGTGAAAAACTACCATTGAGCGGCTGCTTTGAGTGAAAACTGCCATTGAGCGGCTGCTTTGAGTGGAAAATAACTTTACACAAGTTGGATCAGCATACCAAAGGAGAATCTTTACTTTCTTATATCCAGAGGAACAGCATTGAATGATTCACTGAAACTGCATTTCACTGCATCTGATGCATCACTGCATCAGCGGCATAGACACGTCCCAACCAATGATGCAACCAGCAGCCACAGGCTGCACTCGATAGAGAGAGACTGAGACTGAGACTGAGACTGAGACAGAAGCCCGAAGCAATTCTTCTCCACACCTTGACATTCCAAAGAATGGGAGAGTGAAACATTTGGCAATTCAACTACAGGAATAGCTGCTAAGCATTAGGCAAAATAATTCAGAACTGCAAAAACATGTCCACTTTGGGTGGAGGGAGAGAATGACATTATCATGGCAAAAGTTGCAGTAGTATCAACTAGGTCACAGTGTTTCATAGTAAGACATTCCTTTTGTCAATATGTAGGTCAAAAGACTCTTGGGTAAAGGGAAATATTACTGACAGCCAATTTGACTATTGCACAAAAATTAAATATATAAAGTACCAGCAACAATTATAATTGAGAGTACTTGAATATTATTATTTTTCTTCCACATCCCCCCCCTTTTTTTTTTCCATATCAATAAAGAATTTGAATAATCATATTACACCTGATCAACATACCCCGTTCCTTGAGGAGAAAAGATATCCATTCCACAAGTTCAATCAATAATGGCAGGGAGCGCTCACAAGAAAAGAATGCTGGATGACCGCCATTTCAATAGTGTCCCAGCCAGGTTAGTGAGTGTGTTTCCATTTAAGAGTGAATTTTTATAAGATAGGCCCAAAATGGTAACATTTGAACATTGATGTCTTCAGATATTTTTCAAATTTTTATCCTAGTTTGTGTATGGTCTAAAACTCAGCCAAATTTTTGATGTGATTGACCCATTCCCCGTCGTTTGGGCCACACCCAAACTTTGGAGATTTTGACACCCTTGAAATTTTTTTCCATTTTCAAAGTGAATTATTTAGAATAACCATCAATTGCCCAAGGAAATTCCTTTACAAACTTATTTTATGGTTTGGGCACTCAAATATTTTTGAACAAAAATCTTTGGGATCTGGATGGTTCTGGATGGTTATGGATAGTGGTGCCACCTATAATCCCTTTCAGCAAACATTCACTTCAGACTTTCTCTGGCCATATTTTTAATAACGATCAAAGTCCCATGGATTTTATTAGTGCATAAGATAGTACAAGTACTGTACTATCGTCTGAAAGTGAAACATTCAAGGGACCTTGGTGGTTATGGCAGTAAAAGGGGTCTCAAGACCACTTCGGGCGATACGAAGCCCTTTTTCGAGCCACACCCACTCCCATAACCATCCTAATATTTTGAAACTTATATTATCAAATGAAAGTTCCATGGGACCTTTTAAAAACAAAGAATAAAACAGATCCAAAGTTGCCTTGTTTGACAGATAATGTACATATAATGTACAGGTATATGTACATGACATGTACATGGTCTGCCTCTATCACCAATTTCCATCACTTACTACAGAAGTCCACTATATTCCATTGCTGATTCTATTTGAAACTGTAAAATATGTATGTATTCTGAAATAAATGCTGTTTTGAGCGAATTTTGTCTTTTGTATACATTCTTTATCTTGAAACCACGTAATTATGAGATGCAAGGTGATTTCTTTCATTTGTATTTGCCACCTTACATGACTTTTTTTCCCATCATGCCATTTGTAATTTCGTTTTCTTTGTTTTGGTAAGATGAAAGAACATGAAACAAAAGAAAGCTGAATTTATATCCCCCCAATCCTTATATATCATTCCTGGTAAGTTACAATTTCCCACATTTGTCTGCTTATAAATAGGTCAAAGGTTATCTGGGATTCGCAATTTTGAAATCCAGCATCAATTCAATCCAAGATACCATGTGTTTACTGTCTGTTCCTCTGTGAAATCAGCATAGTTCTATCATTCGGCATTATGAATGTAGGTCGTACTAATGCCATGGTGTCATTGATAGCATGACTGAGTCGAGTTCATGTTTAGTTGATTTATTTATATTTTGGCTTGTTGAATGAAAGCCAGTAGAAAAATGGGGCGATTTGAACATTGCTTCCTGCTGTTCATGCTCAGTCCATTCTGAAAAAACAGGCTAAATAAAATCTTATCGAAAAAAATCCTTTTATTCATGCACCAATAAAAGTTTAGTCTTACTTCTCCAAACACATACTTTTGCTCGACAGTAAATGCATCTTTATGTTTCAGGGGACATCACTCAGCCATGGCATATAGATCGTGCATTTTCTACAACGGAAATCATGGTATTTTCTGCCACGAAGAGCTCACTCACTGACCAGTATAGCATCACTGAATTCTGGAGAATGGAGAGGCTGTCAAGGTTTCATTCCTTCATTTGTGTGAAAAGGAATTATTCATTTGGCCCATTACACCAGAGATCGAAGAACACCCAATTTCAACAGTTCTTTGCAAGATGCATCCGCCAACGGTTATCAACAATCGATGCCAGCTGATCTTCCAAAAGAAAGATTATGAAGATGCCAAGGCATACATCAAACATTTAGCATAGAAAAAATGTGGACAGATTCCCATGGACCATCCTAAAAATACTGTCTTTCTTATAAACCATCCTACCCAAGAGTTACATAAATTGTTTCTAAATATTTCATGGATTTTCTTCAAACTTTTCAGGAAAATAAAAGATTCACATTGAGAAAACATTTTTCTACCTATCTCGGCCACATTCAAAACAGCATGGGGTTAAAGGAAACAAACAGATTTTTAGTATGGATGGCCCAAAAACAGATTAGACATTTAGTGAAAGTACTTTACTCTTGAATCAGCAATGGAATATAGTGGACTTCTGTAGTAAGTGATGGTAATTGGTGAAGAGGCAGACCATGTACATGTCATGTACATATACCTGTACATTATATGTACATTATCTGTCAAACAAGGCAACTTTGGACCTGTTTTATTCTTTGTTTTTGAAAGGTCCCATGGATTTTACTATTGGTTTTGTTATTGTAAATATGGAACTTGCATTTGATAATATTAGGATGGTTGTGGGTGTGGCTCGAAAAAGGGTTTCGTATAGCCGAAGTGGTCTTGAGACCCCCTGTACTGCCATAACCACCAAGGTCCCATGAATGTTTTACTTTCAGAGGATAGTACAGTACTTGTACTCTCTTATGCACTTATAAAATCCATGGGACCTTGATGGTTATTAAAAATATGGCCAGAGAAAATCTGAAGTGAATGTTTGCCGAAAGGGATTAGAGGTGGCACCACTCTCCATAACCATCCAGATCCCATAGATTTTTGTGCAAAATATTTTAGTACCCAAACCATATAATAAGTTTGTAAAGGAATTTCCTTGGGCAACTGATGGTTATTCTAAATAATTAACTTTGAAAATGGAAAAAATTCAAGAGTGTCAAAATCTCCAAACTTTGGGAATGGGTCAATCACATCAAAAATTTGGCTTTCTGAGTTTTAGACCATACACAACCTAGGATAAAAATTTGAAAAATATCTGAATACATCAATGTTCATGGGTGTGCCTATCTTATAAAAATTCACTCTTGATTCATGACCTGTTGATCAGCTGGTGTCACAAATTGAAAAGACTTGCTACCCGAGGCCAGAAGATAAGCAGGTCAGGGTGTAGATAGAGCTGCAACCAACGGGAAACAGTCTTGACACTCCTTGAGCTGCAGAGAAGGTAGATCTTGGCAGGTACGAGCTTGAGCCTGACAATGGGTTGAAGGAGATGAAAAGGACTCGAGATGTGACCCAGAGATCCAGCCCCAGCAGAGTTTGGAGCCTCGCAGCAGCAGTTCATGCAATCAGGTTTAATTCACCAAGCGAGCTGTGCACGTTGGAGGCAGCCACGATGGCTGCACGAGCCCCACCCGCACCATTGAACACGTGTTGCAGATGACTCGCCGTGTGGACCTTCAGGGCCTTCGTTGTGTATTGTGTGACCACGGCAAGTTCACGATGTGTTTGCGAGTGTGGTTGGGGACATTCTTCTCGGCAGGCACCACGTAGCAGCAACGTTAAGTCTTTGCCTTGCTAGGGTTTGGCTTGTCCAACCTTCTCTTCAGTCGGTTTTTATCTTTTTTTCTCTTTCTTTAACATGCTCATCTTATCACCTCAGGAAGGGGGTCGTGTCACGATCACGTGTTGAATGGCCAATCACTCAAATGTGGATTCTCCCCATTGTCCAATCTTTCGGTGGAAGTTCTTCCAAAGCTGCATTGGACGAAATTGTACGCTGCATAATTCAACTGCTCTCAACACTCAGAAACAAACAAAAATCAAGGTTAAGCATCTAACGTACATTTCTTGTCATATCAAAATTTTACCCTTTCCTTTCCTTACCCCTCCCCCCCCCACCTAAACGACATGCTAAAATATATATAAATCTCAGTTGTATGTATATTCAAAAACATTCATCTCATTTGCTATTTCCATGTTGAAAGGGCAGCAGTATTTATCAGGGTTCCAATTTGCAATCAAGAATTCTTTTCACCATCCTTCAAAAATCCCTTCTCGTCAAGAAAAATATTCCATCATCTGTACAATAATTATGAAAGTTAGCTCCTTCTTCTTCTACAATTTTCATTCACAAGCAGTTCCAGAGCAACTATCATTATTACTTACGAAATCAAAAGATTTCGTAAGTCTTTTGATCACTTCCGGACTCTGTTTGTTACTTACAAAATCATATTGATGACTTCCGTCCTCTGTTTGTGTGTTTGTTTGTTTGTGTGTGTGTTTGCATGTTTGTTTGTAGGCACGATAACTCGAGAACGGAAGAAGCTACCAATGTCAAATTACACCACGCGATTCAGGAGGGTGATGGCTAGCGCTGATTAGATTTTGGTCAAAATCTGTCAGAGGTCAAACATAATTCCGTAAATTAATGTGGAGAAATGGAGTATTTTTGCTTCGGTCGACGTTATGAGTTCGTTTCAACTTCGATTTTAATTTTGTCTTCGGTTTTTTGCGATTGCTAAGGACGCTTAACACTCGGTTGTCGAAATTCTGGTAAAAATCGGATGTTTTGGAGACGTTTTAAGATTGTATAAAAAATATTTCACTCTCCGCGTCACGGTTCATCACGTGGTGCAGCGCGCTCGAGCAGACGCGCCGTTGAGTCACGTAAAAGTGTTGTGTGTGCACGCTGACTGTGTTTTCGATAAAGATGGTGTTTAAAAGTCATTTTTTTTATCCCAATAAAGGTTATCGTCGCATGCCTGACTCGCTAAGCCATCAGATTATGTAAAGATTGTTGGTTGATGGCCGAATATTACGGTTTTGTGACTTTGATAAAATAATATAAAATAATTGCGTTGAGAAATGGAGATTTTTTTTCTTCGGTCGACGTTACGATTTTTGATCGTTTGGTACAGAATCATCGTAGAAACTTTTGGTTTGCTTCGCTACCTTCTCTAGAGACAGCTTTTATTAGATAAGGTCAGAGGTCAAGTTGACGATTTCATAAGTACCAGTCTATGACTGCTTGTTACTTACGAAATCTTTAGATTTCATAAGTATATTGATGACTTCCGTCATCTGTTTGTGAGTTTGTTTGCAAGGGAGTAGCCAGAGGTCCAAAAGTGATGAGGTGAACTTGGTTGATGCAACGGTGCGTGTAGCGCAGTGTTGAGAGTGCCAACGGTGCGAAGCCATTACGGCGAGGGGTCTGGGGGCCTAGAGTGGCCCCCAGAAGGCAATGCATTTTTGATTGTGGGAATTTTTGATTTCAAAGTTGTGGGAATCGAACCGGGCTTTCGACCTTCTTCGACGAACTAACTCCAACAAGCTATAGCACGTATCCTGTTTCCTTATTTTAATGTCCACAACATTGTTTTGTGACCTTTTAAAGGTTATGCAAAGGTCAAATTTTGAAAGTTGTTGAACGAAACCGGGTTTTCGACATTTTGCAACTACAGTAATAACCTGTCACCCGTACCACATCATGTTGATCATTTTTATAACTTGGTCAAAAATTATCACATTGTGTCATCCTTGACTTCTGAAACAATCTACATCGTCAAATACCACTCGTGAACCATTGTCGTCTTCAGACATGTTTGTTGTTGTTTTGGTTTATTTTGTGACATCTTCCATTCACACCTGTCTGGAAATTTTTTGCTCTGAGGGCAAGCTCAGGATACCTTCTCTGGTTTGTTGTCTTTGTGTTTGCTTGCAAATTGGATTTTGTAGTCTGTTGCACTTTTTACATACTCAAGCCAATTTTGCTGTTGTTAATCTGTGCACTTGGTTGAGTTCCTTCGGGCCACTACCTCCTCCTCGTCTCGGCAGGTTCATTTTTGGGATGCAGTTTTTTTTGTTTTTTTTTACATTTTGTGGATGGGGATGAGTTTCCTTATTTGGATGTCTAATTTATTGATTTCCACTTGTGGCCAGTTTATTATTCCGCAGCTGTACTGGAATACCAGTTGGTATTGTGAGTTGGTTTACGGCTTTGATTTTGTTCCTTCGAGAAAGGGTATATGTTTTTCAGAATCAGCCTCGTTCTACACAGGTCTTCTTCTTCCTTTGGCTGCTCCCGTTAGGGGTCGCCACAGCGGATCATCCGTATGATCCGCATAGTGATTTGGCACATGTTTTACGCCGGATGCCCTTCCTGACGCAACCCTGGTCGCCTCTTACGACACAGGGATATGGTACACCTATTTTAACCGGGGTATACACCGGCCCAGTACACTGGTACTCACTTCGCCGACCTCGGAAGGATGACAGGCTGAGTCAACCCCCTGGTGTATTAATTCAGTGGCCGAACGGGGCTTGAACTCAGGACCTTTTGGATCCCAAGCCGCTGCCCTAACCACTGTGCCAACACCAGGCTTGCCTCGTTATACACAGGTATTGTTTGGTAATTAACCTCCGTCCATCTTCTGTTTTCACCCCTGTCTGTCTGTTTGTTTGTTTGTGAACAGTATTACGGAAAAACTCCAATGGATTTCGACGAAACGTGGTGGGGGGATTAGGAATGGTCCAGGATCATGCCATTAGATTTTGTCCAATATGTCCAATATGACATGCCAAAGTCCAATATGGCCGCTATGGCGGCCATTTTGAAAAAATATTTGAATTTTTGTTTTTGCATTTCTACATGTTTTACGTGATTTCCAACCCCCCCCCAAAAAAAAAATTGTTAGATTAAAAAAAAACAAATTTTGCACTTTTTTTTTTCAAAAAAATTTCGTTTTTTTATTTTTTTTTATTTTTTTTTATTTTTTGGCATTTCTACATACATGTCGATCTAGTTTAGTTTATTCAATCGTGGTTCAGTAGAGTCTGATCCGTTTTGACCTACAATGAATAGGATATCAGGTTCACTTGAGTGACCCAGCAGTATTGGCAGCAGAGGTTTTGCACTCCACAGAGTGCTCCCCCTCTAGTTGTTTTGTGTATTTGTTTGTGACATATATTTGGTGTTGCTCTTCTACGCCGAGGTATTTGTATGATGCTTCATTGTCTCGCTCCTGTATTGTGTTTCGGTCGATTTTTTTTTTTTTTTTTTTTTTTTTTTTTTTTTTTTATGTTGTCCACTTTTGTTGGTCTATCTTGTATGAATGTGTATTTGGCACACTTATCTCGGCCAAATTCCATTTGAATGTTGCCAGAGTATCGTTTCACTAATTTCAGTTGTTTTGCCAATTTGTCATTGTTTGGTGCAAAGAGTTTTAAATCGTCCATGTAAAGTAGATGTGTCACCTTTCTTGTCTCTTTGGACATTCTCTTATTTGACGTCAGGGTGTATCCAGGTCCTTGCTCATGAATGAGGTTGCTCAGTGGGTCCAGTGCAGGTCAAAATAAGAGGGGTGAAAGGCCATCTCCCTGGAAGATCCCATGACGTATCTTCACTCCGGATATTTCGATATTTCCTTCCAAGTGCTGTTATATCAATGTGCTATTCCAAAGCTTCATTGTTTTCTTTATCAGTTTGATTATTTGGGGATTCATCTTGTACAATTGTATGCATTTTGTCATCCATGAATGTGGAACACGATCCAAAGATTATTTTTGTGGTCTATCCATACTGTGGATAATTTGGTGAACTCTTCTTGTATTGCAATTTTTTAGTACAGCCTTGTTTAGTAGTAGGTGGTCTGTTGTTCCATAGCATCCTCTCTTGCATCCCTTCTGTTCTGCCTTTAGGTCTCCTTCTTGTTCGGTGGTGATACATCATTTCTGTGATGATTCCTATCAGAAGTTTGTACATTGTTGGTAGACAGGTCATTGGTCTATACTTGTGAGTTAGTTGGGTTTCTTGAGATTTTGGGATGAGGAAGGTGTTACCTTCTGTAAGCCACTCATCTGAGGTCTCTACTTGGATTAGTTTGTTGATTGCTCGAGATAAGTTTGTTGAATGTTCCTCTGTCTGGGTCCCATGCTTAGTTCTTTGATTCTTTGATTCTTTGTCCTTCCGCTTTCTGGTCCGAGAAGAATTGATTCTTTTTATGGTGGTGGCTGTTCCATTAATGCAAAGTGTAATTTGTGCCATTTGAAATGAAAGGTTTTTAGGTGCTGAAAATAAAAAATAATGTAACCCCTTCTGTCCATCAATTACGTTCCGCTCCAACCATTATTCATTCAGGTTTACAGGGCTATTTGTGTCGGGACCTATTTACAATAATGACTTGATGACTATGAATGAAGGTTTTCGCTGGGAGTCGAATGATGAAAGGATGAGCAGGTGATGTTAAATTACGAGAGGTGAAAGGGTGAAGCATTACCGAAAGAAGCATGAAATATAGAAATGAATAACAGCAAGGAACAGGTTTCTTGTTGAAATACTGGATAGATAGATGAAGAAGGGGAGCTCCAAGCTAAACCCACACAACGCATGTATCACTCAAACCTCTAAGACACAGGGAGAGCAATCTAATCTATGACATAACTCACTCTGGGAACCTATGTGTGTCTGGTATGCTTGGAGGTGTACTTGCAAAACCGCAACTGCTTGGTGAGGGTTTACCATGAGGAATGAGACATGGCAGCTGACTTCCTGGTCCTTCATTGGATGGCAAATGTGTAAAACTCTACCAATGCTGCACAGAATAGTGATTTGTACTTGGAATACGTTTCCTCAGGAATTCATTCTGAATTATTATATTCGACATGTTTTGTGTATTCATGCAAAGATTAGCATTGACTTTTTGCAGGTAAGCAAATCCGGAGTAAACTGGCTGAGGCATTCAACTACTGGCTGAAGATTCCTGATGAAAAATTTCAGGTGAGATGTTAGTCCACCATCCTTGTAGAACCAGAAGGGGAATCTTGGTGAACATGAAAATTTTGAGGCTCAAGGAAAGAGAATTGTTTTTTTCCAGAGGTGGATCTATCTGCACAATGTTTGAGATCGTGCTTTTACCTTTGCTGCAATTTGAACAATTGATTGATGACAGTGATACGTGCACCTCACGACCTTCTCCTCAGGTCATAATTGAGGTGATTGAGATGCTCCATAATGCAAGCCTGTTGATTGACGACATTGAGGACAGCTCACGACTACGACGTGGACATCCTGTTGCACACAGCATCTATGGCGTCCCTTCGGTCATCAACTCTGCAAATTATGTCTACTTTCTTGGGCTCCGCAAGGTGCTCACTCTCGAACACCCCCAGGCCGTCCCGATCTTCTGCCAGCAGCTACTGGAGCTGCATCGTGGCCAAGGGATGGACATTTTCTGGCGTGATAGCTTTCAGTGCCCCAGTGAGGCGGATTACCTTGTCATGGTAAGGCTCTACAAATTGCCGGTAACGCAAGTTATTCATGAAGGCACATTAAGTGCAGTGCACTACTTTACCTAATTTTCACCCAATTAGAATGCAGTAAAAATGAAATTATCATTATGCAGACACCAGTTTATGTGCAAGCATTTCTTACATGGCCCAAATTCAAGAGACAGACCACATTTTCTAACATGAGACACCTAAAGGATGCACCATGTTTTTCAGCGTATCCTACAAGTCGATGTGGAGTACAGGTCGAATTGGCTAATTTCCCCCTTTTTGGTTCACGAGCGCCAGCCAGAGTGACATCTATATTCGTTATGTCTTTGTGTCTGTCTGTCCAGAGCATAACTCCGTGGACTTTGATCCGATCTTGATGAAACTTGGTTATATGTTCGATATCAATGTCTAGTTGTGTTTTCCTGGATGAGGGCATGCTACGTCCATTGTGGGTGGAGCCACGCCCAAAAAATAGCCATTTTTAGGGGGTAGTCGGATTAAAAATCTATCTTGTTCGAGGGAATTGACTGAATGGAATGGGTTTTTCGGTATTTGAATAGCAAAATGAATTATCTAAAACTTGTCGTTGTCCGATTTTTCATTTTCGTCTCAAAGTCACGAGGTCAAAAACTTAGAAAATTGCGAATTTTGATATAAAAATCATATGACTGGCTAAACTTTGAGAGCTGGCATGACAATATTTTTATGCATAATCTTGAGGTCATTCCCCACCTCAAGTCTTGAAACCATTTTGCTCTATCTCGAACACCTTGCCCGTGGTGCCTCCTTCAAGTTTGTTTTTACGTTGATTTCATCAAAGTATGGATTTCATCAAAGAAGAGTGTGAAATGCCATATAGCCTATATGATGTTATATTGTTCCTGGAATGTTCCAGAGGAAGTTTTGCACCAAAGGTCATAATCCTTGACCTTTGACCTTTAAAGGTCACAAAGGTCAACTTTTCAAAGTTGTGGGAATCGAACCGGGTTTTCGACCGTCTTCGATGAACTAACTCCAATAAGTTATAGCACGTGTCCTGTTTCCTTATTTTAATGTCCACAACATTATTTTGTGACCTGTAAAGGTCAAATTTTGAAAGTTGTTGAACGAAACCGGGTTTTCGACATTTTACAGCTAATAATCTGTCACCCGTACCACATCATGTTGATCATTTTTATAACTTGGTCAAACATTATCACATTGTCTCATCCTTGACTTCTGAAACAATTTACATCGTCAAATACCGCTCGTGAACCATTGTCGTCTTCACACTTGTTCTTTCCTTCATTCACAGATGAATCTATTTGGAGTAAAACATGAAGCTTGATCAACTACAGTAGTTAGTAAAACTGTCAGTCAGTCAGAACATTAGAGATGTTGATTCCTTTTTGTACATTTTATTTGAATTACTTTGTGGATGACCTTTCGGATGAATTAGGAATCTAAATAGTTTTTTAACTTGTTTGTTATCACATAGCTGTACACTTTTTAAAACAAGCTACATAATCATCAGCAGCACTGTCTTAAACGATAGATAAGTCATTTCTGAGTACAAGTCAAGCCCCGGACTTCTGGGGGAAAAAATATTGACTTATACGCCGAAAAATCCAGTTGTTCTATGTGATCACTCCAGATCAGCAGAATATGTTGTTGCATAATCCAAGTTTTACTCTGAAGCAACCGATCATTTTCTTTACCCAGTGAAGGCTAAATAAAATGAGGATGACCCTTGTAATCGATCTAAAACCTGAACTCTTCTTTGCATTTGTTCCCGTCCTGTGTTCTTGGCCAGGTGAGGAGGAAAACGGGTGGTCTTTTTCGACTTGCCGTGGGACTGATGCAGCTCTTTAGCACCCAACACCTGCAGCTGAAAGGATTGTTAGACTCTCTGGGCCTTTTGTTCCAAATCCGTGACGATTATGCCAATCTGTGTTCACGTGATTATACTGACAATAAGAGTTTCTGTGAAGACTTGACAGAAGGAAAGTTTAGTTTCCCACTCATCCATGCCATCCACACCAGGCCAGAATGTACCCAGGTACCCTCACGCGTACTTTCGGTTTTTGATGGAGTTTCTACAGAAGGTGGTGTTGTAGAAACAACTCGCTGATTGTGTAACCCCTTCTTATTGCTTAGGTACAGAGTATTCTTCGGCAGCGGACACAGGATGAAAATGTGAAGCGTTGCTGCCTGGAGTTTCTCGAGGGCACCGGATCCTTTGCTTACACACGACGACGTTTGTGTGAACTCGAGGAAGAGATCAGGAACAAAGTGGCTTCACTTGGTGGCAATCCCCATCTTGAAACCCTCATTAGCTTTTTGGCGAAGGTTTACCATGAGGAATGACCATCAAACATCTCCATGACTTATTTTTTTTTTTTTTTGAAGACCTATATTTTTACCAAATGTGATGATGCTTCCTTTGTAATTTCCATTCAGGTTTGTTTATCTTGAGCAAACTGCTTCAAAAGGTCAAAAACAGTTCTGGTAAAAGGATTAACTGTCAATAATAATTAACAAGCCCTCAACCTTGACGTGAGCAATAGTTATTTAAAATACCTGCTTTCTTTTTTATTCCAAAGAATTAAAAAAAAAACCCTCCAAAGTTACAATGGTCTATGACCTCCCCCAATATCTGATTTTGGCCATTTTTAGTTTTTGTCACGTCAAGGTACCAGGGCTGAGTTCACTCCACCACTCTCCCTCCCCTCCTCCTCAACACTTCAGATCGTATTGTTCATGATGTTGTCCTGTGATCTCCAGTCGCACTGAACAAACAACCCCTGCCTTTTCCTCTACATCATCCCCACAATAACGATAATAATTAATACAATGTATTACAAAACGTTTACACATTCATGACAGCCGATATATGATTTTGACGTTCTGTTGAAGATACGTAACTTCTCAGACCAGATCTGAACAAGATTATATGGCTCCATCAAAAACCGAAAAGTCTTGCTCATGGTAAGAGACAGTGATGTTGTGAGGTCCCCGCCCCCCAACCCAACTCCATTTGGTGATTGCCTCGACCAAGCGAGTTCAAAAATGCATGGTAAGTAGCAAATGTGTGCAATGAAATCTTACATAATTTGTGTGAAACTACGAGCACCGTAAATATTGAGCATGATTATATTGTGGATCGTACGACATGGTGTGCAATATGATGAACCCCAAACACAATGCAGATTTTTCTTATTGAAAGCTCATTAAAACTAATAACTGAAAAATGATGACTTGGTGTGAAGAAATTGTAATTTGTACTCATTGTTTTGGTTTTATGTTTTATTTTTTATTTTTTTTCCAAAACAATACAATTGTAAACATTCGTCCACCCATTATAAAGATGTGAGGTTTAACAAGTATGGTATGTCTCTGCTATGATGGAAGTGAATCTTTTTACAATGAGCAAAGATAAATTACTTGAAATACATTGTAATTGCATTCCTAAGTTTTATTGGTGTGTTTGCAAATCTGTTTAACTATACATGTGCTTTATTGCAATCATAGTAATAAACAATGGTTTCATCAAATGTTAAAAAAAAAAAATTGATACAAAAGCGAGGCTCATCGAAGAGCAAGGTGACGGGGAGGGCGGAAGGCATCAAAGGAATAGTGGGGTGACAAGTAGGGGAAGGTGAGGATACAGGAAGACAATTGAATGAGGCCTACATGAGCACGTCGCCTGGACAAGGCCACCTGAAGCCGTTAAAAACGTCCATTAACATGAGTAAAAATGGTAAAATGAGACTTCAAGAACATTTATCTTCAGCTTTTAAAGTTTGTTTCTCAGAGTAAGAAGATCACGTCTGCTTGTGGAGGAAGCTGGAAATTCCATTATTATTTGGTCATGCAAATGCAGCACTTGAGTCCTGGTGTTTGTGTGTGTGTGTAGTTGTGCCACCGGTGCAGTGCCCCCACAGGTTAGCGTAGGTACTGTATTTACAATTTGGCTGTGATGCTGGCACACAATAGCCGACTGATATTTTTCACTTTCACATCCACGAGCACCTATCAGACTACGAGTAGACAGAAAGCTCAACATCCCCCCCCCCCTCAACAATTGTAACATACTTGTTTTGTATTTAATATCCTTTGTCTGGATCTTACCATTCAGTGACTGAAAACAAATATCTAAGATACAGCGGATTATATTCAGTATTGCTAGCAACTGCAGAAACATGTCACTGAAGGTGACAGGCACTGTTAAAACATTAGCTTGGACACCTTATGCTTAGCGATTACCCCTAGAGTGTCACCAATTGTTTCAAAACTGTGGTTTGAAAGAATAAATTTAATGTAGGAGACTTTGCCACCTTCAATCCCGTGCATCGATTCATCGCAGCAAAGACTTTGACCAGCGACTGACTGATTCGGGGTATCGTGCCACCTGCTGAATTAGCCTAAGATTGCAAAAACAACCAGATGAGAGTGGATGAGGAGATGATGCAATGGTTTTGGGAAGGTCCACCTTTCCGTCCATGCAAACATTCAGAAATTGAGATCAAAGCCCAGATCACATGGAACACTGCGTTGCAGGGCAAACAGTAGTGTGACACAAAGAAATGCTGACACTTCAAGGTCCCATGACACTCAAAACTTTCTGGTTATTTATATATTAACTTGACCTTCCTTGTGAAGAAATCACCCATGTTTTTTTTTTTTTTTAAATCAACAATGGGATAATTAGACCAATATTTCGAACATTTCTGGTGCTTTTCACAACTTGCTATGCCCCGCCCCTCAAAAAGGTTGAGTTCAACGAACTGCAGGTCACGTGACCGTTGACGTCATCTCCAGAACACGACTCGCTCAGAGTGGATTGATTAGACATCGTGTGCTAAAGATTAGATATAAAGTACATACAAATGCATTGTGCACATGTGTTTGCTATCTCACTGATCGTCTTAATTCCTGTGATTGTTTCGCGAAAAAGAAATTCTGCTTCTGAGCCGTGTATGCACAACAATCACGAGGCAATTATTTATCCCTTTACTACCTTGTCGTAGTCGTGTACAAATCCAATACATGTATGCATAATATAGGGCTATACCATGTCCACAAAATATTAAATGTGACTGTTGAACCTTTTCAATAAAAAAATAAACTTACAGGGACACATAAGTAAAATACTAAAGATTAATATTTCATCATTTCAAGGCGCAAGGAGGTAATTTTAAAATCAAACGATGTGAAAAATCTGCACCCACATTTTTCAGCTTATTGAATTGTTCGTTGAAACCAGCCTGCTGGGATAGGTACGATTCCACATACATGCAAGCCAGGTATGGCTGCACTCGACATACATGGGTTTATTATGAAGTGAAGGTACTGCTTACATTGGCTTGCTATTCATTAACATTTCGCCAAAATACTGTAATAAATGAACAGGGAAAAATATGTTGGCACAACTACGAAAGACAAATTTATCTGTTCTATTACACTGCCTCATATCCTCGGGACTCTTACACATTGACTTATACATTGTATGCATGCTAATACAAGTTACTTGTCAACTCTAGAGTACCGACTAGTCCGATAAATCCGTCGTTCGTCCGACTTGTCCAATAAATCTGACGTGCTGTAGCTTTCTTTTATTATTCTCTTTTCTTCATTGTTTTCTACTGGCGCTATGTGACGACAGAAGGAATAAAATAAATAAAAATGCAACAGAACGTCAGATTTATCGGACTACTCGAGACAATTGTGTCACAAAGTGTGTTCTGCACACAAGTTTTCATTGTATCCAGACAGCGATATTGCTTCGTTTTATGCATGGAGAGATACGGCCAATAACATGGGCTGGCCTTGTTTGCGATTCATTTGCTGCGATTCAACATGTCCGCTGCGCTGGTCATGTCACCTCACTAAAATATTTCTGATATCGAGCAGTATGCAAGTAGAATTTACATTATTGAATTACGAATAGGATTTAGTCTAACCAGTTGTTATTGCCAAGTCTTCCTTCGATGTCCTCCCGATCATCATGAACGCCGGGAATTTCATCGCCAGTTTCCTCTGCTTGTCCTACTTCGGGCTCGAACTGGTAGGGCCGTATTCCATTGTCAACATCACTGTCATGCCGAAGAAAACTTCGAAGAATGCTGCAAAGAAGTCTCCTGGCTGTGGACGCGGACGCAAGGAGGATCCATCATCACCCACACCCTCCCCATCATGCTCACCTACTACTACTGACATGGACCTACTACTACTGATACTACTGACATGGACATCTACTCACCATGGAGCCTGGAACACTGACGGGTTCCTCCTGTGAACCCCATTTTTATATACCAATTCCCCTAAACGCTGCCAATATGCCATTATACTGTAGCTGTAAGTTAGAAACACGTTTAGTAAGTTCTGTGGTCGTCCAGAAGAGGTCAAATATGTCTATATACGTCAATATGCATTGGAGATATGTTACACATAGGTTCAAAGCACGTTACTCATCGGTTAAAAATTAAGTTTCGGGTACGCTAAACATTACCTCGAGATGTGTTTCAACTTACGTGTAACTTACAAGTAACGTGTATCAACGATCGCATAACGTGCCTCCAACTTATGGCCAGTGTATGTGGAACTTGTGAATCATATGCTGGCATACGTCAAAAAATTTTGAGTATGCTTAATATTTCTCGACAAGCTCGGCGTACTACGATGTATGCCAGCGTGCTTCAGTGTGCTTTTAAAGTATACAAAACTTACCCATAACGTATTCGACGTGTGCCAGCGTATTTGCCAAATTTTTCATACGTCGTCATATGCTGGCGAAAACGTCAAGGTGTGACAGGGCATGACGGTGATGTTGACACTTCGATGCCTAGTGCGGTTATGACTTGAATCGTCGAGCCGCAGCCTTTTAATAGCCTACGCCACATGATCGTCGGCGATACGCTGCCGCGCGCTATGCATACGTTAGACTATCGTTGGGCATAGGTTGTGAACGCCGACAACACGCTAAGCATTCGTTGGTATGTTATCGAAACGTTCTGTGTACGTTACTAATACGTTATGCATACGTCCAACTCATTATGAATACGTCCAAAACAAAAAAAACATCAATAGTTCAGCGTACGCCAGCGTTTTACATACATTTTGATACGTTGCCATACGCTGGCTAAAACGTCAAGGTGTGACAGGGTTCTCAGAGCAAGAGAGGTCCACGTGTTCATTTTCGTCTGACGATGGTTGGCATGCATTTACATTTATCAACTTCCAGTTGTTAGGTATTGTTGAATTCGTTTTTGTAAAGTTTCTGATTTTGTTTTTTTTTTTTAATCTAATTTGTGTCACATCCGTGGTAAACAGGTGAACTTACTGCCTTGCATGAAGTAGATTTTCGATCGTTATCGCAAGGGTCAGTCACACAGAAAAGATTGTGAATGAATCGCATGGCAGTCATTTCGGCCCTCAAGACCGGCGCATAATTCCTTTGGGATGTCGTCATTTGAACTCTGGGACATTTGCATCTTTGGTCATTGAATCAAACCACCAATTATTTTTTAAAGTCAAATTTGTTTTTGGGGTTCTGCACGTAACTTTGGTTATTTATATTTTCTCTGGAGCGATTGTGACAGCTGGTAATTGCCTATACACCGCCCAAGTAAAGGAATTACCGAAGACGTTAAAAATGGTATGTGCTGCTTCCTTGCTTCGTGCTCAGCATTTACAGGAACGAGTACGGACACACAATGCTGGGAAGGTCATGGCAAACCACCTAATGTAACGCTTGCCAAGAAACCGCTCCGGCAGCACCAACGCCGTGTGAAGAGTCAAATCCGTACATGGTGGATCTACCTCCAACGTTTATATCATCTTCACATTTCGAAAGCCTGCTCCTTATCACCCTCTGTCCAAATCATCGATGTAAATCGAGTGCTCATCCTTAATATGAACGTGAGGATCGAAAGGTATTGGGTTTTTTATTTCCTGTTATACATATTAATATAATCCATAATGTAGACAACATTCGAATTATTAAGTTCAAAGTAAAAACAATAAGGAAACTGAGATTTTGTTTTTTAAGATGATTTAATAAAACAAATAATGCTTCCCTCAGGATAGTGATCATGGCATTGGTGGGAAACCAACCAATCAGCACGCTGTCACCAAGCTCCTCCCACTATAAAACAAGTGGTTCCGGGTTGCGTTGCGTTCCAGCTGATGGTGGGTTATGTTTGTTGTGATCCTGATGATTGGGTTATAACGTTTGTGATGTTTATAAAAATCTTCATTACGACAATGAACTCTGGGAATCACGTGTTTTAATATCGCAGTCTTGGCGGGGTTATTATTTTATTATTATTTACTTATCGTTGCTTTTCACTCCGAAGTTATTCTGCAGTCAGTGCTGTAACGGGGGGGCTCGATCTTTCTCCCCCCTTCGCCATAAACATGATTACAGTTTTATTGTTCATACAAACATGTTGTTCTTACCTGACTTGATTATTTTTATAACGAATGAATAACCTGTCCTTTACATATGGGATAAATACTCACCCCCCCCACCACCCCCCCTCTCAAACAACCTGTCCTCTGCATGTGGGATAAACACACACCCCCCCATCCCCCCCTCTCAAATAACGTGTCTTCTACATGTGGGATAAACACTCACCCCCCCCATCCCCCCCTCAAACAACCTGTCCATGACATATGGGATAAACACTCACACCCCCCTCTCAAACAACCTGTTCTCTACATATGGGATAAACACTCACCCCCCCTCTCAAACAACCTGTCCTCTACATATGGGATAAACACTCACCCCCCCTCTCAAACAACCTGTCCTCTACATATGGGATAAGCACTCACCCCCCTCTCAAACAACCTGTCCTCTACATATGGGATAAACACTCACCCCCCCTCTCAAACAACCTGTCCTCTACATATGGGATAAACACTCACCCCCCCCTCCCAAACAACCTCTCCTCGACGTATGGGATAACCACTCCCCCCCCCTCTCAACCAAACTGTCCTCTACATATGGGATAAACACTCACCCCCCCCTCTCAAACAACCTGTCCTCTACATATGGGATAAACACTCACCCCCCTCTCAAACAACCTGTCCTCTACATATGGGATAAACACTCACCCCCTCTCTCGAACACCCTGTCCTTCACATGTGGGATAAACACTCACCCCCCTCTCAAACAACCTGTCCTCTACATATGGGATAAACACTCATCCCCCCTCTCAAATAACCTGTCCTCTACATATGGGATAAACACTCACCCCCCCTCTCGAACAACCTGTCCTCTACATGTGGGATAAACACTCACCCCCCCATCCCCCCTCTCAAACAACCTGTCCTCTACATATGGGATAAACACTCACACCCCCCTCTCAAACAACCTATCCTCTACATATGGGATAAACACTCACCCCCCTCTCAAACAACCTGTCCTCTACATATGGGATAAACACTCACCCCCCTCTCAAACAACCTGTCCTCCTCATATGGGATAAACACTCACACACCCCCCTCTAGAACAACCTGTCCTCTACATATGGGATAAACACTCACCCCCCCTCTCAAACAACCTGTCCTCTACATATGGGATAAACACTCAACCCCCCATCCCCCCTCTCAAACAACCTGTCCTCTACATATGGGATAAACACTCACCCCCCCTCTCAAACAACCTGTCCTCTACATATGGGATAAACACTCACCCCCCTCTCAAACAACCTGTCCTTTTACATATGGGATAAACACTCACCCCCCTCTCAAACAACCTGTCCTCTACATATGGGATAAACACTCACCCCCTCATCCCCCTCTCAAACAACCTGTCCTCTACATATGGGATAAACACTCACCCCCCTCTCAAACAACCTGTCCTCTACATATGGGATAAACACTCACCCCCCCATCCCCCCCTCAAACAACCTGTCCTTGACATATGGGATAAACACTCATCCCCCCTCTCAAACAACCTGTCCTTTACATATGGGATAAACACTCACCCCCTCTCAAACAACCTGTCCTCTACATATGGGATAAACACTCACCCCCCCCCCCAATTCTCCCCCTCAAACAACCTGTCCATGACATATGGGATAAACACTCACACCCCCCTCTCAAACAACCTGTTCTCTACATATGGGATAAACACTCACCCCCCCTCTCAAACAACCTGTCCTTTACATATGGGATAAACACTCACCCCCCTCTCAAACAATCTGTCCTTTACATATGGGATAAACACTCACCCCCTCTCAAACAATCTGTCCTTTCCATATGGGATAAACACTCACCCCCTCTCAAACAATCTGTCCTCTACATATGGGATAAACACTCACCCCCCTCTCAAACAACCTGTCCTCTACATATGGGATAAACACTCACCCCCATCTACCCCCTCTCAAACAACCTCTCCTTTACATATGAGATAAACACTCACCCCCTCCCCCCTTCTCTCGAACAACCTGTCCTCTACATATGGGATAAACACTCACCCCCTCTCAAACAACCTGTCCTTTACATATGGGATAAACACTCACCCCCCCCTCTCAAATAACCTGTCCTTTACATATGGGATAAACACACACACACACCTCCCTTCCCCTCGACCAACGTTTTATGGACGGGAGAAATACTCATTCCACCCCCCCACCCCATTTCCCATGAATAACCTGTACTTTACAGATGGGATAAACATTGACCCTAAAACCTCCCCCAAGGATAACCATCAGTTCTGTAACTCATCCCAGCCGTTCAGGAGTGCATAAAAGTCAAACAAACTCGCACACAGACTCTTGTCGAACTACAATGGCACTCGGTGGAGCGCAGACTTCCGCCAGGCTGATTAGTTTACCTTTTGTATCCCACTGATAGGCAGGATCTTGATTTAGACCTGAACTAAAATTTAATCAGCTTGTTCTTGTCATCGAAGCAACTTGTCCACAACTTTTTGAGATATCCTGCTATCTATCATTTTATCACTAATAACTCAATTGTGAAAAAAAAATCACCTATAAAATTCTTGGGTCTGGATTCGGATTTGGATCTGCACCAAAACGAATCAATTCCTCCTTGCTATATACCCAAGCTCTTCAAATTTCGTCCAAATTCGTCTACAACTCTTTGCGATATTTTGATCACAAACAAACAAGTGAACAAATGAAAAATCATTCGTAGAGCTACACTTGGCAAAACAGAACAAAGTAGAATGGCACTCGGTAGAGCGTTTAACCAGGTTTAACAGTTCACGTTTTTTATCCCATTGATGGGCTGGATTCGAACCAAAGTCTAATCTGCTTATTTACTGATGTGCAAATGTTCTTCAAATTTCAAGTCAATCGGATAAAAATTGACTATTCTTGAAATAATTTTAGAAATTTGTCCCATGTTGATGTTTTGACCCATGTTGACATTTTGGCCAATATTGACCTCAAAAATAATGGGTGGTTGAATTCAATGACCTGATATGCAAATGCTCTTTAAATTTCAAGTTAATTGGATAAAAATTGAGGATTTTTGAAATTTTTGCCCAAATTGGACTTTTGGCCTATTTTAGCTGATGTTGTCCTCAAAAAGATTTGGTGCTTGAATTAATTAAGCTGATATGCAAATGGTCTTCAAATTTCAAGTCTTTCGGATGAAAATTGGCAACTTTAGAAACATTTTAAATATTTGACCTATGTTGGGTTGATCTTACGGCCGATGTTGACCTCAAAAATAAGAGTTGAATTAATTGACCTGGTATGCAAATCTTGTTCAAATTTCAAGTGAATTGGATGAAATTTGAGGATTTTAGAAAATTTGGCCTCAAATTGGCCTTTTGGCCAATGTAGACCTTTTTGGTCGACCAAATTTTATGAAGTGGGACTGTGGGACTGTCGCAGGTTCAGTGATCATAATCTCTGAAAATTCCAGAACGATTGATTGAGCGGTTTGGGCTGGAGGTGAGCAGACAGACAGACAAACCAACCAACAAACAAATGAAAAATCACTCGTGGAGTGACAACTTGGAAAAAACTCTCACAAAGTGGAACGGCACTCAGTAAAGCGCAGACCTCTGCCATGTGGAACTGTTCACGTTTTGTATCCCACTGATGGGCTGGATCCGAACCAAAATCCAATCCGCTTGTTCTTGTCACCTATCCAACTCATCCACTTGTTTTGTCATAACTTGTCCACAACTTTTTAAGATATAGTGATGTATTTAGTTTTTGGCCCTATCCATCAATTTTAGAAACTAGTCCTGTGTTCACCTTTTGACCTTAATATTAATTGGTAGTTGAATTCAGTGACCTGACATGAGAATGCTCTTTTAATTTCAAGTCAAGAGGATGAAAATTGAGGATTTTAGAAGAAAAGAAAAAATAGTAATCTCACAGAGTAATTCAAGTATATCATCAAAATATTTCGGTTTTGGGGATCGAATATCGTCCGGACTAAATAAGCATCGGAATCTGGAGTGAAATCTGATGATTTAAAGAAATAATGAGTCTTCTTACTAAGCAGATATACCTATTTCCTTTAAGCACACAAGGCTACGTTCCCTCCATCTCCTTACAAGAAGATGAGAAATTTCCAAAGCATGAAACTTATCTTTTTCTCCTGTTTAGAGAATTATATTGAGCGAACAAATGATTTCAGAACGTGCCAAAATTAACCAGCTTCATTGAGCTATATGATTTAATGCATTCACTGCTCGACCTCATGCCCTGTCTCCCAGAGGGAATACTAAGCCTTAATGTCTGCCAGATCTGTATCTATATTTTCGGAGGTTTTGTGAGGTGCTCTCCAGGGAATCAAAGCAAATCTGGTTTAAAAAAAAACAAAACATGTTTTGAAATAAAGTTATTACATTTGCACCAGACCATGAACTGATGTACCACGTAACGCGTGCACAGACAAGCAGGCAATGTGGCGTATTATCTGTAATGTCTTTTTTTCACGGGCAATTAAACTTTGCGTTGTCTCCAGGGTTCTACGTTGAACAGCATCACTTTTGTGGATAAAGTCATTATTTGAACGAATTCATTTAATTTCTTTAACTGCTGCGGGCTTGTTCAAGACTGGCTTTAAAGTTTAAGGGATCCTTTATAGTATGCAGCCACAGCCTGGCTAGCTGTTCTTTATCAACCATTTAATTGGAGTGCTTGCTTGAGTGCTTAAGCCACTTGCCGAGTGCCCTCCAGTTGCTTGCGGTACAGTTCTTGGCCCATTCGGGATGTACAGTCGGCAGTTGCGACAATGTAGAGGTACATGATTTACAAAGGTTCCATCGTTTCTCTTTGCAAGTTTCAAATGAAAATATATTTGATAACACCCAATTTCAGAGCCGTTTGCTGTGTTCACATGTTTTCTAAATTACAGAGCCAAATTTTTTTTTCCCACCCATCACATGACGCTTGGTAGCTGATTATAAAGTTTAATGTTTATGTATATCTCTCTGAAACATCAATAATGCAACGTTGTTTTAATAACCTCTTAGCCTGGTGCTGGCTTACTGGTTCGGGTGGTGGCTTGGGATCCTCGGGGTCCTGAGATCGAGCCCCGCTGGCCACTGAACTAACATCAGGGGTGTTGACTCAGCCTGTCATCCTTCCGAAGGTCGGCGAAATGAGCACCAGTATACTGGTAATTATCCCTCCGTGACGAAGGTCACTAAAGCGTTGGCATCAGGAAGGGCATCTGGCCATAAAAACATTGCCACAAGAAAGAGTACCATGATTGGAGCCTGCAAAAAGCTGACCCCTCCTCAGGGATAAAGGCTTTAAAATGGTGTGATGATATTTTGTATAATCTCTTCACTAAAATTCTCCCAAAACAAGGGTGAAGACTACTCTATGTTTTTGGGTTGTATATAGTATATACTGTATTCGGTAATCACACTGACACCAATCTGCCGATTCCTGAAGAGTTGCCGATATCTGCCCAGCACAAAGTGCGTGCGTGCGCGTGTTCATAAGCATTACACTCACTCTCTCTCTCTCCCTCTATCCGTATATCCCTCTATCCCTATCTCCCTCTATCTCCCTCTATCTCCATCTATCTCCCTCTATATCACTCTATCACTCCATCTCCCTCTATATCACTCCATCTCCCTCTATATCACTCCATCTCCCTCTATATCACTCCATCTCCCTCTATATCACTCCATCTCCCTCTATATCACTCCATCTCCCTCTATATCACTCCATCTCCCTCTATATCACTCCATCTCCCTCTATATCACTCCATCTCCCTCTATATCACTCCATCTCCCTCTATATCACTCCATCTCCCTCCATCTCCCTCCATCTCCCTCCATCTCCCTCCATATCCCTCCATCTCCCTCCATCTCCCTCCATCTCCCTCCATCTCCCTCCATATCCCTCCATATCCCTCCATATCCCTCTATCCCGGAACACTCGCCCGCTCGGGGTGGCGGTGATGTACATCCGGGCGCGCAATAAAGCGGAGTTACTGCTAATGCTCTCACTCTCCATGTTCCGCTGCACCTCGGACACTACATCTCCCACCTCTTTCTCTCCCCCCTCGCTCTGCCCCCGCCTTATACAGAGCAGCTCTGTCTCTCTCTCTCTCTCTCTCTCTCTCTCTCTCTCTCTCTCTCTCTCTCTCTCTCTCTCTCTCTCTCTCTCTCTCTCTCTCTCTCTCTCTCTCTCTCTCTCTCTCCCTCTCCCTCTCCCTCTCCCTCTCCCTCTCCCTCTCCCTCTCCCCCTTCCCCTCCCCCTCCCTCTCCCTCTCCCCCTCCCCCTCTCCCCCTCTCCCCTCTCCCCCTCTCCCCCTCTCCCCCTCTCCCCCTCTCCCCCTCTCCCCCTCTCCCCCTCTCCCCCTCTCCCCCTCTCCCCCTCTCCCCCTCTCCCCCTCTCCCCCTCTCCCCCTCTCTTCCTCGCTCTGCCCCGCCTTATACAGAGCAGCTCTCTCCCCCTCTCTCTCCCTCTCTCTCCCTCTCTCTCCCCCTCTCTCTCCCCCTCTCTCTCCCCCTCTTCCTCACTCTGCCCCCACCTAATACAGGGCAGCACCCTCCCACGCGTCTTGGCTGTGTTTGTCCTTGAGACCCATCCGAGATACTCAGGTCCAAAATTTTGCTTTTCCAACATGGCTGCCACACCGCGTGACTTATGACATCATAATTACCATTAAAACATTCAACACGAGTAGTCGCTCCTACGTTGAAAATGTTGTCTCAATCCGACAAGAGGTTGCCGAGAAAACAAAGTTAGCATGGACGGACACCCTAAAAACATAATGCCCCTGGCGACTTTGTCAGCGGAAGCATAAAAATATGACAAAAACAATGATAACATTGTAACAAAGCATATATTAGTTAAATCTTATAATATTAACAACAATAATAATAGTACATTCGTAATATTTGGCAACAATAATAACGAACGTATAATCCCTCCCTCTCCCCACCCTGGCCCAAACACATCTGGCCTTGGTTCCCTTCATGTACAGCCTTTTGGCTGCTGGTTGCATCATTGGTTAGGGGCGCGGCTATGCCTCTGATGCAGTGCCCCTATTACCAGTACACGTGCTCATTTCGTGGACCTCGGAAGGATGACAGGCTGAGTCAACCCCCTGGTGTTAATTCAATGGAAATCGGGGCTCAAACTCAGGACCCTTGGATCCCAAGCCACCACCATAACTGCTAAGCCAACACCAGGCTTTGGTCTTGGTTAACAGAAACCTTATGCTCAAGCGGGTATACAAGGGCGTGAAGACAAATGACAATTTGGTCCAATGGTCCAACGTGCCCACTCTGCAATAAATGCGAAAAATACAGTCCCACGAAAAAGTGGTATATAAATCCTGTTCAACCTACTTTATCATCTGACTTCAACAAAGGAGCAAAATGTCAATGAATTATCTCATAATTGCTCCCTCAAATTGAGTGTTGCATCACGTAATTCTGAGTATGATTTTACATTGAGCATTTCACATGGAATCACTGGGTTATTGGATTCAATGAAACCCATCATTTAATTAATAATTTACAAACTTTCCTTCATTGCCACTCCTGTGTACTATCCTGGACCTTAAACAGAGAATGTAAATACATGTAATATTGAAGAAGTCAGGGAGACCAAGTTAATAATGTAGAACTAGGGGATTAGAGCAAAGTCTTTTCACGTGAAAACTCATCGGTACATCCGGGTGTTCCGAGCTCGGTCGCCTGGAATGGTGATGGCGGACAAGCCTTCTCACGTGGCCATCTGATCTGTACGTGTTGAATGGGTAGTACACAGTGTCGTTGGTGGATGTAAGTCCATGGTACATGCATACATAGAATTGCCTTTTTTGATATAGTCGGATAGCTTTTATTTGATTACTTATTTCGCTTTACGCAGGGACAGACATCCATTCACCGCTTTTCATTTGCTGGTCCCATGGGTTAGGAAATTAGGATTTCTGTAGAAATTATTTTGCTTTAATTCCAAGATGCATAGAACTGGCAAAAATGTTTTGGAGTAAACGACCTTGTTTGTTGCTTTGTGATTGACCTTCAATATTGGTTGTGCTTTATTATTTGAGGCTGAAGTGAACAACGAAATGGCCATGGTGGAAGTGGGGGCACGGGTGGTGTGTCGTAATGAACATGGTACAGTCAGGTTCAAGGGACAAGTTCTTCAAACAAAAGGTGAGATTAAAATAATAATAATAATAATAATAATAATAATAAAAAACCTTAATGCAGAGAAGGTGTATTTGTGGAATGTTTATCATTGTTTGCACTATTTGTAAATTAATAAGAATTCAGATTTCTTCATGAGTTTTTATTTTATTTTATTTTATTAACACGAACTCACTGAACCAAAAGCAATGGATTAGTTGATGCTTTGTAACTACGAAAGCCATTTGTTTTGGGATGAGTTGCTTATTGTAGCAAAAGTGTGTTGAACTTATCCCTCAACATATTGTTACGGTTGTGGAAATTCACAGAACACCATTCAGGTTCCCCGAAGATCAGTTATTTCGGTAAGTGTGTGTTCCAGGTTCGATTTCCCCACCGATGTATAACGGGAATTGTTCGTGTGCCGGGCTGTGCATCTCTGCGTTAGCCGTTATTCTGTTCTATCCTTTATTTCAAATAAAGAACAACTCAACAACCTCGTCAATCTCCACAACACAGCGACCCTCCTCTACAAACAAAAACACCACTCCCAGAAAGCCACCGAAGAAGGAAACAGAAATGACGGTTGGGGCGGGTCCCTCAGAACGGCATAAACACGGATGACGGTTATTACAACAACAACAACAACAACAACAACAACAACAACAGAGCCAAGCCGATCACTCCTGGGATTTTCCCCCGTGCACCGGGAAGGGAGGGGCGAACGCCCCGGGGGCGATAAAAAGCCGCGTTTGCTGCCCGAAGAGGCAGTTGAGTTGGTGTGGGGAGTTCGGAGTCGGTGGGAGTTGGGAGTGGAGAGACGCCCCGTTGAGAGCTGGAGAGTTCAGTGTTGGAGTGCGGGCAGTTGGTTCACTGGGGGTTTGCCGGCGCAACCAGGAGGCCGGAGTCGAGACCCGTTCACTCCTCCAGTGCATCGTCGGCTAGGCCAGGCCGCAGTGGAGGCCGGACGACCAGGGGAGACGGTCGGAGCTCGGGGGTCCAGGCAAAGATGCCGAGGGTCGCCGAACAAGGACCCATCGAGCCACCACGAGGGTGGCCAGGTAGCCCGCCCAGTCTCTCGGAGCCCCTTCAGTCATCCCGGCTCTGAGAAATTATAAAGGCTCACGAGCCCAGTTCTTTCTTTCTTGGGTTTTGCATGAAAGTCTGTGGCGCCTTGTCCTTAAGTAGTGAATTGTGTAAGTGCGTGCTGTAAATGATCATAGGAATCGGCTGTAGGCTTTTTGCTCGTGTCCTATCCCCATCCCCCCATTCATTGCATTGCCTGTATGGAAATTAATGTCCCCGTTGTTGAATGTCACCTGCTCGTTGCGTCCCTTCCTCACATTGACTGCCATGGAATGTTCCGGATATTAGCTGGCTGATTATCAAGCCGATAAAACGTACATCTGGTCCGATGGGACTTGGCGATATAAAACCGCTCGGCAATCGCATACGGAACGAGCTGCTTAAGCGGCTCTATTTCGTGCAGGCCCCGTCGAGGTATAAACTCCCGGTATCTCTGCACGAATAATTAGGTACGTCGACAATTCGGCGATCGACCCTGTTGCGTGTGGACAGAGGGATTGGCTGGTTTATGGTGTGTTAAAAACACCCGTAGCTGGGTTTCGGTGTTGTTCCGGATGCTACGACTAGAGTGCGCGTTCGGTGGGCACGCGCGGCCGCAATTGGGCAAAGGTGGTCGTCCGCACGCCGAACGGGCGGAAATCTACAACAATATCAACAATATTGTCCTTTGCACAAATATGATGGCCACAAATTAAAGCTTTACATAATCTGGAAAACAAAAGTGACATGTAACGACATTCAAAACTAGAGGGGCACTCAGTAGAGCACATACCTCTGCCATGCAATGCCTGATCCACGAGAACATATCGAGCCCAATACATTTTTAAACAAGAAAAAGAACAACCAGAGATTGCAGACCCTCACCAAGACTTGTTTTGTGTGGTGTGTTGTTTGGTGCGTGTGTAGTTATGTGTGGTGCATTTTGTGTGGCGTTTGTGTTCTGGTGTGTTACGTAATTAATAAGAGACATAATTAGAACTGCCATTTTATAACTGCTGGCAGTGATGGCCGAGTACCAAGACGCCCTGCTTTGATGGGATAACCCCGCCTGACCCATGATGTGTTTTTTTAGTATTATTCAATTGAATCCAGGATGGGATTAAAATCAATTCAATTCAAGTCAAATGGAAGACCCAATAAGTACAGTCCTGCATTGGAGTAAACAGAAGGAACCCAGACAAGCAAAAAGGAAAGATGAAGTCATCAGGAGGATCCTGGATAGGATTTGCATTTCAGCTGCTACTCCTCTACCCTCAAACCCATCCATCCAATTGAGCCTTATTTAAAAATTTTTTAAAAAAAACCCCACATCAAAAAAATTTAATGATTCTGGCTGCCAGACCATGTGTTTGATCAAGTTGAAATTTAAAACATCTATTCCCCATCGCCACGAGATCACAATTTTAAAGTTTCACATTGATTGATTAAGCATTTCCAGAGAAAACATTATTAAATATTTTCTTAAAACCAATATAGCTGCCAAATCATGTGACCTATAGCATCATCTGTGTGAACCTTTTGTTCCTCATGGATAGACGGTCATATGTGTAAAGTTAAAACTTGATCTGTTCAGCCATTTCAGAGAAGAAGATTTTTGAAGGTTAAAAAGAAAATAAAATGGCTGCCAAATCACATGACCGATGATGTCATCAAAAAAAACTTGTCGACCTTTTTATCCCTAGATGACCCTCAAAATATTTCATACTGATTGGATGTAGCGTTCTACATATGCAATTATGACGTCATAACAAAGGCACCTATGACATCATAAAGAAATTTCACACTCATTCCCCATGCATACTACTTGCTGTGTCAAATTTAAAAAAAATGTCCTTGGTGCGGTTTCAGAGATACAGAGGTCCAATTTATTTTCCGTTTTTCCAACATGGCTGCCACACCACGTGGCCAATGATGTCATAATTAACATTGAAACATTCTGCATCGGTAGTCGCACCAATGGTGAAAAATTTGTCTCAATCTGACAAGCGGTTGCGAAGAAATACACGAAACTTCTGTGCGGACAAACAAACGGACCCAAATGCAATACCCATCCTTCGGTAAGGGCAAATGTCATGCTATGTATCGTTTTTGGCCCGATCTCTCAATGGTGAAGAATCACTTTAAAAATTACATAATTCTCGTGTCGAGATCTGGATTCAGATCTTCACCAAAACCTAATCAATTTGGCCTTGCCACACACCCAACGTGTCCTCCAAGTTTTGTCCGAATCCGTACACAACTTTTTGAGATGTCCTGCTATATATTGTTTTTTTGGCCCAATCTCTCAATGGTGAAGAATCAATGAAAAAATTATAGTAGCCATATCCGGATCTTCACCAAAATCTAATCACGTTGTCCTTGTCGCACACTCAACCTGTCCACAAAATTTCATCTGCATCCGTCCTTAACTTTTTGAGATATCGTGCTATATATTAGTTTAGCCCGATCTCTCAATGGTGAAGAATCACTTAAAAATCATCAAATTCGGATAGTCAACAAAATTGAATCAATTCTTCCTTGTCACACACCCACTATGTCCACCAAGTTTCGTCCAAATTCATCCACAACTTTTTGAAATATCGTTCTATATATCATTTTTGGCCCTCTCAATGGTGAAGAATCGCTTAAAAAATTCTTGTAGTCTGATCCAGATCCAGATCTTCAACAAAATGTAATCAGTTTGTCCTTGTCACACATTGACCCTGTCCACAAAATTTCATCCGGATCCGTCCACAACTTTTTGAGATATCCTGCACACAGACAAACAAACAATCAAGACGATGACGTCGTGCAGAGCATGACACTTGCAAAATCCATGAAACAAATTTGACCTCAAAAATAATTGGTGGTTGAATTCATTGATCAAACTTGCAACTCCTCTTCAAATTTCAACTCGATCGGATGAAAATTGAGGATTTTAGAAATTCAGCCTCTCTTAACCTTTTGGCCTATGTGGACCTCAAAAATAATTGGTGGTTGAATGAATTGACCTGATATGAAAAACCCATTCAAGTTTCAAGTCAATCAGATCAAAATTGAGGATTTCATAATCTCAGGAGGTGAAGCTTTTGACCTAAAAAAAAACAAACAAAAAAAACAATAGGCTTCTTTCTTATGACAAACTCTACCATGTGGTGAAGTTTCCTGAAGATCAGTTTAAAATTGTGACCTTTAGGCGACAAACAGACAGACAGAATAACAAATGCGACAAACCAATATACTTGAAAAATCTTCGATTTTGCAAGTAACAGACAGACGGAAAAGGGTGAAAGCATAACCTCCTTCACCTTTGGTGGCAGAGGTAACGAGGCTTGTACGTTACTTTGACAGCTCATTGAGGTAATATCTAATACCTGTGGTGTGTCCAATCACAACATTCATTAGAAATCACAAGCCGATCCAATATTATTCAGTCATTTATGTGTCGACTCTACCTGGCTGCTATTTTTCATAATTGCATGAGGTGAAGCTATCCCACTTGCACGGTATTTCTTGTAGATCAAAGCAGGAGTTTAGAATTTCGTCGTAGTGCCGGCACATAATGGCCCAATCTTTTAGAAAGGCAGCACGGATCTTTAACGTCAAGTGAATGGTCACAGAGGGGATAGCTCACTAAACTTCCCCTCTAACGGACAACCTCATTGATGCATTGCCCTGCCTGAGAAGTACAAGCCTGGCATCAAACCAAGACTTGACCACTGAAGGGCCAGAACACTATCCTATTTGCCTCACTAATGCTGTAAAATCGCTGTTTTATCATTGCAGGGCTCTGGCTGGGGGTGGAGTGGGACAACCCAGAAAGAGGTTTACATGATGGCAGCCATGAAGGCAAACAGTATTTTAAATGCACGTGAGTATTCTTCATGGACACATTTCCAAAACCTTCAAAGGTTTTAACCAATGTGTTCTGCTTTCTTAACAGTGCTTCTACATTTAGAGTTTGCTGGCTTTTTTTTGTAACCACTCTGTGATATCAAATCTTGAATCAAGGATTCTCTACACTGAACTTTAACCTTCATGGTTTGCACAACAGGCACCCGACAGGAGGGTCATTTGTTCGTCTGAATAAGGTGAACTTTGGCATCAATTTCTTGCTTGCTTTGGAAGAGCAGTATTCCAGTAATGTTCAGTTGGACAACGATTCTTTGCCCGTCTGGAAGGGACACAAAAAGCCTGTCATTTTAGTCGGCATGGAGAAAGTGCTCCAAAAGCAGAGGTGTGTTGTGGATTGATTGTTTATTTTGGTACATATTTTGTATGTAGATTCTGTATTTGATGTGCTGTCTCCATTAACAATATCACATCTTATCGCATCAATATCACATTATAAACCTTCTCCATATCAGCAAAACATAAACCTTCTCCATATCTGCAAAATATAAACCTTCTCCATATCTGCAAAATATAAACCTTCTCCATATCTGCAAAATATAAACCTTCCCCATATCTGCAAAACGTAAACCTTCCCCATATCTGTAAAATATAAACCTTCTCCATATCTGTAAAATATAAACCTTCTCCATATCTGTAAAATATAAACCTTCCCCATATCTGCAAAACATAAACCTTCTCCATATCTGCAAAACATAAACCTTCTCCATATCTGCAAAACATAAACCTTCTCCAGATCTGCAAAACATAAACCTTCTCCAGATCTGCAAAACATAAACCTTCTCCAGATCTGCAAAACATAAACCTTCTCCAGATCTCAAAACATAAACCTTCCACATATCTTCGAAAAATGTAAACCTTCCACATATCTTCGAAAAATGTAAACCTTCCCCAGATGTTTACAAAATGTAAACCATCCCCATATGTTTACAAAATGTAAACCATCCCCATATATTTACAAAATGTAAACCTTCCCCATATATTTCCAAAATGTAAACCATCCCCATATATTTCCAAAATGTAAACCTTCCCCATATATTTACAAAATGTAAACCTTCCCCATATATTTACAAAATGTAAACCTTCCCCATATATTTACAAAATGTAAACCTTCCCCATATATTTACAAAATGTAAACCTTCCCCATATATTTACAAAATGTAAACCTTCCCCATATATTATTTTACAAAATGTAAACCTTCCCCATATATTATTTTACAAAATGTAAACCTTCCCCATATATTATTTTACAAAATGTAAACCTTCCCCATATATTATTTTACAAAATGTAAACCTTCCCCATATATTTATTTTACAAAATGTAAAACTTCCCCATATATTTATTTTACAAAATGTAAACCTTCCCCATATGTTTACAAAATGTAAACCATCCCCATATGTTTACAAAATGTAAACCATCCCCATATATTTACAAAATGTAAACCTTCCCCATATATTTCCAAAATGTAAACCATCCCCATATATTTCCAAAATGTAAACCATCCCCATATATTTCCAAAATGTAAACCATCCCCATATATTTCCAAAATGTAAACCATCCCCATATATTTACAAAATGTAAACCTTCCCCATATATGTACAAAATGTAAACCTTCCCCATATATGTACAAAATGTAAACCTTCCCCATATATGTACAAAATGTAAACCTTCCCCATATATGTACAAAATGTAAACCTTCCCCATATATGTACAAAATGTAAACCTTCTCCATATATGTACAAAATGTAAACCTTCCCCATATATGTACAAAATGTAAACCTTCCCCATATATGTACAAAATGTAAACCTTCCCCATATATTTACAAAATGTAAACCTTCCCCATATATTTACAAAATGTAAACCTTTCCCATATATTTACAAAATGTAAACCTTCCTCATATATTATTTTACAAAATGTAAACCTTCCCCATATATTACTTTACAAAATGTAAACCTTCCCCATATATTTATTTTACAAAATGTAAACCTTCCCCATATATTTATTTTACAAAATGTAAACCTTCCCCATATATTTATTTTACAAAATGTAAACCATCCCCATATGTTTACAAAATGTAAACCATCCCCATATATTTACAAAATGTAAACCTTCCCCATATATTTCCAAAATGTAAACCATCCCCATATATTTATAAAATGTAAACCATCCCCATATATTTCCAAAATATAAACCATCCCCATATATTTACAAAATGTAAACCTTCCCCATATATGTACAAAATGTAAACCTTCCCCATATATGTACAAAATGTAAACCTTCCCCATATATGTACAAAATGTAAACCTTCCCCATATATGTACAAAATGTAAACCTTCCCCATATATGTACAAAATGTAAACCTTCCCCATATATGTACAAAATGTAAACCTTCCCCATATATGTACAAAATGTAAACCTTCCCCATATATGTACAAAATGTAAACCTTCCCCATATATGTACAAAATGTAAACCTTCCCCATATATTGACAAAATGTAAACCTTCCCCATATATTTACAAAATGTAAACCTTCCCCATATATTTACAAAATGTAAACCTTCCCCATATATTGACAAAATGTAAACCTTCCCCATATATTGACAAAATGTAAACCTTCCCCATATATTATTTTTCAAAATGTAAACCTTCCCCATATATTATTTTTCAAAATGTAAACCTTCCCCATATATTATTTTACAAAATGTAAACCTTCCCCATATATTTATTTTACAAAATGTAAACCTTCCCCATATATTTATTTTACAAAATGTAAAACTTCCCCATATATTTATTTTACAAAATGTAAACCTTCCCCATATGTTTACAAAATGTAAACCATCTCCATATGTTTACAAAATGTAAACCATCCCCATATATTTACAAAATGTAAACCATCCCCATATATTTACAAAATGTAAACCTTCCCCATATATTTCCAAAATGTAAACCATCCCCATATATTTACAAAATGTAAACCATCCCCATATATTTACAAAATGTAAACCATCCCCATATATTTCCAAAATGTAAACCTTCCCCATATATGTACAAAATGTAAACCTTCCCCATATATGTACAAAATGTAAACCTTCCCCATATATGTACAAAATGTAAACCTTCCCCATATATGTACAAAATGTAAACCTTCCCCATATATGTACAAAATGTAAACCTTCCCCATATATGTACAAAATGTAAACCTTCCCCATATATGTACAAAATGTAAACCTTCCCCATATATTTACAAAATGTAAACCTTCCCCATATATTTACAAAATGTAAACCTTCCCCATATATTTCCAAAATGTAAACCATCCCCATATATTTACAAAATGTAAACCATCCCCATATATTTCCAAAATGTAAACCATCCCCATATATTTACAAAATGTAAACCTTCCCCATATATGTACAAAATGTAAACCTTCCCCATATATGTACAAAATGTAAACCTTCCCCATATGTTTACAAAATGTAAACCATCCCCATATATTTCCAAAATGTGAACCATCCCCATATATTTCCAAAATGTAAACCTTCCCCATATATTTACAAAATGTAAACCTTCCCCATATATTTACAAAATGTAAACCTTCCCCATATATTTCCAAAATGTAAACCATCCCCATATATTTCCAAAATGTAAACCATCCCCATATATTTACAAAATGTAAACCTTCCCCATATATGTACAAAATGTAAACCTTCCCCATATATGTACAAAATGTAAACCTTCCCCATATATGTACAAAATGTAAACCTTCCCCATATATGTACAAAATGTAAACCTTCCCCATATATGTACAAAATGTAAACCTTCCCCATATATGTACAAAATGTAAACCTTCCCCATATATGTACAAAATGTAAACCTTCCCCATATATGTACAAAATGTAAACCTTCCCCATATATGTACAAAATGTAAACCTTCCCCATATATGTACAAAATGTAAACCTTCCCCATATATGTACAAAATGTAAACCTTCCCCATATATGTACAAAATGTAAACCTTCCCCATATATGTACAAAATGTAAACCTTCCCCATATATGTACAAAATGTAAACCTTCCCCATATATTTACAAAATGTAAACCTTCCCCATATATTTACAAAATGTAAACCTTCCCCATATATTTACAAAATGTAAACCTTCCCCATATATTTACAAAATGTAAACCTTCCCCATATATTTACAAAATGTAAACCTTCCTCATATATTATTTTACAAAATGTAAACCTTCCCCATATTTTATTTTACAAAATGTAAACCTTCCCCATATATTTATTTTACAAAATGTAAACCTTCCCCATATATTTATTTTACAAAATGTTAAACTTCCCCATATATTTATTTTACAAAATGTAAACCTTCCCCATATATTTATTTTACAAAATGTAAACCTTCCCCATATCTTTACAAAATGTAAACCTTCCTCACATCTGGCTGTTCTTACAACAAAGCATCTGACGATTCTCTCACACTCATTATGTCTCTTCGAAAGGACCGTTTGGAACCCCCCCCCCCCGCCCCCATCTACTTTCTCAACAATCCCCTGGAAGAAGTCCTTGCATTCAAGCTTCTGGGTCTCACTATCTGCCATGATCTTTCCTGGGAAAGTCACCTGGCCTCCAAAGCCAGTCGCCGACTGGGAATCCTCCGTCGTGTAAAGTCCTTCCTTGGCCCACCTGAGCTACTGACCACAAACCTTTCGTCTGCAGCCTGATGGAGTACTGCTCTCCCCTCTGGGCAGGTGCTCCTACCTCTCACCTTTCTCGGCTTCACGCTGGGGAAACCAAGGCATTTCGGATCATCGGTATCTCCTGCGATGAGGCTGAGTCTTTGGGCCTCTCACTCTCTCTCACCGCAGGCAGGTCGGTAGTCTTTCTGTCTTCTACCGTCTCCTCTCCGGTCTCGCCTGCCTGTTCTGTCTGCGATATCTTCCCTCCATATTTCTGCAGGGTGCTCAAGATCCACCAGCAATCCCCTTCTGGTAAAACCACCAAAATTACGAATCACTGCTCACCTTCACTCTTTCATTCATCTTTTCTCCCATCTTTGGAACAAACTTCTACATATTCTTCAATCCCATTCTTCCCTCCAGGCCTTCAAAACAGCTGTTCACCACCACCTCTTATCACCCCCCATCCAAATCCTTGATCTTTTCTTCCCCCGTTAATCCACCCCAAACCCACCTCCTTCAAATTCTCTGCTTTCCTTCCTGAAAGTCCCTGTTTTGTCCATGTTGTACACCCCATGTTCCCCAAACCCACCCCCCTCCCTTTCACAGATCTACTGATGTCTCTGTTCCCCACTGTTTTGTCCTTCCCTCTCCCACCCCTTTTGTCTCATGCCATCCTTGCTGTGTATGCATTGTGTGTTAGCTCTCATACGAGTCTTGTCAATGTGTACAAAAAAAGGCATACCATATTTCTTCCAATAAATGCTTTCATCATTTTTATTTATTCATCCGACGCAAAAGGAGGGTGTTTATTGGAAGCTTGGCATCTTTCTTTCTTTCTTTCTTTTTTCAACCTTCATAACACATCTAAATTGATTGTTTTGAGGTCACAATGATGGTTGTTGGCAATATTGGCAATTGTTTAAATTTTGGAATAGTCCACTACGTGTTTCAATTCGTGGAAGTATTTTAGAATTTCTGCAGGTTCGGTTGAGAAGAACAATAGTAGACTCTCATGTGCATCTGCCTCACCGTTTGTCAAACTCCCATGGTGTTTGTTATTCTTTTCTTCAGAACTCTCAGATATGTTCTGTGTTTTTTCGGAGTTTTTTTTTTTCAGAGATTTTTCTCTGTTTTCTATTGAACAGGCCATGCTATGACTATTTCACAAATTAATCGCTCGCAATAAACTCAACCTGAGCATTCTCGGCAGAAGGGCAGTTATGAATATATAATGGTAAGCATCGGCCATTGATGTTGGTCATTGATGTTGCTGTGTGCTCTTGAAATAAAAATGGATCGTTTTTTAAAAAGTGATTTGATTGAAGAAAATGAATTTGTGTGTCCACCGCAGTTCCTGCATTGGTACATCATAAAGGGGTTAATATTACAGATGTACCTGACAAGAAATACCCATGTTCTTATTGGACATTGGGCTTTTATATAAAGACGTATTGTGTGTAAATAAGGTAATGACAGCTACTTTGAGCTTCTGTCTGCTAATGATGAAATAGGTGTTTTAAACCTGTTCGTGGAGACGATGCATGAGGTTCCATTATGTTGATGGCAGCAGTGGACGACATGTTTGTTTTTTTTTAAGGTTAAAAAAGTTATTTGGACTCTAGTTTTGCTTCGTACAATATTGCTTTTCTTTGTGTTGTTTTTTTTTTTTAATAAGGTGTGATGATGAAATAACCCTTGGATTTTTCAAAGAGATCCAATTGTTAACAAGATAAACTGGAAAGAGCAATCGGAGATTGCAGATCCTCGCTGGACTTGTTTTGCTTGGTGTTGGTAGACTGGTGTGTTTGTGTGTTTGTGTAGATGATGCATTGATGACAGGTTTATGTTCATACAGTGGACAAACCGACTTTTTAGGTTTTATTGCATAGATTCACATTCCAATTGTATGTGTTGTTTTTGATAGATGTATGTATGTTCGTATTTTATAGATGCACGTATTTTACTGATAGACATATGTTTAGAGTACATACTTTATAGATGCACTGGCATTCTTAATAAATGTACTTTATTGACGTACTTCCATAATACAGTAATACTACGTACTTTATTGACGTACTTCCATTATACAGTAATACTACGTACTTTATTGACGTACTTCCATTATACAGTAATACTACGTACTTTATTGACGTACTTCCATTATACAGTAATACTACGTACTTTATTGACGTACTTCCATAATACAGTAATACTACGTACTTTATTGACGTACTTCCATAATACAGTAATACTACGTACTTTATTGACGTACTTCCATTATACAGTAATACTACGTACTTTATTGACGTACTTCCATAATACAGTAATACTACGTACTTTATTGACGTACTTCCATTATACAGTAATACTACGTACTTTATTGACGTACTTCCATAATACAGTAATACTACGTACTTTATTGACGTACTTCCATAATACAGTAATACTAGGTACTTTATTGACGTACTTCCATAATACAGTAATACTACGTACTTTATTGACGTACTTCCATAATACAGTAATACTACGTACTTTATTGACGTACTTCCATTATGCAGTAATACTACGTACTTTATTGACGTACTTCCATTATACAGTAATACTACCTACTTTATTGACTTACTTCCATTATACAGTAATACTACGTACTTTATTGACGTACTTCCATAATACAGTAATACTACGTACTTTATTGACGTACTTCCATTATACAGTAATACTACGTACTTTATTGACGTACTTCCATAATACAGTAATACTACGTACTTTATTGACGTACTTCCATTATACAGTAATACTACGTACTTTATTGACGTACTTCCATTATACAGTAATACTACCTACTTTATTGACGTACTTTCATTGTGCAGTAATAATCGGTATTTTATCAACGTACTTCCTTTATACAGTAATACGATATTTTGGAGACGTACTTGCATTCGAACAGTACGTACTTTATAGACATACTCGGTTGAAAAAAAAAAGAGAACGTATAATACTGGCTCCCACCAGGTGGCATTTGTGGCCTATGTTATCACATGTGTAGACAGACAAACAAACAGCCTCAACTGCAATACCCACCCCCTAGTGATGGTAAAAACTGAGCGCAGCAAGTTATTCATTGTTATTGTTAGCAAGCTTTCTTTTGTTTGAATTAATAATCATTGCCACAAAAAATCCAACTCCTTTGCCACACACAGCACATGGCCACTTTCCACTTTCCTTCTTTTCTCTTTCTTCGCTGCTGACCATAAACTTGGTCGAACCAACATTTACTCTCAGTCCTTTATTCTCCATTGTCTCGTTCCATCGATGAAACATCACTTTCACTTGCTGCTCTGTTTCCAGACCAAACCTTCCACAAATCATAATTACCAAGGAAGTCCTAATCAAACGTGTTCCGTGAGTTCCTCAAACACAAGAATAAACATTTGTGGAATTGGCAATGATCCCTGCTGTACATCAACGATTATATCAAAAAGTTCCGTTCATCCTTCTTTTGTTCTCACTTTTGTGCTCGGACTTTTATATGCTGACATTACTACCCTTGGAAGCACTTCTGTCACTTCCTGCGTCCTAAGTGCCTATTCAACAAACTTTTCTTGGTAGGGGCCACCCTCCCTACCCCACCCCCATATTCAGATTTTCTACTGACAGTAGTGAAGGAAACTACTGCAGTTAAAATGTAATAAAAAATAAATAAAATAAACCAATGTCACCCGCAGGGTAACCCGTATCTTGCCAAAAGGTGACCACGTGTGACTTCTTCAAGGGCACACTGAGGTGAACAGAGCTGCTATCCACCAGGAGCGACTCCTTGAGGAATATTTGCCTACGAGAGATTCCGATGAGAATTGTTCTACAGAGTAACCATGAAAAATATGCGTTTGCCTCATAACGTCACCAAATGACGTCATAATGTCTCAAGCTTGACATATCTAGAAAGCACTCATCGAGGTGTTCAATTTAAGCTACTACACAATATGGTTCCTAAAACTTGAAAATTTGACCTTGGGGTCAAATATCTTTGACCTCAGGCGCTAACCATGAAGGTCAAGGCCAATCGCCACCAAAAACTAATCAGCTGAGCGCCAGACCATGAACTATATTCCCATGAAGTTTGAAGACGATCCGATCAAAATTACTTAAAAATAAGGGTTTCGTCGACTCCCCTGATTTGTGACAAAGTGACCTTGACCTTTGACCTTGACCTTCAAAATTTTATGCGCTGAAAGGGACCTCTATAGGCCTCTGATATGCGAAGTTACAAAAATTTCCAATGATAACTGTGCTCTGCAGAGTGATTTATACATGATTACAGACAAAAAAAAACAAAAACATATGAAGGTCAAGGCTAATCGCCACCAAAAATTCATCAGCGGAGCGCCAGACCATGAACTATATTCCCATGAAGTTTGAAGACGATCCGATCAAAATTACTAAAAAAAATAAGTGTTTCGTCGACTCCCCTGATTTGCGACAGTGACCTTGACCTTTGACCATGACCTTCAAAATTTTATGCGCTGAAAGGGACCTCTATAGGCCTCTGATATGCGAAGTTACAAAAATTTCCAATGATAACTGTGCTCTGCAGAATTTTTTATACGTGATTACAGACAAACAAAAAAAAAACATACTTGCTGACTAACATATCTTGCAAAAACTTCGTTTTGGCAAGATAATAAAACCAGTTCCATTACTTACCCAAGTTGTCCACATTTTCCATGCGACTCCCAACCTTATTGTCTCAAGTGAACCATGCTGTACTTTCCACATTGATTTGTTTTATTCTTTCCCTTAATGTATACGAGCTTCATTATCAATGTGTTCTTTCGATGTAAACCCTTGTCGTGATGCAGTGCTGGGCCTTGTGTGCTTTTTGTGCAGTCAGTTTGAGAAACTTCTCCGAGTCTCGTTTCCAGAACATTATGTGAGTTCTGCTGACCCTGAGGGAGAAATTAGAGCGACTTGTCCAAGTAGGTACTTTGCCACTGACTCCACACTTTCATTTTTTGCCAGATTATAGAAATGCAATTATTAGAATGTTTCAGAAATATTGATATTTCTTCCTGTTATTTTCAATTTTGGCTTCATGGAGCTGATTGCACAGACACGAGAAGATAAACAATTTTTGAAGGGAAGATAAACCCATATCATAACAGACACAATGCAAACCGGAATTTCGAGCAACTTCTCTACTTGTAAATAAATTCATTTTGACATTTGATGTAAATCAGTCAGACCTATTGCTTAATGGGCAGGATCTCTTGAAATATTACATTTGGGTGGTGACATCACCAGTGGTGGTATTTTGCCTGTTCAAAATTACAAACTTTTTGTCGTCTATCAGGCTGAATACACTTTCCTTTTGTAGGTCCTTGCACTATAGAAGCAACACTACAGCCATTTTTTTTGTTTTTAGATCCTCGTGGAGGATCTCTAAGTCTTACGTTGTTGTTCTTGTGGACTTTTTTTGTTTCACAGCCTACAGTTTTCATCGTAACTCCCTGAAACTTGGCATGTATATGTAAAAATAACCTGTGCAGACAGTAACAATCTCCAATTTTGAAAATTCCTCCTAGAAAAAAAGTTATGACGTCAAAATATCTCCGCTAATGGAAATCGCCAAAAAAATATCTCAAACTGGGCAAGCTTTTTGAATTCTGTTTGCGGGAATCGAACGGGGCATTAGCAGAGATGAATTACCGCACATATGATGCATCACTATGACATCATATCAATTTTTATGACATCATTCCTATTTTTTGACATTTTTTATTTCACAACCCAGAGTTTTCATCGGATCTTCGTGAAACTTGCCATGTATATGCAGAAAGCCCACGCGCAGGCAGTAACCATCTCCAATTTTGGAAATTCTTCCTCGTTGTTTCACAACCCAGAGTTTTCATTGGATCTTCGTGAAACTTGTTGTTTTTTGTTTCACAGCCTACAGTTTTCATCGAAACTTCCTGAAACTTGGCGTATATATGTAAAAATACCCTGCGCAGCCAGTAACGATGTCCGATTTTGAAAATTCCTCCTAGAAAAAAAGTTATGATGTCAAAATATCTCCGCTAATGAAAATCGCCTAAACTAGATCATATGTATCTAAATTATAACTATATTCAACATTTTCTTTACTCACCGTATTCCACTGACCATGATGCAACATGTGTACAATTTGCGAATTTTTTATCGAATTAAAATAAGAAAAAATCATGTCAACTGTTTCACATTGTGATAATGATATCATTGAACATGGCTCGTGCTAATACTAATAACGGACAACCTTGGTAGACTAGCGCTATATAAGACTCTGGGGTTTGCGACTTCAAATCATTGCATTATATTGCCTTCTCATTATCTTGGACAGGATGTGGAGAGGTCGAGGATCTTGGCTCATTCGAGGGTGTTTTTTTAAAACCCTACTTTATGTAGCACAAGTTATTAGGCTTCCAAGCCAGGAGGCCTCGAAGCCTATTGTTGTTTTTGGGGTTATTATTACCCTGTGCACGTAGCACAAAGCAGGGGTAAGCAATTGGTTCATTCTGCTTGATGGACGTCGATCAATGATCGAGGAACAACTCGGTTTCAATTGAATGTTGTATTTTGAACACTGTAGAACATGAGTCGTAACACAAACCTGCAATTTTGCACTACTTTGGCTCTTGATTTGGCAAATTGTATGGAATCTCGTCCAGAGCACGCATGCGCAGAGAGGAGTAAGGTAAATTTTTTTTTATGTTACCCTGTCAGTCAGTTAGTCAAACAAAATTGAAAATCATTCCACACAGGAAACTTACTGGTTTTTTCGGGACGTTCTCAAGGACACAAACAACAGGCACGAAGGACTAATTTAACGTCTTTGATAAGGTGGTGTAAAAGACGATCGGCGGTCAATTTCTGATTTTTTGTTTTTGGTTGTTTTTTTTTTTCATTTCAATTGAATTATATATTTGAACAATGTGGAACACAAATCACCTTGTTTGCATTTCCAAAAATCTTCAGTTTTTGGAACAGCAAACAAGGTGATTGTAAACAAGCATTCTTTTGTTATAATCGATAACCATTGCAACAACAAACTCCAACACCTTTGCCATAAAGAGCACATGGCCACTTTCCTCCTTTTCTTTTCTTCTCTCTGCTTGGGTAACATTTTATGCTGTCTCAACCCATCAAATTTGCCGCGTGCTCTCAGGGCAAAGTTACAGCGAGATTCACGAGAATATGGCGGCCCCGAGCGATGCAAACGCAGAGCTCACCACGTCTAAAAGATCTGTTTTTTCGTGAATCTTTTTCTCAAAGATTGTTCCAAAATCGTCAGTTTCTCCAACAATAGTAAGCAGGAGGTTCACCTCTGAACCGTTCCATTTCATCCATCTGCCTCGTATAGTTGCTATGGCGCCTATTATTCAAAGTCCACAAACAAAGCTAATATAGTTCGTACTCTGAAATGCAAAGCAAGAGTTGAAAAGACCCTTCCCAAGTCCTTTTTCCTCAAGACTGGTGGGGGTGATGTGTCCTATGAACTCTAATTGTTTACTGTCATACATGAGAGTGTCACAGAAATAGTATGCAGGGAAGGTGCAGGGCCGTGGCTTGGGAGGCGGAAGGGGATTCTCTACCTCCAACGTCTGTCACATCACAAACCAATCATTTAGGCAGTCAAATATGCACACCATCACAGAGTGGAAGGTAACTGTTAAAGGCACAAAACAGGCAGACCATATTAGAGCTTTTTAATGTAGTCGAGGGGGACAGTTGGAGGAAGGGGTCTTGTGTGTGTGCTTGTGAAAGTACATGGTGGGCAGAAAGAAACTGAAGAGAGCATTGGCATATTAAAAGATGTTGGTTGACAGAGTGCTCAGGAGTGGAGCTCAAAGGGAAAAAAGACACAGGTAATTACCGTGCACAAACTTACAATCTTACCTGCTTATTCTTCACAGCCATTTTCGTCCTTCTAATCTCCCATGCATCTAGTTGCTTGATAATTTCCTTTTAAAGTGATCGAGCATCATAGTATGCCGGTTGTCCGATTGTCTGACACGCTGTCCCACATCCCAATCGAAAAGGGATTTTCCCAAAAGAACAACAAAGCACTTGTGCGTAATGTATTTCCTCACTTTCCCACTTGTGTACCCACCCACAAGTTTGTTTACGCGTACTCCTTGCTAGTTTTGTATGTATAAAGTCGTGCCGAGTTTACATGCTATCATGAACTGTATTTATCATTTCGTTAACTCCGTGCCCTTTCCATGGAATGCAGACATTAAGGAGCTGTGTTTGACGAAACAGCTTTTATCGACATGGGATGATGTGGCAAAAATTACAATTGAGCTTTCACACCTGCACCACCTGAATCTGAGGTAAGGTAATTAACTTACATTTAACTCTGTCATCGTTGTCATTTACTCCACTCGATCTTTGTAAATGATGATGGATAAAATATAAATGCCACTTTTATTTCTCTCCATGTTACGGTCAATTTCCAAAAATGATTGATTGATGCCCTATTCGGGATTACCTTACTTTTGTTTTTATAGCTGTGGTTTGTCATTAATGTTGACCTCAGACGTGTTACTGAAGTATTTATCATCAATTTTACTCCATATCTATTACAAGTCCTGACAAGTTGGTACAGAGATGGTGCACTTGTGTTTGAGCTATCAAGTCTGGATTCTATTCTTGAACCGACTATAAACTGTCAGATCGGTGATTCGCAGGCAGGGCGGTTGCATCACAGTGTGTCGTCCCTCTAATGGGTCTTAAGCTGGCTGTCCCATCTGCTCGCATAATGAGGTTGACGTTAAAGATCCCACAGGATATTTTAAAATATGCATAGGCAAGCTATCATTGGCAATGTGAACAACTTGCAAATCCCTGTATCTTCAATTGAATGTGGTGGCATTGCCAGCCAGTTCGTGAAAGATTTTGGCAAAACTTCCCTCCACACCTGACCTCACAACTAGGTGGGTGTTGCAGCAGCAGCAGCAACAGCAGTATTCATTTTCCACCCCTTCCCCCATCTTAAACATGTAATACAGTTCTTGTATCCCTTCAGCTATAATTGACAGTTGATGAATAACCATCAGCTGACGCATCTTGCTGCCTCCTTGTATTTATATGAACTGTATATGTAGCATTCATGAAGAACAATTATCATGCTGATGTGTATGGGGATTAACATTGATAACTTTCCACTGTTGATTTGTCTGATCTGCTGGTAAGTTGTTGCTGTATTTCTATAATTGCAGAATTGTTTTTTTTTTCCCCAGATAATTTTTGCAAAAGTAATTTTTAGATCCTCATGGAGGATCTCTCAGTCTTACTCACGTTGTTGGTCTTCATCTTCTTCTTGTGGACTTTTTTGTTTCACAGCCTAAAGTTTTCATCGAAACTCCCTGAAACTTGGCGTATATATGTAAAAATACCCTGCGCAGACAGTAACCATCTCCGATTTTGAAAATTCCTCCTAGAAAAAAAGTTATGACGTCAAAATATCTCCACTCATGGAAATCGCCTAAAAAATTATCTCCGAAACTAGGCAAGCTTTTTGAATTCTGTTTGTGGGAATCGAACAGGGCATTAGCAGAGATGAATTACCACACATATGATACATCACTATGACGTCATATCAATTTTTATGACGTCATTCATATTTTTTGACATTTTTTGTTTCACAACCCAGAGTTTTCATCGGATCTTCGTGAAACTTGCCATGTATATGCAGAAAGCCCACGCGCAGGCAGTAACCATCTCTGCTTTTGGAAATTCTTCCAAGAAAAAAAGTTGACATAATATCACCGCTAATAGAAATTGCTGATACCATTATCTCCGAAACTAGGCAAGCTGTTTGAATTTTATTTGCGGGAATCAAGCCGGGCATTAGCACAGATAATTTATCGCAAACCTGATACATCACAATGACGTCATATTCGTTTTTATGACGTCGTCATTAAGAGGACGAGGATCTTAGCTCATTTGAGCTTGTTTTTCGTTATTTTTACATGCCGCTTACGTCACAGTATCCCACCTCCAAATTATTGCCTGAAATTAACAATCTTTAAGACCGAGATATTTAATTTAAGATATTTAAGTCACTCACTAATAAGCACAGCCATTATGATAGTCGAGTATGCACTGTACATATTGGATATAATTGGGCACCAATTCACACGAGTTTAAAAAACAAGCAAACTATTGGGAAGTTTCACATTGTAACAATCCACGGAGTTTACAAGGACTTCTCTTATGATTACTAAGATTTACGCTGTCTGGATCATGGTCCCGTAAGGGGTGATGTTTTACATCCGTTGTACTTTCCCATGCATTTTGCATCTGCTGCAGTTCCTTCATGAAAAAGACTGCATTGTATGAGCCGGGAGATCAAACGATAATTACTCGGTCAAGCACTTCTTTTAATGTTTACTTGCTGAAAAACAAACCGATTCCAAAATAAAAAAATCTTTTGCAAAAACCACCTTTTGGCTTTAATGCAGACGTAATGTCCAATTCGGTCTTGTTTTGGTGTCACCTGGCACACATGCGAAGTTATAAAATACATTTTGAACCAAAAGGAGACGAATTTGTAATGCTGGAGTTTATATTATACAAGTGAGGAACCCCTCCTTGCAGATGGGTTAATTCCCCCCAGGATTTCAGACAGGATGACATGCAAAACTCACCCCCACCAATAGCGATGCTATGCAATTTACATTGAGAGAATTGGGGTCCTCTCTCCACCCTGAACCCCTGGGAGGATCATTTTTCTTTTTAATCAACTAAAACATTCCTGTGTTGATGAAGAATGATCAGCTGACCCATCTTGTGCCTCCTTGTATTTACAGTGCCTTCAGAAAGTATTCACATCCCTCAGCTTTCTTTCACATTTTGTTGTGTTACAGCTTGAATTTAAAATGCATCAAATTAAAAATTTTTGTCACCGATCTACAAGAAATAGCCTGTAATGACAAAATGAAAACATGGTTTTAGAATTTTTTTCAAATTAATTTTAAAAAATGAAGCTGAAATATCTTCCATCAAGTATTCAACCCCCTGAGTCAATACTTTGAAGAAGCGGCTTTGGCAGTGATTACAGCTTCGAGTCTTCTTGGGTATGTCTGCATCAGCTTTGCACACCTGGATTTGGGGATTTTCTGCCACTCTTCCTTGCAGATTTGCTCAAGCTCTGTCAAGTTGGATGGGGAGCGTCGGTGAACAGCAATCTTCAAGTCTTTCCACAGATTCTCAATGGGATTCAAGTCACGTTCTTGTTCTGAAGCCATTCCAGTGTTGCTTTGGCTGTATGCTTGGGGTCATTGTCTTCGTGGAACGTAAATCGTCACCACAGTCTAAAGGTCTTTTGCACTCCGAAGCAGGTTCTCTTCAAGGATTTTCGTGTATTTGGCTACATTCATTGTTCTCTCTTTCATTACAAGTCTCCCAGTCACTGCCGCAAAAAAGCATCCCCATAGCATGATGCTGCCACCACCATGCTTCACAGTAGGGACGGTGTTAGATCGGTTATGAGCTGTGCTCGGTTTCCACCATACATCATGCTTTGCATTCAGACCAAAGAGCAATTTTCATCTCATCAGACCACCGAATCTTTTTCCTCATGCTCTCAGAGTCTTTCACATGCCTTTTTGCAAACTCCAGGTGTGCTGTCATGTGCCTTTTTTCTCAGGAGTGACTTCCATCTGGCCACTCTCCCATAAAGCCTAGATTTATGAAGTGCTGTAGCGATTGTTGTCCTTCTGGCAGGTTCTCCCATCTCAGCCAAGGAACTCTGTAGTTCTATCAGAGTGGTCATTGGGTTCTTGGTCACCTCCCTGACCAAGGTCCTTCTTGCCCAGTTGCACAGTTTGGTTGGTTGGCCAGCTCTAGGAAGAGTCTGGATAGTTCCATATTATTTCCATTTCCTATTGATGGAGCTCTGTGCTCTTGGGAATGTTCAACACTCGAGAAGCTGTTCTTTTTTTTTACTCTTCCCCAGATCTCTGCTTCCTCACAATTATATCTCGGAGTTCCATGGACAGTTCCTTGGATTTCACGGTCGAGTTTCTGCTCTGACATGCACTGTCAACTGTGGAACCTTATATAGAAAGGTGTGTTTCTTTCTAAATAATCCCCAATCGATTGAATTGTCCACAGGTGGACTCCAATCAAGTTGTTTGTAGAGACATCTCATGGATGATCAAAGGAAATTGGATGCACCTGAACTCAATTGGGAATGTCATAGCAAAGGGGTTGAATACTTATTGACACATGCCATTTCAACTTTTCATTTTCAATTGATTTGTAAAAATTTCTAAAAATATGTTTTCACTTTGTCATTATGGGGTATTTTGTGTTGATCGGTGACAAAAAAATCTCAATTTAATCCATTGTAAATTCAGGCTGTAACACACCAAAAATGTGACGAAGTCGAGGTGTGTGAATACTTTCTACGGGCACTGGAGATGAACTGTATGGGTAGTGTGGTGGAAAAAAAACAAAAACTCGATTTCCACAAGTTGGATCAGCATACCAAAGGAGAATCTTTAATTTCGTATATACGGAGGAAGAACATTCAGTGATTCACTGAAACATTCGAATGAACTTCACTGAAACAGAAGCCCGAAGCAATCCCTCTTATACACAATTTGACATTCAAAAATGGGAGGGTGAGACATTTGGCAATTCAACTCCGGGATTAGCTGATAGGAACGAGGTGAAAGAACTCAGAACTGCAATACGTGGCCATTTTGTGTGGGATGGAGAGAATAACACACTCATGGCAAAAGTTTGCAGTGTTAACAACCAGGTCGCCCTGTTTCTCTGCAGCGAGCAAGACCTTTTTTCATAGAAAGATATTCCTTTTATCAATATGTAGATCAAAAGATTTTTGGGAAAAGGGAAACATTACTGACAGCCAGTTTGACTATATTACAAAAATTAAATTTGTAAAGTACCAGCAACAATTCAACTAGTGAATCTAATTGAGAATACGTGAATATAACTATTTTTCTTCCACATCAGCATTCATGAAGAACAATTGTCATGCTATAATGTGAATGAGGATTAACATGGATAAGTTTCCATTGTTGAGATAAGTTTCAGTCCAAACATACCCATGCACACCCTGAGTACAACCACAATTTTTATTCTGTCTTGCAGTTCAGGAGTGCATGCATAGAAGTCAAACAAGCACACAGACAAATAAACAGAAACAAATTAACTTTGGCCTCCAAAGCCAGCTGCCGACTGGGCATCCTCCGTTGTACAAAGTCCTTCCTTGGCACACCTGAACTCCTATCCATCTGCAAGACCTTCATCCACAGCTTGAGGGAGTACCATTCTTCCCTCCAGGCTGGTTCCCCTACCTCACATCTTGCTCAGCTTGACACCATGGAAACCAAGGCCTTTAAGTTTATTGGAATGTCTTGTGATGAAGCTGAGAGACTGGGCCTATTATTTTGCCATTGTGGACAGGTCGGTGGTCTCTTTGTCTTCCACCACCTCCTTTCTGGTCCTGCATCCTCTTCTCTTTTCGTGATTCGTCTCTCCACCCTTCCCCCCCCCCCCAGGTGTCCGTAGTACTCACAGTCCACCAGCAACCCCCTTCTAGTGAAACTACCTAAAGCCAGCATCACTGCCAATCTACACTCATTTGTTCTTTTTTTTTTCTGCCTGTCAAATCCACTTCCACATCCTCTTCAACCTAAGCCTGGTGTTGGCTTAGTGGTTAGGGTGGTGGCTTGGGATCCCAGGGTCCTGAGTTCAAGCCCCGTTGACTGCTGAATTAACACCAGGGGGTTGACTCAGCCTGTCATCCTTCCGAGGTCGGCGAAATGAGTACCAGTGTACTGGTCCCGGTGTATGCCCCGGTTAGAATAGGTGTACCATATCCCTGTGTGTCGTAAGAGGCGACCACGGTTGGCGTCAGGAAGGGCATCCGGCCATAAAACATTGCCTCAAGAAAAAGCCCAACGCCTGCACAGCAGGGAAAAATGGCTGTAAAAACGGTCATATATATATATATATATATATATATATATATATATATATATATATATATATATATATATATATATATATATATATATATATATATATATATATATATATATCCTCTTCAACCTCATTCTTCCATCCAGGTCTTCAAGACAACTGTTCACCGCCATCTCAGATTGCCCCAATCCAAAACCATGATCTTTTTTCACCCGTTAACCCGACCCAAATCCCTACTTTTAATTTTTGGGCTTTCCCTCCTGAGAGTTTCCTTCTGTATACAGTACATGTTGTCCACCGAATGCATCCTCTGTATCCATCTTGTCCACCCCGTGCATCCTCTGTATCCATCTTGTCCACCCCATGCATCCTCTATATCCATCTTGTCCACCACGTGCATCCTCTGTATCCATCTTGTCCACCCCGTGCATCCTCTGTATCCATCTTGTCCACCCCATGCATCCTCTGTTTCCATATTGTCCATCCCATGCATCCTCTGTATCCATCTTGTCCACCCCGTGCATCCTCTGTATCCATCTTGTCCACCCCATGCATCCTCTATATCCATCTTGTCCACCACGTGCATCCTCTGTATCCATCTTGTCCACCCCGTGCATCCTCTGTATCCATCTTGTCCACCCCATGCATCCTCTGTTTCCATATTGTCCATCCCATGCATCCTCTGTATCCATATTGTCCACCCCATGCATCCTCTATATCCATCTTGTCCACCCCGTGCATCCTCTGTATCCATCTTGTCCACCCCATGCATCCTCTGTATCCATCTTGTCCACCCCATACATCCTCTGTATCCATCTTGTAGATGTATTTATCATCTCTGTATCCAAATCCAGCTTGCCTTTTGGCGTTTCGCTGCACACGACTTCCAACCATCAATTCTCATGGTCATTCTCTCCTGACCATCGAATTAGATGCAACTCCCAATTAACACAGGCTTGGCTTGCGCTTGGGGTGCTGGACGAACGCCAGAAAGTATCCATTTGCCGCAACAACCGAGCGAAACCATGAAGTGCTCACAAAATGTCAATGGGCAGTTAGCACCTCTTTATTCAGCCCGACACGAACAAGAGCCAGTTAGCGCCAATAGAGCTGCTAAACGGGGTGTCGAACGTCAATGGAAAAAAGGTGGGTCTTGGGGTAAATGATCTGAGACCACAGCCATGTTTCACTGTCAAAATGAACTGTTCAGGAAAAGCTTGAGGTGTGATTAATGACTCAAATGCCCTGTAAGCCCAAAGTGACAATGATAACCAAAATAAAATGTGTAAATAAATCGTGTTTTTCCAAGCCAATGTGTCTTGATGGAAAGGGAATGGAACGAGTCTCTGTTGGGCTAACAGCTATCTATCGCGTATCGAACAGTGAATATCGTTTATGGAGAAATAAAAACTGACGTAAAATCATACGTCATGAACATGTCATAAAAAGGAAAAGGTTATCCGATAAGAAAGAAAGGGAACCTGTTCTCTACCCTTCTCCGACGCATCAGAGTTATAATCCCACCAGACAAGGGGATGGGTCTATTCTGAACACGCATTTATGGAAATAACTGTCTGAGGATTTGGCGTTGTGTGCATTACTCGGATCCGATTCTGAAATCCACAACAATATTTTTTATTATGCAGATAAAATGAACAGGATAATGTAATAAGGTCACCATATGGGATTTTTATCTGGCTTCCCAGCGTTGTGAGCTCCCTGTTCAGGTGAGAATATCAAAACAGACCATCCTATCGGGTGCAGGGAATTGTGATGCTTCCAGGCCATACTTTATACAGTGAATTCATATTTAATCGTGGTTTCATCACCTATCATCATAAATTTATCAATCAATTTTATTATCTTCCTTTTTATCATTATCGAGTTTGAGAGATTGCAGTACAGGCCAGGCACCACTCGATTGCTCATCGTTGCATTACGTTTCGATGGATCGCACAAAATTTAGTTTGGGACATTTTTGCGTCAAATTATTTTTCTATTACAGGTGATGCTGTTTGTTTTTTGTCATACCCCCTCCTCCCCACCCCCCCCTCCATTCCTCTTGTGCACGTGACACCATTCTTCCTGATTCACCATATTGTTTCTCCTGTAAAGTAAAGTGTCGAGGATTTAATATGTGAAAGTTGATATGCATTATTTTTTGCATTTATTTTCCACTTAAACGCCTCCAAAGGAAGGTAAATCAGATGTATGAGAGGGGCACTACGCTCGCTACATGTAGTCGTGGATTCGGTCAATGTTTATTCACATTTTGGCCCATTTTTTTTTAATAGATTTTAATGCCTCCGCTGAAGAAGTCATCAGAGGCATTATGTTTTTGGGTTGTCCATACATACTGTACGTACGTATGTCCGTACGTACATCCATGCCAATTTTCTCTGTTTACTCCGCAACTGCTTATCTGACTGAGACAAAATTTTCACCATAGGTATGACGACTCATGTGTAATGTCTTAATGATAATTATGATGACATAGGTCACGTGGTGTGCCAGCCCTATTGGAAAAAGAAAAAAAACATTGGACCTCTTTATCTCCGAAACCACTCCATGGAAAAAATTGAAATTTGCACATGTGAAGTACTCCCCATGGGAAACAAGTGATTTTTTTTGATGATGTCATAGGTGGCTTCATTGTTATGTGATCATTGTAGATGTCAAACGCATTATTTGATCAGTGTGATAATTTTTGAGGGTCAGCTAGGGCTAAATTGTATGGAGGAAAAAATATGACGACGTCATCGGCCATGTGATTTGGCAGCCTTATTTTTTTTTTTTGGACATTAAAAAAAAAAAAAACATCAAACATCTTCTCCGAAATGGCTGAACAGATCGAGGCAAAACTTTACATGTATGCTCACCTATCCATGAGGAACAAAAAGTTCTCAACCTATGATGTCATAGGTTACATGGTTTGGCAGCTGTGGGTTTTTTTTGAAGAATAAATGTTTAAATAGCTTCTTCTCCAAAACGGCTTGACAGATAGAGGGGAAACTTCACCCACATATTTCCCAAGCCTTGGGGATACCAGGGTGTTCACGAACAATTTATGGGTCATATGGTCTTATCTGGCAGCCAAATTGGATTGAACGAAAATCGTAAATTATTTCTCTTGAACCGCTTCATGAATCGACGTGAAACATCACATTTATGATCTAGTAATCATGGGGAATATATGTCTGAAATTTCAAACTGATCAGCTGCATGGTCTGGCAGACAGAATTATTTAATATTCTGAATCTGGGTCACATGGTCTGGCATGTTGTCCGACTGTTCTTCATTCCAAATGTGTGTGTTGTTTGTGCAGTGAAAATAGGCTACGAGTTCCCGACAACCCAAGTGTCCTCGCCAATGCATTCAGCAACTTGAGATTGCTGATTCTGAACAAATGTGCAATTTCATGGCCTCAGGTAAGCAGACAACTTGAGATTGCTGATTCTGAACAAATATACAATTTCCTGGCCTCAGGTTTACTATCATGGGAAACTTTAATTATGGGATTTGTTTGGTCTCAATATTTGTTTGGTCACGGTGGCAGAAAGGGATTCTACATCAGCCATGCTAAATGTTTTTGCACCATTTAACCCAAAGACATGAGAGGCATTTAAAATGTTTTGAGCATAACCTTGCCATGGTCAGCTGCCTGTAGCTTATCAGATGTCATCATGCTGAGTAGTAATATCAACCCTCCTCACTCAGTGACAGTAATTGTTCAGGTGCTGATGACAGTTATGGCTGAGCAATGAACCAAGGCATATTTTGAGATATTATTTCATGTAGGAACTTGCAGTATGTGTAACGATATGTCATGTTCTGGTTCTATGGGAGAATCATCAAGTTTTGATAAACATTGAGGGGCAATTCGCCTTCGTATGAAACCTTAAGCTCGTTGTGATGATGTTGAAGATGCTGCATATAAAGGCCAATCAACCACGATGACGAAAGGGTATGTTCAGAATGTTGACGCCATTCTTCAGCGGAACAGAAGCATCACCTGCACTAAGATTGCACAGTAAGCAGGCATCTCCAAACACATTTTATAAGATAACAAAGAAAAAACTTGGAAAGAGAAAGATTTCTGCTTGATAATGATCTGCTGTCAACATCTTTGCACGGCTCATCTGCAGCATTTGCAACGCGATGGCGACATGTTCCTGGAAAGTGTCCGGATGGTGCATGGAACATGGATGAATCGATTTAATATACAATTGGAAGTACATTACTAAATGGTTGTCACTACAGTCACCAATAACGAATGGTGTCACAGCCACAGAGCATTGAAGGAGATGCACATAATGTTCTTCTCCCAACGTGGCCTTGTATTCAACCATCCTGTGTCACTCGATCAAGACTGAATGAGGAATATCGTGCAAAGATGCTGTGAGGGGGGTGGATGCACCGATCCACCACCGTGACTGGATGATCAATGATTGCTGCATTGGAAGCAGTCTGAATTTCTGTGTGATAGCTTGAATTTGTTCCAAGAAAAGGCAGTACCTCATCACCAGCATAATGGGCAGTCCTTGCTGCAGAAGTGGGATTGAGATGTTGTTTGAAACCCTCCAAATTAGTTTGATCTGCTCTGTGATTACCTACTGTATCTGAAGATTATGGAACCATTTTGAGGATGAGCGAGGTGCAAGGATTGCTGTGTGCTCTGAGCGCTGATGATGATGATGATGATGATGATGATGACGACAATGATGAAGAGATCTAAATAAATATGAATTCCCGAAAAAGGAACTTCAGTGCATAAGGAGGCCATTCGGCCCATCAAAGCCTGTGCTATGATTGCTAACCTATAGTCGTTTGTCCATGCTTAATCCTTTTAAGTTATGAGCATCAAGCGAGGAAACAGCACCGCACTAGATTCCATTTTTAAAGCCTTTGGGATGACTCGGCCAAGGTAAGATCCATCGACGCAGAGCGGACGCTCTAACCATAATACTGTTACGAATCTGGAAGTCTTGTGCACACAGACAGACAGCCGTCCCCTATAGCTCAGTTATATCAGTAAGTGTGTGTGTTTTAGTTAGGGTCCCGTCCCTAGTCTCGTGGGCATTGGATGTTCATGCGCTGCGGAGTTATTTTGATAGTTAGGATTTTTACATCACTCACAACAACTACAGCTACTACGATTAGATCCACGACAACAACGCCATCTTCACTTCCATCCTGTTGCCATAACGCTCGCGGCGTTCTTCGCGTGCTCGCCAGCAAGCGCGCACGTGGGCAGAGCCGAACATAGGCATGGCGTCCCTTTAGCCAATCTGCAAGAAGCGGGCGTCTCACCCGCCCTGTTTCCGACTCTGCACCAGTGCCATTAGGCACGTGGCCAGAGCTGAGGATGTGGGCGGAGCCTCCATCGCTTCGGCTCGAAGCTCCAGCCAATGAGCGGAGGGAGAGCACTACACGCGCGCCCTCATCCAATCGGGAGGCCGCCACGAGTCGCGTGAGGACCGCTCATCCAATCGGGAGGTGGATGGTCGGTCGGGAAGAGAAGCCCGGCCCTCGAATGACAAGGGAGAGACGGGACGGCGCAGGGTCGAGAGGGTCTGGTCTGCTGGAGCGCGGAACGCATCTCGCTGGCACCTGGTTTGTCTGCTCTGATCTCGTCCTGTTGCTGGAGTCGGGTTCTCCGTCAGGTCGAGTGCGTGGTCTGCTTGAGCGTGGAACGCATCGCTCGACGCTTCTGGTCTCGTGTCATTGCTGGTGCTGGCCTGGTCGCATCTCGACGTGGCTGGTCTCGTCCTGGTTCGCTCGTCTCATCGAAGACCACACGAGGCGGGAAGGTCCATGTCCTTCTGGGTATCTGTCTGTAAGTAGGAATTGGATAAGTGCTTTCACTGTACATTATTTGCCTTGCTTTCGTCGGTTTTAACTCAGCTCTTATGTGTTCCTTCCCCACCCATTGTAAATAAATATCCCGGTGTTAAATGTATCAGCTCGTTTTTGTGTTTTCTTCATTGGTTTAGCAAGGTGCATGTTGGGAAACTTGGGGAAGCGGCAAATTGTACATTTGGACCAACGGCACTTCGGTAATCATCCGCTCGGGTTATGCACGGGTCGAGCACGCATACGGCTCGTCCCGTACGAGTTCCGTCAAGGGTGTGAATACTCGGTATCTCGCCACGTGGGTCTCAAGGTATTTTAAAGTTTGGCAAATAACCCTGTACCACGTGGTGGAATTATTGACGATTCACGGTCCTGTTAGGGGCCCGTACCCTCGGAGTTTTCCGAACGGTGCGATCTAGATTCCGGGTGTTCGGTAGTCGACCCTACTGCTCCACCTAGCGGTCGTGCTCACAGCCGACGCCCGGCTCCGCAACAATACCACTGAGTCTGGTTCATGATGCTTCTGCTTCTGCTGCTGCTGCCACGATCTTTGGCTTGCCACACCACCAGTAAAAGTGCATGGACCTTTCCGGTGGATATGTGGAATATAGAAAGTGCTGCTTTTCCCTTTGCCGGTGTTCAATTTTTTTAGACTCCCCCCCCCCCCCCTTGTACAATACTTTTGAAAGGACCCTCATCCCCCCTTGTACAATACTTTTGAAAGGACCCTCATTGACATTTCACTCATTTTCTTTTTTTTTCATGTGTGGGTTACAAGCCACCACCCAGCTGGATGAGCTTTTCCTGGCAGTGGTTTCGGGATGTAATGGACATTGAAAAGTGATGGAGTTGTTGGCCTCATGGTGGTTACCTTTTACCTGTGGGCCGGCGGCAGCATTGCCTGACCCCACAACCCAAAAGATACTTTATAGCGGCACCTTTAGTGGCCTCAAAATGGATGTCAATGCCAACGTGTGGTAGTTTCAAGCCTTGCCAAGATTCTGAAGTACCTATACCTAAAATCTGGGTCCTCTCAGTGCTACGGTTCGGCTGTAAAAGAACAATGTACAAACACACACAGACACATGAAAATATTTATAAAGATGGACGTGCAGAAAGAACTCAAGGTCCAGCTATTGTATTTATGGTGCCTATTGTAATGGGCATGAGGAATTGTTCAGGGCCCAATATTCCCTGTATTTGCATATGCAATAAATAGATTATCCTTTACGTTTTTTTTCTTATTGATTTGTATTTAATTTCACAGCAATGAGAGATTATCATGTTTTCAGTGTGATGTAATTTGTGATCTATATTTGGATTTTTTAGTTTTAATACTTGAGTTTTGAATGGAGCATTGTTTTTGTTTAGATCCTGCAGTGTGCCTCCATGTGGCCAGTTCTTGAGGAACTCAACATCCACTGTAATGGCATCTCCACCTTATCCAGGTTTGACAAACAGTTTAGTTGGTTAGACGATCTCAAAAGACGCATTTCTTGTGGTTTTGTCATTGGCATAAAATAGAAGTAAGTAAACCAAATTGTAATTGAATTGCAAATCCTCAAAAAAAAAATACTGTGATGAAAATGGTGATTGTGACCTCCACCACCAAAGGTGAGTGGAGGTTATTTTTTCACCACTGCCTGTCTGTGTTTGTCTGTTTGTGAGCATGATATCTCAAAAAGTTGTGGATGGATTCGGACTAAATTGATGGACAGGTTGTGTGTGTGACGAGGACAAATTGATGAGCATTTGGTGAAGATCTATTTCCAGATCTGGATCCTTGAATTTTTGAAATGATTCTTCACCATTGAGAGATGGGGCCAAAAGCGATGTATGGCATGATATTTCAAAAGGTTGTGGATGAGTTTTGACAAAACTTGGTGGGTGAGTTCGGTAGGTGACAAGAACAAGCCGATTAGATTTTGGTTCAGGTGCGGATCCAGATCTGGCTTGTTAGTGGGATACAAAATGTAAACTGTTCAGCCTGGCGGAGGTAAGCGCTCCACCGAGTGCAGTTGTAGTTGTACAAGTAGCTTAAGTGACATCTCATTACATATGTCCTGATGATGCCATGCATGCTCACCTCTCGGCTGTCTAACCTGTGTTTGAATCCTGGCCCAGCTACAAACTGTCATCCTGGAGTTTCGCAGCCAAGACAAGGCATCAGTGTTTGTGCCATTCCTCAGATGGGTGTTATTAGTAGGTAGACGTTAAAGATTCCACGGGGTCCTTTGCGAAGAGTGGGCGAACTCTTGCCGGCACCGTGAACAAATTTCTAATTCCTGCCCTTTTGTATAGACCAGCTGGTTCATGAAAAAAATGGGCAAAAACGATCCCAAGCCGACCCCATGACGTGGTGGGAATGTGGCCATTAAAGAACTAAAGAAGGAAAATCAACTGGACTCCGTGGCGTTATGGTTAGAGCGTCTGCTATGAATCTGAGAGGTCCGTGGTTCGAACCCCATCCAAGTCGTACGAAAGATTAAAATGATGCATACTACTTTCCTTAATGGCCTCCTCCTGCAATGAGGTTTATTTTGTATAATAATGTTTATAATAGATTCGAGTGGATATGTAGATGAATGGAGGACACCGAACTCGTATCTTATTCACAGTATTGTGCTGTATTAATAAAAGATGTGTAATTTTGTGTTGAAATAAAGCTCAATCAAGGAAGTCTTAATAATTGCCACCCATTTTGCTCAGGCCAGAGGGTGTCTTGCTCACATTGAAACGCCTCATGCTGGAAGATAATAATCTGACCAGCAATGATGATCTTCTGCACTTGTCACATCTCCCTTGGTGAGTCTCCCTTAAGGATGAACCCAGTTGGAAAGATGTTCAATTTTGTGGACAGCTGGATGACTCGGGCCATGATCTTGTGTAATAAACGATTTGTTTGTTTATCGTGGCCTGTTGTATCCTCAACATTAGCATTTACAGTTCGATTCCGTCTCAATTAAACTCGACTGATTGTTTGTTTGTTTGTTTGTTTTGTTTTTTTTTCCTTCATGACAGCCTTGAGGTACTCAATCTTGATAACAATCGTCTGACGGACATCATGTTTCCTGATGTTGTGGCAGGTTAGTGTGCCAATTTTTGTCCTTGACTGACACTATGATAAGACGCTCTAAAAAATATAAAAAGTGAGCAAGACTCGTATAAAAACGTCCTTGACTTGAAAGTGATTCAAGAACGGCAATAGCGTCGTTTAGTAAGTTGATATCTTGTTTTGAAAGACGTTTTGCTTCTTCATGTATGTTGCAGCATTAAATTCTAAAGTTTTTGTTCATGCCCTTTCGCTCAGATTGTGATTATGAAAACTGATTGTACACAACCCTTTTCCCATCAATCTTTCCATTTCTTCCCTTCGAAAGCCTCATCCTTCCCTCATCCTGAATGCGATGACATTAAAACCACATCATTTGAAGGTTTCTTACTTGGCATTCCGACCTGCACGCACCTGTGGAGTGTTTTGCTGTTGCTTTTGTCTTTTCCAAAGTTTCTATTTGTATTAACCTATATAATACTGTAATTTGCTCGTTTGTCTGTCCATCTGTCCGTACTGTGTGTAACGCTCCTTTCCACCCATTGGTTGGGCAGCTGGCCTGACTCCACCCACAATTGTAATCTGAAAAAAAAAATCATATGGCCGCCATGTTGGTGCTATGCGAAGCCGAAGACCTCTTCGGAGCTGTCATATTCACAATCGCCATGCCCTCCCTACAAAGTTATCCCTTCAGTGTAAAACGACCAAAGCGACTTTTAAAAGTAGCATCAAATATTGAAAGTTTGGAGCCGATAGGTGTCACAGGCCTTGTGAAAGCTACTATACAGTATGGGCCTCAGTCCTTAGGCTTCAGGCCTCTGATGTCAGCCTGTGGGCCGGTGCGATTGGAATCTATCTGAGCTATATAACCATGATGTAATATATATATATGTATGTATGTATATATATATATATATATATATATATACATATATATATATATATATATACATATATATATATACATATATATATATATATATATATATATATATATATATATATATATATATATATATATATATATATATATATATATATATATATATATATATATATATATATATATATATATATATATATATATATATATATATATATATATATATATATATATATATATATATATATATATATATATATATATATATATATA